>NC_140953.1:39664808-39754808 GCF_014529385.1 Adiantum capillus-veneris | reverse complement strand
ACAAGGAAGGGGTGGTGGTGGCAGCAACCTGCAATAGAAAACACTTTTTTTTTCCACTTATAATGCTCCCCTTGTTGGGGTTAGTACCCACGGTTAAGGCCTTCGAAAACCGGTCATCACTATGTAGTATTGAGAATGGGTTCTTTGTGCGTAGTTCCAATAAATGTTCATCATGAATGTGGTACAGAGTTTGTGGAACATGTGTGCTACTTTGACAATGGTGGAAGCACATTACATATTTTCATGATTTGTTACTTGTTTTGAGATAGTTCGTAGAGGAAATAATGTTACATGTGTCAGCAATGCTTCTCATCCAACTAAGGACATGGTAAGATAGCAAGTGATTGTTCTTTCAAGCTTACTAATACTTTATATGTATCAAGGATCACAAAGAATCTTTAGACTACTAATACTTTATATATATCAGAGATTAAGAAAAATCTTTAGTCTAAATCTACACTTGCAAAAAATTGACCTTGTAGTAAGATGATATGGGAATAATAGATGTAATATATACATGATAATACCATGTACAATGCTTAGTTTGATAGTCTTTATAAGCTCACTTCTTATAAACAATATGGAATTTTTTTGGCATGTGTGTTCTTAATTCTAAGGCTATTTTTTATTCAAAACTTTGGAATCCACAATTTGTTCATCAAAATTTTACTAGTTTGTTGCACTTTCAAATTAAATTTGATATGGCTTCTTCCGTGCTCTTGGAGCTTGAGGAAACAATGACACATGCATGAAAAGGCTATAATTTAGGCAACATGCAATGTCCTAAGTTTCTTAAGAATGGAACTGTGTGCTGGATCTCCTCACTAATTATAGTGTGTCTAAAGTGATGTTTGTGGTCCAATGTGGGCATACATCATATTTTGGGAGCAATTTGCTTATATTCTTAAATGTAGTAATAATCTCTCAAGGTATGTATGTGTGTATCTAGTGTGGAAGGCAAAGTCATAAGCGTTCATATGCTTTCAACAATTTTTTCCCCATGGCCAAAAATGTATATGGTTGTGTTGTGAGCACCCTCTATTTTGATTGAGGAGGACCCGAGCCTATGTTAATGGAGAAATTCATTTTGATGAGTGATTGGAAAAAGCACCAATCTATAGTGCCACACACCCCTCTAAAAATGACATTAATGAGGAGAAAAACATGTCATAGAGATCATAAAATGCATGGTCAAAAGCTACATATTTCTTGGCTTGAGGAAGATGTAGTTCAATCTTTATTAGCATACACCATGAAAACAGATGTGAGCTCAAAGAATGTGCATGATACATCATTGTCTTTGTTTAATGGTGGGAGTACAGATGTAAGTCCTAGTGAGGCACACATACATGAGTGTCAATGCATGCTCAATGCATCACAACTTGAAATTAGGTACCTCTGTGTGTGTGTGTGGGGGGGGGGGGAGGGGGGATGCAACGAGACAATCAACAATTAAGTTGCAATTAACCCAAGATAGGGGTTCACATGTAGCTCTCTCTCAAAAAATTCTAGAGGATTATTACTAGAGTCTTTCTTGCGATACTAAATCCATATGACATTCCCTGGCTATTAATCCATGAGATTAGTTTCCTTTTGTGGTAATTCAAGATGAATTTTGAGACATTCCTTAATCATGCATTAAGTTCAAAAATTCAAAAACTTACTTTCATCACTTATCTACTCATTGGCCATTGAATCACCGTCTATCCTTGTGCCTCTCGCCTAGCCCATGTAGGAAGAAGGCAACCTTAGTGCTGCAACTTGTTCAAGAGGCTGTCTTTAGCTAATGGTGATGGCACTTTTGACACTACAAGGGTAACCATTCACAACTTGAGCAATATCATGGAGGAGGAAGCAAAGAATACTTGGCGACTGTCATGCAGCTTGGCCATTCCATGACCCGCTCAATCACAAAGAGAGACAAGAATTTTCCTTCCATGCCTTTTGGATGCACATTCGCTAGGTGCTATTCCTAATGGTGCATGTAGATGACGATGTCTAAGATGTGGCTCATACGTGATCTCTCTTATTGACCCTTTGTACACTTTCCATTTTCATTATTCTTTTTGAAGCCTCACCACCTTTGAAGGATTTTGACTATTCTCTATTGGAATCTCGATGCTTTTGCAAGGTTTCTCATTTTTTCAAAATTGTCTGGACCTGCTAGATTCTTTCTTTAATGAAAATTTGGACAATGTTGTATAGTATGAAGAATAGGCTCTTTGAGCATGGTTTCACAATTAATGTTCATGATGAATGTAGTATAGAGTTTGTGCAGCATGTCTGATACTTTGACAATGGTGTAACCATGCACATTACATCTTTTCATGATTTGTTACTTGTTTTGTGACAATTTGTAGAGGGACTAATGTCACATGTGCAAGCAATGCTTCTCATCCAATTAAGAACTTGGTAAGATATATAGCAAGTTATGGTTCTTTCAGTGCTGCAACTTGCTATCAAAAGAGGCTCTCTTTAGTTATTGGTGATGGCTCTCTTTAGCTAGTTTGTTGCACTTTCAAATTAAATAAGATATGGCTTCTTCCGTGCTCTTGCAGTTTGAGGAAACAATGACACATGCATGAAAAGGCTATAGTTAACGAAACATGCAATGCTCTAAGTTTCTTAAGAATGGTTCTCTGTGCTGGCTCTCCTCGCTAATTATAGCGTGTCTAAAGTGATGTTTGTGGTCCAATGTGGGCATACATGATATTTTGGGAGCAAATTTATATTTTGAAATGTAGAAATAATCTCTGAAGGTATGTTTGTGTATCTAGTGTTCAAGGCAAAGTCAGAAGTGTTCATATGCTTTCAACAATTTTTGTTTATGGCCAAAAATGTATATGGTTGTGTTGTGAGCACGCTCTATTCTGATTGAGGAGGGCCCGAGTCTATGTTAATGGAGAAATTCATTTTGGTGAGTGATTGGAAAAAGCAGCGATGTATAGTGCCACGGACCCATTAGAAAAATGACATTAATGAGGACAAAAACATGTCATAGAGATCATAAAATGCATGGTCAAAATCTAGATGTGTTTTTGCTTGAGCATATTAGATGTATAGTGAATATGTATTAAACATGTGTCCAATGAAGCAATATAGTATTCCATGAGGAAATTCCATTTGGATCTTGGCATGCAGGCAAGAAGTTAGCTCTATTGGTTGCTCGGACGTCTTTGGCTGAGTGGTTTATTGTTTAATGCAAGAGAAATTCATATCCAAAAATTGAATGTTAATCCAATGCAATATAGTTTTATTGGTTATTGTTGAGAAATAAAAGGCTAGAGTTTGTATCATTTGCAAACTAAGGGAAAAGCGATTTGTCAAGATTTGGTTTTTGTGGAAGATGTAGTTCAATCTTTATTAGCATACACCATGCATGGAAACAGATGTGAGCTCAAAGAATGTGTATGATACATCATTGTCTTTGTTTAATTGTGGGAGTAGAGATGTAAGTCCTAATGAGGCACACATACATGAGTGCCAATGCATTCTCAATGCATCACAACTTGAAATTTGTTACATGTGTGTGTGTGGGGGGGGGGGATGCAAGGAGACAATCAACAATTAAGTTGTAGTTAACCCGAGGTAGGGGTTCATGTGTAGCTCTCTCAAGAAAAATTTTAAACGATTGTTCCTAGAATCATTCTTGAGATACTAAAGCTATACGGCATGCCATTAGTACTATGGTGTGGGATGGGTGTCTAACCTCACTCCTATCTTATTGCAGACATAGCAAGAACCACAAATATAATTATCAATCCATGGGACGAATTTGACTTGACTAGTGCATAGAGGCTACAAGAGGTTGTCAATCTCTTGGAAAACAACAAACAACTTGCATCTAACTTAGGCTACACTCAAATGACAAAAATCACCAAAAGCTAATTGCTCATCGATAAACAAATCACAACCGTTACAACATCAAATGACATCCAAATGTTACAAAACTTATAGGACATGTTTATAAGACCTAAGCACACATGCTTATGGTCTCAAATCTCACTTTAGGTCAAGTGCAAAAATCATGATTATTAACAGTAGTGAGTTTTTGACCTAGTCATTTTTGACCCAGAATGCATCTAAATGCTTAGCTTACATCAATGCATAGATCTCTTACCTGCGGTTGCAATGCAACAGACAGCACTGCAATGTGACAATCGAGAAAGGAGTAGGAAGCGCGAGAAGGAGAGAAGTGAGTGTCGTTAGCTCACACTGTGTTTCTATTATCCAAAACTTATAAAATACTTACAAAAATTGGCTTTTATATGTTAGCCAAGGTTTTTGTGGTCAAAACTAATAATTTGGGAGCTTTAACTAAAGACAGGTTGATACAATATGGAAGCTTGTAGCCCCGGATCATCAATTACACTGTTTATCTGGAAAGTAGGAGTTACAATATTCCCGGTTCATCAAAATAATAAGTGTTTTTACAATGAAAGCTCCAAAAAATGTTATCCAAGTTATCCAAGTTAGCTTGCTGCTCACATTCCCCCCTCCTCAACTGTGTCATCCCTTGACACAGACTCATGGACTAAAGTAGTCTTCAGGTTGACGGTTGGCGAGGCAGTCTTTAAGCGTATGTAGTTCTTTCTCATACATTGAGTCTTCTCTCTTGTCAAGAACTTGCAAGAAATGCATTGTGACTCTGTTTTTGAGCTCAATGGCTGAATACCCAACAAATCTAGATATAAGGTTACTAATCACTGGTATCTTCATTCGCCAAGTGAAGAAACCTATATAGAATGCTTCCAAAAATGCCAACATATTGCTAGAGGGCAAAAAAATGCACCGGGTGTAGAAGCCGTAAAGGACTTCTTCAAAAGGCTGGCCACTTAAGTCAAAATAGAGACCCTTATTGCCTTCAAGGAATGACATCCATGGCGCTCCTACCTGCTCTGGCTCGTGAAAAGCTTTAATACATGTGAGTAGTATTCTGCAAATCTTATACAACATGGCACATGAGAGGTCAAGGAGGCTCTTGAAGAAAGTCATGGCGCCCGTTAGGGTTTTCACCATGTATTCCTCTGTTACCGGTCCCTGATCTAGAGCTGGTAGTCGTGGATAGTTTAGCCATGTAGGCCTCTTGTTTTTTAGTGTCTCAAATACTTGCTATGTTCTTACCCTTTGTATAAGACAGAATGTTGCGTCTTTCTGTAGTGCGACAGGTGCTCTTGTGAACAGATTCAGATATCTTGAATTCTTGTTTGACCAACTTTTTCTCCACTTGGGGTGGATATCCTCTGAGTCTTCTGCCTCCATATCCTTGTATAGTCTTTCTTTTAATCAAAGCTCCACTTTGATCAAAGGGTATGGCAATGATTGCTGATGCCACTGTGCATTGATTTGGTTGGGAGTGAGTTGAGTTACATTGACTAAGTGAAGAATTCTCAATCCCCAATCCATCGCTACTTTCCATTCAGCATCTGTTTCCTGGGCAATTTGCTCTTTGAGTGCATCTTCCTCAGCTTTAAAAAGCTGGACCATGGATACTTGCTCAGCTTCAGTGAGTGGTACCTAAAAGTCTGCTTCTCCTTCTAGCCCTTCTATCGGATGTGTTTCCATCTCACCAAAAGAGACTGAGGGAATGTCAACAGTTGATTGCTCAGAGGTACCGACTTCTTCCTGATGTTCTGGTTTTCCTTGTCTCAGTAGCTGATTGACTCTCTTTAGTTTAGCTATTGAGGCGGTCCGGGGCGGGCAACAAGAGAGGCAACCTCTAAACACCCCTCAAGGCTCCCGTGCTGCTCAATTGGGGCTGGGGCAACCACAAGCACAACACAACAACAAACCCACAGCCAAACCCAAACAAGATAGGGGCACCACCTAGTTATGGTATGCGAACTAGGACGCAAGAGAGATTTTGGCACAACCAAGAAGATGCACCACACAACACAAACAAGCAACCTCACACCAAGACACACATGAAATGGACCAGAGAGAGCTAGAGAAAAGGGAAGAGAGAGAGGAAAGGATCTTGCGTAATACCTTATTTGTGACTTGCAAATGGAGATGGTTCGTTATGATGCTATCGTAGAACTTGTACAAAAATCACTCAATGCTTAGTGATTGCTAATCATTGCCAAAACACACACACACTGTCTTAGGATGTGGGAGACCTCTCACCACAATACCCTCTTACAATGGACACAAAACTGGCAATGAAAAACACACTAAAACACTTTCTAAAATCAAGATCAATCGATAAAACTCAAAATACACAAGTCACCTTGAATTCACCAAACCGTATTGCACAAATGGAAGGACGAAGATTTAAACGTCGAATCACGCCTTTGATGCACCAAACCTCAATTTATTGATGATGAAGGAGCATGTACAATAGTGGTTTTGAGATTTGTGGAACTCACACTCTCTCACTTGCAATGTGTAGCTTGAAGGCTTCTCTCACACCAAGAGTGAAGCTCACAAGTGGTTGCTACACCTAAGTCTCTCTTCACGCATAGAGTGTTGGGGTGCTATGTGAGATGTTGGAGGTTGTTTTACAAGAAGGAGACGGGCCTATTTATAGGTTGGAGACCCCTCATTAAGATTATTGGAAATCCTAATTTACAAGCTAACAAATCAGGATTATGATTTTTTTGAATATCAAAACATTGCGGGCCTTCTTTGTCTGCTTGAGTCATGGGTGTGGGCTCAAAAGAGAGCATTATTGATGGTAGATAAGGTGAAAGTAAGTTTTAAGGAAGGGAGAGAGAGAGAGAGAGAGAGAGAGAGAGAGAGAGAGAGAGAGAGAGAGTTACTATACATGTCTTGAGGTGAGGTGTCTTTTATGGTTAGGTCAATGCTATTTTGTGTTAGTATGTTAGTCGTTAGTAATCACTAGAAAGTTAATGTTACATTTACAATGGGTAGAGTGAGTTGATTTGATGAAGGAAGAGGGGTGAATTAAAAGAAAATCATTGAGATGGTGAAGCTTTGAAGAAGCTTGAACTCACCCTTGTGTAGATTGTGGAAAAAATGACCGCTTGTCTTCTTCTTCTTCTTCGCTTCTTTACGCCGCCGCCACGGTTGACCACCATGATGAAAAGAGGATTTGTTGATGAAAAATCCTCAATTTGCAGAAGTTATCATGGTTAAGATGCTGAATTTTAGATATTTTAGGAGAGGTAAATGAAATTGTAACATAGAAGCAATAGAGAGAGACATGGAGAGGGTGTATGTATGTAGAGGCTCATAAAAGAACTATAGGGATGAGAGAGAAGGGTAATGATGAAGAGGGTGGGAGAAGCCATGGAAATTGCAGGTTTGAGTGAGGGAAGGAGAGGCAGGGATGTGTAAGAGTGAGTAGGTGTGTGGAAGGGTGAGAGAAGACTAAGGGCTACTTGTGAGAAAAGTGGGCAGATTGGGGTCCACTCAAAAAATCATAGCTCACCGCTGGTAGCTCCAAAAATCATGAAAACATTTGAGGTGATTATTCAGAGTGTGGGCTACATTTTCTCTTTTGACCACTGCTCCAAATTGGGAGTGGAGATAGGTGCCAAAATTCTCACCAAAAAGCCTGTTTTTTATGCCTGCAAAAGTCTTTTAGTGGCCCCCTCCTTTGTTGAATTTGTACAATGCATCCAAGAGTGAGCCCCTCCTTTTTCATATTATAATACAAAGCATTCAAGTCACCCTTGACCCATGCATGGAGGAGGATTATTGGTGAAATAAGAAATATATACATGGTGGGACTAGTGTATGGACTATTCATGGACTTTAGCTCAATGAGCACATGGTATTAGAATAATGAGTAAAAATAATAATAAAAATATGGAGGAGTTATGGATATGGAAAGATATTGGAATCATATGATATGGTCCCTCCTTGAATTATTTTGGGTGAAAGAGGAAAAGGTATGCAAGTAAATAATATAATAAAAGTAACCAATGAGTAGAAATCAATTTTTTGTTTTCACGAGGGTGAGGGTGAAAATGTGGGAGTGATTTGTATAAAAGAAAAATATGAGGTTAGAGTATGTACATATTGGCAAAAAAATATAATTATGGTGTAAGAGGATGAAAGAAGGTGTACATAGGTTTAATAAAACACACACCTAAGTAGAAATATTTAAATAAAATACCAAAATAATTATAAAAAATCCCTATATTTAGGCCATATATACAATGAAATATTTACACACAAAGAGGCCATAATATACTTTAATTTTTTTTATTCTTTTATTTTTATTTTTTTTGGCTCACCTAGCTCAGTGACTAGCTAGCTGAGGGTTTTTAAGAAAATATGGGGAAAGTTTCCTAACTCACACACGCCTATATATAGTGAAATGGTAGGGATAGCCACAGTGTTTGGGTGATTTTGGTAGGGTGAGGTAACTCACTATGGCAATTACAGAGAGCCGAAAAACGGCTATCATTAGCCCTCCCCCAGGATGATGGTATATTCATGTACCATCATAGAGCATCTTTTCCAAAGAGAGTGCTTCAGAGTCCTTGACGAGATTTTCATTGTTTGGCCCCTTAGAATTTTGGTTGGAGTTACAGTCATGCTTCATGTAACAATACTTACATGAGACAGCGGCCTTTGGACAGATCTTTGGTAGATCCTTTGGTAGAAGGCGGCTCAAATAGGGCTTCAAGCGATACCCGTTTACCTTCCTGGAGTGCTCTTTACCATTCAAGTCCATAAGCTGATAGTAACTAGAATTGAAAGCCTTCTTGACTATGTATGGCCCTTGCCATCTAGTTTCAAATTTGGCATCAAAACGATTGTCAAGTCGATTGTCATACCTTAGCACAAGATCTCCTTCATTGATGCCTTTGTCCTTCAGTTTCTTGTCGTGCGTTTCTTTCGCTTGTGTGGCTTTCCTCTTGTAGCACTCGTATGCTGCTTCTCTTTTCCACTCAAGCTCCACTAACGTAAGAAGTCGATCCATCCATACCTCTTGATCATCTTGTGCTCCTTTGCCATGAAGTCGCATTGTTGGAATGTTGAGCTCGATAGGCTGCAAAGCCTCTTGACCATAGACCAAGTGAAATGGTGTGAACTCCGTGGCTTCCCTATATGTGGTTCGATATGCCCACAAGGCACCATCCAAGAAGTCATCCCACAACTTTGTCTTGTTTTTCACCATCTTTCTAATGATGCCTGCAATGACACCATTAGCTTTTTCTACCAAACCATTTGATTGGGGATAGTAGGGTGTACTGTGACGATGTAGAATGTGAAGTTCTTCACAGACTTCTGTGAGCAATCCCTTTCTAAACCCTGGACCATTATCAGAAACAATCTCCAAAGGTGTGCCAAATCTACAACAAATGTGAGTGTAGACGAATTTGCTCACTGTCCTCTCATTCACCTTTGCCACACTTTGTGCTTCCACCCACCTAGTCATATAGTCTACAGCCACTAGAATGTAGAGTTTACCATTTTTTGTCCTAGGCAGAGGACCCATAGCATCAATGCCCCACTTTTCAAACGGTCCATTTGCAAGCACGATTTGCCTTGGACCATAAACCAATCTTCTATTCCCATTTACCTGACAATTGTGACAACTTTTACACCAATGTTGGACATCCACATGCAGACTTGGCCAAACATACCCCGCAAGCAAAATCTTCTTCACAGTTGATTCTTGGGCAAAATGACCACCACATGCCTCTTCATGCAAACCTTTTAGAATGGCTGGAATTTCCTCAATAGTTGGTACTCTTCTGCATACTTGATCCTTCCCTCTTTGATAGAGGGAGCCTTCTAGGAAGAGATACATGCTTGCCTTCTTCATGAGTCTCCTCTTCTGAGCCTTCGTGAAGTCTTGTGGAAACTCACCCTCCAAAATGTAGCCGATAATGGGAGCCAATGACTCCAATCCCTGGTATCTCGGTTGCTTGACAGCTTCTGCCACCATGATGACCTGCACTTCTCTCTCAACACATGTAACTGCTTGTTGTGCAAGTAAATCGGCATCTTCATTTTGTTTCCTCGGAATATGATATAGTTGCACTTCTTCAAACTGATTAAACATCCTACGAATGGCATGAACTTTTGTCCTTAAGCTTTCATTCTTGCATGCCCAAATGCCTAAAATCTGTTTAACAATAAGAAGTGCATCTCCTTTTACCATGAGACGTTTTATCCCTTGGCCAATGCACATCTTCAAACCATGAAGTAGTGTGTCGGATTCTGCTTCATTGTTGCTAGTTGAACCTGGTAGATTGACCTTCTCTTTCATGACCACCTCTCCACTTGGGTTGAGCAACACTAGCCCTCCCCCTGCTTTCCCTGTGGCTCGACGAAAATCTCCATCAAAGAACAAGGTAAAAGCATTGGGAATACTTTTTGGTGGTGGCAATGGTAGGGTCTTTACTTGAGGCACCTTAATTTCCTTCTCATGTACCCTATAAGTGAGAATCCCTGCCAATTGTGCACGCACACTATCTTCTACCTTGAAAGAGTATTGGAACTCTTGCAACTCCATAATCCACTTTGAGATCCTAGTACTAAGATTCATTTGAGATGACACCCAAGGGAACAAATTTTCTGCAGTGAGAATTACAAAAGGTTTTGGTAGTAGGTAGGATCTAAACTTTCTCACCGCAAACATGAGAGAAAGCATCATGAGTTCTGCTTCTGTGTAGTCTCTCTCCAAAGCATTCATGACCCTACTAGCAAAGTAGATGGGTCGCATCCTTGTACTGTGGGGATCTTGTTGTAGCAACACAGCACCAATTGTTTCCCTTCCAACACTAGAGCTAACAAAGAATGTGTACTCCCAACAAGGAGGCATGAGTGTTGGTAGCTCTGACAAAATGACTTTAATGTTACAAAAATACTCTTCAAGCTCATCAGACCATGCAAATTCTACTTGTTGTGTCAACTTTTGCAAAGGATGAAGCAACTCCGAGGCTAAGTGAATGAAGCGTGACATATACTTCACCTTTTGAATGAATGAGATGACCTCCTTAATACTCTTGGGTGATGGTAGCTCAATAAGAGCCTTTGCCTTTGAAGGATCCACTTCAATGCCTTTGTAAGAAACTTTATGACCAAGCAAGATTACTTCATCCTCACCTATATGGCACTTATCGGGGTTGAGTTGACCTCCCATGTCGTAGAGCTTCTTTAAACCTTCTTCTACCCTTTGTAGATGCAATGATTTTGAGCTATAAATACAGAAATCATCAATGAACACCCTAATTGACTTTCCAAAGAATGCTTGAAACACCATATTCATGAAGCGTTGGAAAGTTGCAGGAGCATTTGTCAGGCCAAATGGCATGACTCTAAAAGCATAACAACCCCAAGGAGTGATAAAGGTTGTTTTCAATTGATCCTCCAATGCAATACCTATTTGAAAGTAACCCGAGTAGCCATCACACACAGTGTACTTCTCATGACCAGCTACTTCATTTAGTATCTCATCCTGAAATGGGAGGGGAAAGTGATCTCTTTTTGTTGCCTTATTGAGTGGACGGTAATCCACACACACCCTCCACTTTCCGTTTTTCTTAGGAGTGACAACAACGGGAGAGACCCACTCTGAATTCTCCACTGGATAAATGAAACCTGCTGCTAGAAGCTTTCTTACCTCCTTGAGTAAAGCCTGCTCCTTGATGACTCCTAGCCTTCGTAGCTTCTGAGCCTTAGGTGTGGCCTCTGGCTTCAACTCAATTTTGTGTTGAACAGCATCTACTCCACGCACATCGGTGTAGTCTTTAGCAAAAATCCTAGGAAATTTCCTTAGCACACATTTGAACTCCTCTCTTTCATCCTTTGTAAGTGTTGTTGATAGAATACCTTGCAGCATCCCTTCATCTTGAACACCTTCGTTCTCTTGAGGACCTACCTCCTCCAAGCCTTGACAAGAGGTCTCTTGGTTGCTTGGCTTAAACCTTACCCCCATGACTTTGATGGAAGACTCCTCTTCAGTAATGCTGCCGCTACTTTCTTCTTCTGAAGTGCTATCGGTCCAACCTTCTTCCGTCTCACTTTGAGATGATTCTTCATGGAGCTCCTCTTGGCTTTGCTCCTTCATGTCAAAGACAACCTTCTTATGATTGTCATTCCTGCAAATTAATTTCCCACTCTCCCAATCCTGCAAAGCTCGCATTTTCATTAGCCATGGTCTTCCTAGGATAAATGGATAACCACTTCCCTTGGTTGACATAACATAAAAATCCACTGCCTTCTTAATGCCAAAGGCCTCCACAAAAACATTTTTAGAAATTCCCACGCACCTAGCCTTGCTATTGTTTGCCATTTTCACTTTGATTTCAGGTGTCTCATGGATGTGCATGCCTAGTCTTTGCATGAGTCCCTCTGTCATGATGCAAATTTGTGCACCCCCATCCACTAGACCTTTCCTAACAAATCTTCCTTTGATGTAACAGTCTAGCACCGGTGTAATGTCCTCATTCATTTCAGCTTGTGCAATTTTTACAACATGCACACTCTCTTTTACCTTTCTCCTAGTGCTAACTGCCCTTGTTAAATCCCTCCTAACTTGTGGACATAATGCAAGAAATTGAGGCCATGAAATATCAGGACCCTTACCTCTCATGTCTTCCAACAAGTTGTACGGAGCCATACCATGTCCAAGAGGGAAGTCTTGGAGGTTGATACGACGTCGAGTCCTCTTGGTTTCCTTGGTTTCCTTTGCCTTCTTGCCTTGTCCATGGTCACTCTGTGATGTGACTCCTTCTTTCTCTTTACCTTTTCGTCGGCCACGCTTAATGCCATTGGCTTCCATGTCAACCTCATTTGAATTTGTCACCTCTACCACATGCACATTTGGATCTGGCAAAGGTGGAACTCCTTCTACCCCTTGTGGAGGTGGTCTTGGTCCATTTGGCCTTTGTAGAAGCCTTGGTTGTTGACCAGCTCCTTCTCCTGCATTCATCACTGGGTAATTCAAGTTAGGTCTCCCTAGCTCTCCACGGGGCCAAGGACAATTATACATCCCATGTCCAGACTCTCCGCAATTCCAACATTGCAAGACTCTCCTAGGTCGTGGGTCTCGCTCTTCAGACTTCTTTGCTTGTCCCTTTGGACCTACGGCTTGTGCAAGGTGAATTGACATGCTGCTTAAGGATTCATTTAACTTCTCAATCACTTCAACCGTTACCTCAGGAAGCTCCTTAGATGTTGATGCTTGTGACTTACCTTTGGGTCTAAGACCTTCTATTGGAACCTCCCCCCTTAAGCACTTGAGTTTCCTATATTTCTCAGCAGCCCTAGTTTCAGCTGCATCAAAGGTAGCAGGTGCACCCGCCTCAACTTTTGCCTTAAGGTCAGGAAAGAGTCCAGCTATGAACCTCTCCTTCTTTAGAAATTCTGCACCATCACCAGGGTTAGCAACATTTCGTATCCATAGAGCCCAAAGACGTAGGAACTCTTGCTTGTACAAGTAGTAGTCATCTAAGTCTTTTTGCTTATGAGAAACAATGTCTTGCCATAGCTTTTGAGTGTTTTGGGGATCAAAGAAGTATCTCTTGAAATGATTGACAACTTCCATGTAATTTTCTTTAACTTCCTCAGGCAAAGAGTCAAACCAAGTGCTAGCATCTTTCCTAAGGACTACCTCAAACATTTCTACACGTTCTTGATCAGTTACTATCCTCTTGATACGACAAGACATCTTGAAATTTGCCAAAAATAATTCTGCATCCTCTCCAGGCTCTCCAAAGAAAAGAGGATATCCAGACATTTGGTGTTGGTTCTCCATTGAATTGATTTCAAAGTGACGCGTTTTGTTTTTTCTTTCTTTAAAAGATCTACACAATAATATTCTCTGAATTGCAATCTATTCTACAACAAAATAAAAATATTCACATCAAATGACCTATGATAATCAATGAGAGGTAGGATGACAGGGTTTGGTGACGCGAGAATTTCTCCTACTCTTTGGGCACCAAACATGAACACCATACGTTGTTGAAAATGGATTTTTCTACTAATTGCAATGTTTATTCTAATGTGTGGAGTGAAATGAAAGGGGAAAACCTCTATTCTTGGGCCATTATCCATTGTCTATGCATGATCTTATGCTTAAAACAAAACAAAAATATAGACGTCCAAACTAAGGTCGTACCTAATGAGAGGCAAAATAAAAGGATTTACTGATGCGTTTATCTCTGCCAACCTAAGAGGACCTAAAATTCTACGAATTACACGTTGAAATTGCAACTTAGTACTAACAATTATGTGTACCTTTTGCCTTGCAATGGGAATGAAGGGATCATACAAATTCTCGTGATTCATGCAAGCTACTTGATTATGCTAAAGGTTGAGCCTACACAAAACATACACAAGTCTGTCCTCAGTGGGGGCACCAAAATTGAGGCGGTCCGGGGCGGGCAACAAGAGAGGCGACCTCTAAACACCCCTCAAGGCTCCCGTGCTGCTCAATTGGGGCTGGGGCAACCACAAGCACAACACAACAACAAACCCACAGCCAAACCCAAACAAGATAGGGGCACCACCTAGTTATGGTATGCAAACTAGGACGCAAGAGAGATTTTGGCACAACCAAGAAGATGCACCACACAACACAAACAAGCAACCTCACACCAAGACACACATGAAATGGACCAGAGAGAGCTAGAGAAAAGGGAAGAGAGAGAGGAAAGGATCTTGCGTAATACCTTATTTGTGACTTGCAAATGGAGATGGTTCGTTATGATGCTATCGTAGAACTTGTACAAAAATCACTCAATGCTTAGTGATTGCTAATCATTGCCAAAACACACACACACTGTCTTAGGATGTGGGAGACCTCTCACCACAATACCCTCTTACAATGGACACAAAACTGGCAATGAAAAACACACTAAAACACTTTCTAAAATCAAGATCAATCGATAAAACTCAAAATACACAAGTCACCTTGAATTCACCAAACCGTATTGCACAAATGGAAGGACGAAGATTTAAACGTCGAATCACGCCTTTGATGCACCAAACCTCAATTTATTGATGATGAAGGAGCATGTACAATAGTGGTTTTGAGATTTGTGGAACTCACACTCTCTCACTTGCAATGTGTAGCTTGAAGGCTTCTCTCACACCAAGAGTGAAGCTCACAAGTGGTTGCTACACCTAAGTCTCTCTTCACGCATAGAGTGTTGGGGTGCTATGTGAGATGTTGGAGGTTGTTTTACAAGAAGGAGACGGGCCTATTTATAGGTTGGAGACCCCTCATTAAGATTATTGGAAATCCTAATTTACAAGCTAACAAATCAGGATTATGATTTTTTTGAATATCAAAACATTGCGGGCCTTCTTTGTCTGCTTGAGTCATGGGTGTGGGCTCAAAAGAGAGCATTATTGATGGTAGATAAGGTGAAAGTAAGTTTTAAGGAAGGGAGAGAGAGAGAGAGAGAAAGAGAGAGAGAGAGAGAGAGAGAGTTACTATACATGTCTTGAGGTGAGGTGTCTTTTATGGTTAGGTCAATGCTATTTTGTGTTAGTATGTTAGTCGTTAGTAATCACTAGAAAGTTAATGTTACATTTACAATGGGTAGAGTGAGTTGATTTGATGAAGGAAGAGGGGTGAATTAAAAGAAAATCATTGAGATGGTGAAGCTTTGAAGAAGCTTGAACTCACCCTTGTGTAGATTGTGGAAAAAATGACCGCTGGTCTTCTTCTTCTTCTTCGCTTCTTTACGCCGCCGCCACGGTTGACCACCATGATGAAAAGAGGATTTGTTGATGAAAAATCCTCAATTTGCAGAAGTTATCATGGTTAAGATGCTGAATTTTAGATATTTTAGGAGAGGTAAATGAAATTGTAACATAGAAGCAATAGAGAGAGACATGGAGAGGGTGTATGTATGTAGAGGTTCATAAAAGAACTATAGGGATGAGAGAGAAGGGTAATGATGAAGAGGGTGGGAGAAGCCATGGAAATTGCAGGTTTGAGTGAGGGAAGGAGAGGCAGGGATGTGTAAGAGTGAGTAGGTGTGTGGAAGGGTGAGAGAAGACTAAGGGCTACTTGTGAGAAAAGTGGGCAGATTGGGGTCCACTCAAAAAATCATAGCCCACCGCTGGTAGCTCCAAAAATCATGAAAAAATTTGAGGTGATTATTCAGAGTGTGGGCTACATTTTCTCTTTTGACCACCGCTCCAAATTGGGAGTGGAGATAGGTGCCAAAATTCTCACCAAAAAGCCTGTTTTTTATGCCTGCAAAAGTCTTTTAGTGGCCCCCTCCTTTGTTGAATTTGTACAATGCATCCAAGAGTGAGCCCCTCCTTTTTCATATTATAATACAAAGCATTCAAGTCACCCTTGACCCATGCATGGAGGAGGATTATTGGTGAAATAAGAAATATATACATGGTGGGACTAGTGTATGGACTATTCATGGACTTTAGCTCAATGAGCACATGGTATTAGAATAATGAGTAAAAATAATAATAAAAATATGGAGGAGTTATGGATATGGAAAGATATTGGAATCATATGATATGGTCCCTCCTTGAATTATTTTGGGTGAAAGAGGAAAAGGTATGCAAGTAAATAATATAATAAAAGTAACCAATGAGTAGAAATCAATTTTTTGTTTTCACGAGGGTGAGGGTGAAAATGTGGGAGTGATTTGTATAAAAGAAAAATATGAGGTTAGAGTATGTACATATTGGCAAAAAAATATAATTATGGTGTAAGAGGATGAAAGAAGGTGTACATAGGTTTAATAAAACACACACCTAAGTAGAAATATTTAAATAAAATACCAAAATAATTATAAAAAATCCCTATATTTAGGCCATATATACAATGAAATATTTACACACAAAGAGGCCATAATATACTTTAATTTTTTATTTTTTATTTTTTATTTATTTTTTGGCTCACCTAGCTCAGTGACTAGCTAGCTGAGGGTTTTTAAGAAAATATGGGGAAAGTTTCCTAACTCACACACGCCTATATATAGTGAAATGGTAGGGATAGCCACAGTGTTTGGGTGATTTTGGTAGGGTGAGGTAACTCACTATGGCAATTACAGAGAGCCGAAAAACGGCTATCACTATCTCTTTGAGCAGTTGCTCCTCTATTTGGACCCGCATCAAAGCAAGGTCTCTTCTTTGTGATTGTTCTAGCTTCAGCTCCAGCTTGAGATCCTCGTTTCTCTTTTCCAAAGTCTTATAGACTTCATCTATACCTTTTATTGAAGTGACAGTAGAATTTTCTCTTATCCGTCTCAAAAGTACTGCCTGATCATTAATCCTTTGCTCAGAGTACTGCAGAGAAGCATTTGATACATTTGTCAGCTATTGATCTTTGGTCTTGCAGGCGTTGGATAACTTGATTAGAAGTTCTCCCACAGCTCCTCCATTTCTTTCTGATGCTTCTCTTTTGCAAGCTGGTGTTGTTCGGCTTCATCCTTCATCTCTTTGATCTGTCTTTGTAGATATGAAATTATGTTCATCCTGTCATCCAACTCTCCTTGTAGAGCATTAATGACTAGCTCAAGTTCCCTAGCCTTAGCACTATGGCTAAGTGCTGCTGTTCGCATTTTTTATGTCATCTACTGCATCTGCTTGGCATATTTATTAACCTGTATGATGACTTTGTTTTCCAATCTTCAGGCTCTACGTGAGTCTGTCTAGAGGTTTCAGCCGTTTCAATGTCTGACTCTTTGGGTGGTGCTGTGGTGGCTGCTTGTGGTTGCGGCGGAGGTTCTACTTCTCCTTAAGGTGTTGTGGTTCCCTCGACTGCTTCTATTGCTTGAGACTTTGTGGATACCTCTATTATTTATGGTGGGTTGTTGTAGAATGTTCAACTTCAGTTGGTTTAGTCTCTTTTGGCTGTTCAAAACTTGTTGCTGCATGTTCCTTCTCTTTTTCCTTGGCTTCCTCGCCCTCATTGGGTTTAGCTGGTGGTGAAAGGCACAGGCTTGGCATTGGGTGGTCTTCTTGATCTACAACGGGTGAGTTGGGCTTTGGAGACATCTCCCCTTGGTCGTGATGTGTCTCACTTTGTTCCGTAGCCTCTACCTATCTTTGTTGTTCGGTCGCTTCTTCCTTTAATTTCTTTTCAGCTTCTTGCACTTCTTTCAACTTTACGGCTTCTACCTCTGCATACATGCGTTCAAGAAATTCCGTGGGATCCTCTTCTCCTTTTCTTGCAGGGTTTTTGGTTTTGTGTCCCCTTATCCCTCTTGGAACTCATCTTTCCTGGTCCTCACCTATAGCTTGGCGGCTCCTTTCATAGGTTTTTTTTCTCTTTCAAACCTCGTCTTCTTTTGCGGAGGTTATTCGTGGTGTGTGCCTACAACTTTCTTCTTGATTTATTCAATTCTAGCCCTTCTTTCCTCATTGTCTGAGTTCTCATTGCTATGAGATTCATGAGAGATTTCTGCAAATTCTTCATCTGACTTATATACTCTCTTTAATATAACGCGTGGTTCTGGGAGAAGGTTGCGTGGAAACAATCCGTGTGTTCTGATCTAGGGCTGGCCAAAAATTATCAACCATGCCAATAGCATGATATGCTATTCTTGGTAGCAGTTCAAGTACGCCCAGTTATTCTTTGTGCCTTTCAGCGTTGTCAGCACATACTACGTATGATCAATTGGTTGCCTGGTTGTCGACTTCAACACTTTGATGAAGGTGGTCGCAATTGCATGGTTTGGGTGGTGTACCGTGGTGATCTTTTTGATAAGAAATGGAAGTGTTGATGGTATAGGCGAGCTGGTTCTTCCACTTGCCTTTGGATGACATCGAAAAATGTGGCAAAAACAGTCTCTTTGGTGAATGTGTCTGCTGTCTTTCTATCTCGGGCCCGCATCATCATACCTTCAGTCGACAACTTCAGTGCCTCGGCCACAATCTCTTTTGTGATTAATACTTCTACTTTTTGCCCCTATTGGTCGGTGATTTGGGCTGGCCCATCCTCTTCGATCATAGACAATAGCTCATAGGCTTTCTAGAAATCTACGTCGCATGGTTCTTGGTCGTAGAAGTCCCTTAGGCCTAGCCTTTTGTTGGCTTCTTTGGTGTCTGGATTGGCAGCTATATCATACATCTCTTATGGTAGCATTTGCAGTTCCACTTGGTGTCCTTCTTCACTCTTGAACCTACCAGTGAACACCGTGGTGTTGCTTTCTTCAAGCTGTTCTCTTGACAAGTGCGTTTCTTTTTCCGTCTTTACTAAACTTGGGTCTAGTTGGTAGGGTGGTAGCTCTTGCAACTTTTCTTTCTGGGATACGCTTTTCTTGGTCTTCTCGGTGGAAGCTTGCATTGCTCCTGTTAAGGAAATAAAGTGTCAAAGTTAAAAAATTCTGCAAATCCCGCTCTAAAATGCCCCAAGTCTAAATTACTGACAAATGATGTCCATTTTGCTTCAAATCAATTTTGGAGCATGCATAGATGCATAAAAACATGTAGAGATCAAAATCATACAGTTCAGGAAAAAAATTACAACAAAAGTAGATAATCGTTATTATTTATAGGTGGGGATTTTTTCCAACTTTTTGCATTTTTGACATGATAGGCTTGAACTATATGGCATTTAGGTGCTCTCAGTGAAGTGTGAGCTCATTTGTGTGCATTGGGTGGAAATGGTGCCAGATTTAGGCTTTCAGACTCTGAAACAATAGATATACTGAGATTTTGAGTTTTTGAGATCCAAATTTGCTCAAACTTGATCAGTTGACTTGGGACATCATGTTCTTTGGTCCCATAAGATATGGGGTGATTTGGATCAAAAAATGTGACAGATAACACAAAATATGGATTGGAAAGACTTCTTTACGTTGTTTGACAATTTCCAAGTTTTTTCTTGATTATTTTGGCTCATACTTGAAATGTGGCATGTAATAGATGTGTACAAGTGATAGGTGAAGTGAAGGGATCATTTTCAAGCCAAAAAAGTACAAAAGTAAATAATCACGATTATTTACAGCAGTCAATTTTTTGCAAGACTTGATAATTTTTTGACCTAGACATATTCAATACATCTAAAACAAGTCCTAATTAAATTGAATTTGGTAAAGTTTTTTCATGTTAGCATCACTTCGTGCTCTTGTCGACTCTGAAATCACTTCGTGCTCTTGTTGACTCTGAAATCACTGATTTTTGTGATTAGATGGCCTATGGAGTTGGTTAGTCACTTTTGAAGCTATGGGCTGTCGTTACATAGTCCTGATGCTATGCATCCAGTTTTGGTCCATTTGGAGTTAGTTTGACTTCATATGTCAAATTTGACGCTTTGTAGCCTTCAAGCTGTTTTCTACTTTTTGAGAGCTTGCCTTGACTTTTTTTCATGAAACCGTCCATGTACATTGTGTATAGACCCAGTCTATAAGCTTTCTGTGGAGTCAAAATCCAATTCTTGCATCTGACAAAAACCTAGTTCTTTTACTTGGGACCCCCGTCGACCCTGGCCAAATGGTCATTTGGTGATGTAGAAGTGTTTTATTATATGGGGGCATGCTATAGTTCAAGTCTTGTTGAATTTGGTTGAGCTGACAAGCCGCTATGGTCAATTTTTGTTCATAGGACTTCGTGCACTGCTGGGCTTCTAGGGTTTTTTCCTGAGCCTAGACTTGCTACCTGGGTATATAGAATTGATCATTGATAAGCTTAGAACTTACCCCTAATGTCTCGTGTGAGACGGCGCTGTAAAAGGGCGACTGTGGACCCCAGAAATCGCGCGCCAAGAAGGTCGAGAGCTCTCTTCTCCAAGAGTGACTAGTGGAAATGAGATGATTTCCTGATCTGTCAGTATCAATAACGATGGTTTTTGAGCTTTAACTCGCCATTGGTATCTTGGTTTACTTTGGTCAAAATGTTGTGGTTGAGTCTTTTGAGACTTAACTCTGCATTGCTTCATTGGTTTTAAAGTTTGCGGAGAAGATAAGTGCTCCTTTTTCTTCCATATCCATTGTGTTTTAGGTTCCCTGCTCGAAGATGCTCCTCTTTGTGTTTGGAACCTTAGAACCATCTTTGGTACAATAGATGATGTTTTGGGCACCCAAATTTGAATCGGCAGCTTACCTTTAAGCTGTGCTTTTGGTACCCAAATTTACCTGATTCCTTGCATGCTACTTGTAGCATTTACTTGTCTATAGGATGTAGAAGATTGATTGCTTCGTGGTTTGCTCTGCTGGTAACCTCCTTTCCATTCCTCTTTGCTCGGTGCAATTGGAACAATGAGTTGTTTTCCTTTAGGTGATAGCTTAAGCTGATTGGTATCCCAATCTCATACTGGCTTGTACTTCCGCATCCATGAGATTTCAAGAATCATTGTTTCATTCTTGTGTTCATCTGTTAAGCATACAAATTTATGAGGGCATGAACATCCATGTATAGTCACATTTAAGTTGACTACTCCCAATGTTGGTGTTGGATTCTTGTTGCATCATTTAATAGTCGATATTCCTGTTGTCAAAGACTGACTTGTTGCTTTCTTGTACATGGAATAACTGACTGCATTTACTCAAGATCCCGTATCAACCAATGCATTTGTGCTATGATTGTTCAAATGTACTTTGATGCAAAGGTCTATTCCATCTAACCATTCATCATCTGTGTGACACTACATCTTTATGTAATTCCCATAGTGCTTCATCTACTTCCAGAGTGTCGATGGGAATAGGTAGTTGTTGATTTTTGAGAGCAGCTTTCCTTTTGAGTACCTGAAGTCGAGCTTCCTCTTGGGCTTCATCAATAACCTACTACTTTGCTACATGCATCTTTTCTAGCAATTCATTGGTAAGCGGCAAATTGTACTTCTTTCAAATGACATTCACTAATCCAGTTAGCCATTGGTTCACCATCTAGGGTGGAAAACTTAACGGCTCTACTTGGACAAACGTCTTCAATGATAAATGGTTCATTCCCTCTTTTCTTAAACTTGGGAATGTGTTGCTTAACGGAATAGACTAAAATTAAGTCCCCTTTTTTGAAGATTTTTGTAACTAAATGGGAATCAAGAAACTATTTTTGTTTTTGCTTTTGTGCATAAATGTTAGCTACAACTGTTAGCCTTTGCTCATCAAGATTTTCTAAATCTTCAAGCCTCTCTGACAATTCAGGTCCAGTCCTTACAAGATTCTTAGCTACCCTTAGTGTCGGCAATAGAAATTCTATCGGCAGTATGGCATCAAGACCATAAACAAGGTTAAAGGGTGTAGCATTTAAAGATGTCTTGAATGAAACTCTATAAGCCCATAGAGCGGCATGGAGATTCATTTCCCAATCTGTCCGTCCTGAACTAACAATTTTAGTTAATACTGAGCTAAGAATTTTATTCTATGCTCAGCTTGTCCATTTTCTTGTGGGTGATAGGGATCCGATTTGTTATGGATGACCATAAATTCATTAAGCAGATAATTAATTACTTTATTGAGGAAATGAGTTCCCCTATCACTCACAATTTCTCCCAGGGGACTCACTCTATATACAAGATGGGATGCCACCTGCGAGCGGAGAACTTTGATAAAACCCCTATATATGACTCATACTAGGGAATATGACCCCCCTTTCTACGCTTATATGACAATCAATGCAAAAAACTATCATATCCTTATCTTACATATAAAATTTAGGTCTCACATCAGTCTATGATTTTGAATTCACTGGAGGTACAGTTTCATGGCGATCTCGTTTGCAAGATTGTGTTGCCTTGTCTACTACAGAGGCTGAGTATGTTGCAGCTTCAGAAGCTTGCAAGGAGGCTATGTGGCTTGGTTGGCTAGTGGGAGACTTGGGAATCAATGTTGAGATGCCTGTGTTACATTGTGATAGCCAAAGTTCTATACAATTGGCAAAGAGTTCAGTGTTTCATGCAAAGGCAAAGCATGTGGATGTGAAGTATCACTTCATTCACGAGGTGCTTGAGGACAAGAGATTGCAGCTTTCCAAGATTCACACCACTGAGAATCCTGTTGATTTGCTCACAAAGGGATTACCTTCAGAGAGGTTTGCACATTGTTGCACACTCATGGGCATTGGGTAGGTGATCATGGTCATTGTCTACCTGTATTGTATGTATATATACATTGTCACCCCAACTTAACGGCACATTGTCCATTAAGTGGGAGGTTTTTGGTGTGGTAAATCCCAATGTGCCGCGCCTGAGTGTTGGGTGATCGGAGACTACCGGGAAGTAACACTGACCATTCATTCTACATAAAAGAATAAGGACTCATAACTCTTACACTATTGTGTTTGGAGTCCACCCAAACCTGTGTCTCATCTCTTCTCCATTGATGCACACACACACACACACGCTCTTGCATGCGCACTTCACTTTTCTGCTCTCTATGACTTGCAAATAGAATCAACTAGAAAGCAAACCAAGAGAGATTTTCCATGGGCCTCCCCAGAATGTATATCTACTAATCCCCATCCATGAAATAAAGCTATGGACATCTTCTTAGTGCGTCATACTTGTAAATGACTTTTGAAGTACAACTTAGTGCCACAAGAGTAAAACTAAAGGGATTTTTAAAGCAATGTACATACTCACCTTGAGAGTGGCAAGCGAAACAATCCCTCAATCCAACCTAATGCTTTTGATCTTTCTCTCTATCTAAACGGTGCCCATAGAATGGGCTATGACATTCTAATGATTTCTAGTCTAAGACTAGCTGATGATTAAAGTGATGGTTTGATTATTGTCCTCTTTAGTTGCAAATGAAAATATATATTATTGATCAAGTTATCTTGTCTCTCTCCAACAACATGGTGATAGATATTCTGTCTCTTTCTTGCAGCATGATTAAGTTATCCTGTCTTTTTCTTTCAAGATTTAAAAGTGATGACTTGTTAACTTCATGATAAGTCTTTCTAATGATGACATATTTGCTTGATTGGAAGATATGGAAGAAGAACTTAACCACGTTGAAGCACGTGCCATCTACAAAGGAGAGAGAGAGCGCTATGGCCAAGAGAAAGACCTTGAAGCTATTTCTAGAATCGAAGTGGAGGAATCTGGGTTGTAAGGTGAGCCTCTCAGCCTTAAGGAGTGCAGGAAGCTATGTCCAAACCACTTTGTACGCGAGAACTATTTCCAATCAGAGGAAATGCAAAGGAATCAATCCTCGTAAAGCTATCATATTTGCAGCACAAAGGACTTGCACGAGTATTGCTACAAAGATTCATACGATGAGAGAGAGTTACGCCAAACAATAACCAAATGGAACTATAATTTACACACAGTGTTATGTTTACAAAAGCCTTGGGAGGCATGAAGATTGGTCAGACCGCCCCAATAATTCTGGCATTGGGCATGGTTGAATTGCAGAGAAAGTGGCAGCAAGTAACACCAATAATCCAATGCTTGCATGCAAACATCCCATAGTTGTGCTTCCCAAACATTCAGAGACGCTCATTGCATTATCAAGCCAAGGAAAAGATCTTGCAAGCGAAGGAGAGACACATGACATTTTACACGGCAGAATCCCTGAGCTTGAGATAGAGCTATCAGAGGCCCAAGACAAGATGCAACAATATGCATCACTATACGGACAATTTCCAAAAAAGAATGGGCCTTTGCAACAAGGATATACAAACCCATCTCCCACGCCTGAAAGTACTGAGTTCAACATAGATGAACTACTCAACAAGCTGACTCAATCTTTTCTAGCCTTAAGCGCGTGCTTTTCTGCTTCATTACGCACTGATTACGGTAGCTATATAAATGTAAAGAAATGGGGTTTATCTCCACAAGGCTGAACCATGTATATCGTGTGTACTCTCTCTCTCTCTCTCTCTCTCTCTACTCTATAATGTCTTGTGTGTGAAATCTATCTCTCTCCTTAAGTAATCTACTCAAATATCTATTCAGCTACGTCATATTTCCTAACAAATTAAAGCATTGTTGCAGTCATTGCGGCCATCTTCTCTTCAGATTCTGTGCAAAACTACACGATGCAAGGCATCTTGTTAGGCTTTGTATTAGAATTTTTCACAGAACTCCACGACCATGCGAAGCACGTCCTTATGCTTTGCCTTGAATTCCACTACTTGACCCTTATTGAGCTTCGGCATTTGCCTCTCAGAGTCCATATTTGTTAAAAGTTTCTCAATAAACTTATTATGCCGAGCAGGGTCAGAAGCTGGAATATCAACAATCTCAATGGACTTGAAACATGAAGATCCCCCGTCTTCATAATACTTCACGTAATTTTACGATCATTTTTTGATAGTATACAAACGTTTGTGATGGTTTTCATGTGAGTCATGGATGTAGAGTTGACAAGATTTACCAAGTATTATCTACTGTCTAATTATTGTCTTTGAGGTTTTGTAGATTTTGAATTTCCTCACACATGGTACATAAAGCCATGATGATATTACTATTTTAAGATTTTTATTTGATTTGAAGAAAGCATCTCTGATGCCATGGTATTGCATTTCCTTACAAAAATAGTGTCTATGCTGCCATGGTACGTAAAGCCATGATGGTTTCTATTTCAAAGTTTTTTCTAAGCATCTCTAATGCCATGGTACATAAAGCCATGATGGTTGCTATTTCAAAGTTTTTCTAAGCATCTCTGATGCCATGGTGAACATTCTGATGCCATGGTACGTAAAGCCATGATGATGACACAACTGCCAGTTGAGATCTTGGGGGCCCAATGTGTTTATTACATGCTAGCTTTATATATATGTGTGCACATGTGATTACGTTGATATTACATTTGTTTCTTATATGTCATCTGCACATGTAATTGCATCGGCATTACGTTTGTTTCTATGTCGTCTCTAGAGCGGCGCAAGCCGTCTCTAAGGACAATGTGATTTGGTTATTTATAACCCTTCACATCTTGATATGTTTCTTGAGTTGATGGTGTTTATAGGATAAAAGTCACATCAAGCAGTTTGTATCAGGGCTCAAAGATATTGAATTTTCATCAATTCAATTGTATATATAGGGTTATTAAACTTCCAAAGATGCTTGAAAGCACATATTGTATATTATGGAGTGATGTGGCTCTTCAAAAATGAATTTTGAAAACTTTGATAATTGTTAATATAACAATGCATGTTTATGGTGCTGTGGGTTTTTCCCTTGTATCCCCAAGGGTTTTTTCATCCACAGGTAGGGACTCATATTTAAGTGGGCTATTGGAGCTATATATACCAACCCCTATGCTATATATAGCTAAGAGTCCCCATTGCATATGTTTACTTAGTGTGTTCTCTCTACACACTTTGAGGTTTTCATATAATTGTGTAACGTGTTCTCTCTATCTCTCTCTCTTCTCCATATACCTGCACTCTCTTCCTCCGGTTCAACACCTGTAAGGCTAGCAAGGTAGCAATAGGGCTTGCTCATACAATGGAAGATTTGGGTAATTACTATTGTCGGCTCAGGTTTTCATAATTATAGTTTAAGTGGTATGCATTTGGGAAAAAATCTAGTGTTTCATGGAAAGGCCAAGCACACTAATGCAAGCTAATACTTCATTTCTAAAGTTCTCAAGGATAACTACATCCAGGTTTTGAGATTTATATGATGACAACCCAGGGATCATTTCACAAGGAGTACTTTCTCCTTTGAGTACTTTTCATCCTCCATGCCTCCCTCTACGGTCATGGCATATTTGCCTAATATTGTCACGTACAGGAACTTTGGCCTTTAGGTAAGAGATTAGAAGGTAAAGTCCACTGTCATTGTGCTAGGCCAAGGAGGATCCCAAATTTTGTTTGAGACTACTACTACCCACTTTGCCTTAGGCCACTGTAGGGTCAATGTTTGTTAATAAGCATCCAAGCGACAAGGCATTACTAACTGATGCAAGCTAACACTTCATTTGTAAAGTTTGTGAGGATAACTACATCCAGGTTTCAAGATTTATACGAGGGACAACCCATGCATCTTTTCACAAGGGGTACTCTCTCCTTTGAGTATTTTTCATCCTCCATGCCTCCCTCTATGATCATGGAATATTTGCGTAATATTGTCACGTACAAGAACTTTGGCCTTTAGGTAAGAGATTAGTAGGTAAAGTCCAATGCCATTGTGCTAGGCCAATGAACATCTCAATTATCACAAAAGGAAATTAATCCTATCAACCACTATCCACCAGCCATAGTAATAAAGGCATTACATATCATAGGAAATACTCTAAGAATATTCCCTCAAAATTTTCCTCGAGAGAGTTACCCCCGAACCCCTACCTTAGCACTAGGTTGGTAACCTAACAGGACATAAAAGTGTCCTTTCACGGTTTTGAAAAAAACCTCCAAAACCATAGTAGATCCACTCATTTTGTAAAATCCTTTCATGAGGTTATAGTTCAAGGCCTACTACACATGGAAAAAATAAGAAACTTGTAAAATTTATCATCTTTTGGTCACACCAAGACTCCAAAGTTGATGGACCAGTACATTTTCATCAAAACAGTCATTTCTTACGTTTTGTTGCATAAAAATAAGATTAGGGATTTTTGTAGGACTTGAGATAAATTCCCTAGTTAACTTCAATGGGTTGGTGATCAGAACATATGATTGCTTCTCACTCACTATTTTTTGTTTTGCCAAAAGAAATAGGTACAAAAAAGTTGAAGTTTTACCATTCTGCCAACCTATCATCAAAGTTTCTATAGCCACGCTCAATACAAATAATATATGCATGTTTTCTTAGTTCCCTATTGTCCTTTAGGTTCATAAGGATCCATGGAGCATGTCAAAAGAATAATACATCTCTTACCAAGGGGAATCTTGGGGACAAAGATGAAGTGCTAAATACATGAAAAAAATGGGTTCAACAGTATGAGTTGTAGAATCCCATAGAAACTATTCAATATCTAGCCAAATTTGATCCTTATGACTAGATATGGTTACTACCTACAAAATGCATGTAGTTGTGACAAGAAACTAACAATATTGAAAAAGCTATACTTGATATACTAGATGTTTCGTTTTCTTCTATAATTGAAAAAATCAACCATCATTGTCTACTATGAAAAATAGGGTTTAGGTGCCCCAAAAATCAAGGAATATTAGCTTTATGTTACAATATGCGACATAGAAAATCAAAATTGCATTTGGATATCATGAAAGCCACCAAAAAAATCATAGAAGAGCTAAAATTGGCTAAAAAACAGGATTTGGTAATTTTTGTAATTTGGTCATAACTTACAACTTTAACATTTATTTCTCCCTAGAAGCATCAGGACATGTTGAGGACTACTAAAGATAGTTCTCTAGCATTATACATCTCACAACCATGAATTCTAGAGTGGTATAGTTGCAAAAAGTTGAAAAAGGCCAAAAACAGGACCCGTTTTTTCACACAGTTTAGGTTGTGAAATGTTGTGCAAGGACAAGGTTAAAGACGGAATTGATATTCCAAAAAAATGTCAAGTTTTTTTCAGCTCATTAGACAACTTTCTAGATAGATAGCACCTCAAAATCCATTTTGAAACTCTTGACATAATTCAAGGAAAATGGTCACTTAACAGGACATAAAAGTGTCCCACCATTACCAACCTAGTGTTAGGGACTATTGTTGTCAAGCCTAGGGTAAGAGTGAGCAGGCCAAGGGCTAGGGACATGCAATAAAGGGGGTCCTATAAATAGCATGGCCAAGGGTCTATATAGGGTACATTTGGGTGGTTATTTGCATGTCCTAGTCCTCTCTTTCTCAGATTGGTATTAGAGCTTGAGGGATAAGGAAGCTATGGAAGAGGGGAAGGACGTAGGGCATGGACTCACACTGTTCTCTTCTCTCTCTCTTCTCTCTCTCTTGATCTCAGCATGGAGGCATGGTATCTCTCTCTCTCTCTCTCTCTCTCTCTCTCTCTCTCTCACACACACACACACACACACACACACACTATAAGAGGAAAACTATAGAACTACCACTATTGTCATGGCTTAACAAAGAAAAATGGAGAGAGAATTTTATGCGCGGTAATAGTGGCGGGAATAGGTGAGATAACGGATTATTGAAAATACGCACGATAATAGCTGCGATAGTATATCTGTGACTTACAGTGGAAGCCACTTTTTGGATAGTATCGTCGCTCAAGTGGAATCCTAGCATGAGTTAATGAACTGGAAGTAGACTATTTGGAAAAAATGTCATGATTATTGATGCTTTGATGGATATGTATGGCTTAGATTATGACTGACATTGCTTTAGTAGATATCTTTTCTAAAAGCGGTGTTTTGTAGTGCTAGTGATTGCGGGCATTCTCATACAGTGGAGAATTTGGGTAACCACTATTGTGGCCTCTGGTTTTGCATAATGATAGTCTAAAGTGGTATGCATTTGGGAAAAAATCTAGTGTTTCATGAAAGGCCAAGCACACTGATGCAAGCTAACACTTCATTTGTAAAGTGCTTGAGGATAACTACATCCAGGTTTCAAGATTTATATGATGACAACCCATGGATCTTTTCACAAGGGGTACTCTCTCCTTTGAGTATTTTTCATCCTGTATGCCTCCATCTATGATCATGGAAGAGGGGAAGGACATAGGGCATGTATTCACACTGTTCTCTTCTCTCTCTCAATCGCTCTCTTGATCTCAGCATGGACGCATGGTCCCCCCCCCCCCCCCCCCCCCCCCCCCCTCTCTCTCTCTCTCTCTCTCTCTCTCTCACACACACACACACACACACACACACACTATAAGAGGAAAACTATAGAACTACCACTATTGTCGTGGCTTAGCAAAGAAAAATGGAGAGAATTTTATGTCTGGGAGTAGTAGCGGGAATAGGTGAGATAATGATTTATTGAATATACGCACGATAATAGCTGCGATAATATATCTCTGCAATTATCACCATGCCTATTATCAAAATTGGGTGGCCCAAATGAAAAAAATTATTTTTGACCTGCATAAAACATATAAAATATCAAATTTTTTTTCAAGATTATAAAAAATATATTTAAGTTACAACTTATACTTTACCTTTATAAATTAAAGTGGAATAGAAAAATACTTTGAAAAAATAAACAAAGTCAAATTCTCAAACGAGTTTTATTTACAAAATATGAGGGACAACCCATGGATCTTTCCACAAGGAGTACTCTCTCCTTTGAGTATTTTTCATCCTCCATGCCTCCCTCTATGATCATGGCAATATTGTCACGCACAAGGAACTTTGGCTTTTACGTAAGAGATTAGTAGGTAAAGTTCACTGCCATTGTGCTAGGCCAAGGAGGATCCCATATGGTGTTGTGAGAGTGAGAACCAATCCGCATTAATTGTAGCTTTGCATTTGATGTGTATTAAAACTAGAAAGGTACAACGCCCTTGAAGAATCCAAGCCACAAGGCGTTCCAACCAAATACATCAACTCAAGACAAACATATCCGGGGAAAATGATAAATGCAACGTTGAGTTTGAAGGTGAAAAACTCTACCAAAATTCTTGCCTTTAAAAACCAGCTACGCCACTAGATGATTCCCGATGGCCTTAATAACGTGCCGGGTACGTTTCAGGACTGCGTGTGCTTTTCTTGCCCTAAGCGCGTGCTTTTCTGCTTGATCACGCGCTGATTACGGGAGCTATATAAATGCAAAGAAATGGGGTTTAGCTCCACAAGGACGACGTCGACAAGGCCCTGCGTAAGCTGTGAACAGATCACTGTCGTCCCGATTTAGCGCAACTTGCTGCTGCTGCTGAAGCTGAAGGCCACCATCGCCACATCATGGACCGTCTCCAAGTCATCGTGCTGCATGGGCTCCTCATGTGGTTGGGCATGGGACTATGCATGCCTCTTGGCGTCATTCTCATCCGATTCCTGAGGACTGCTCGCCAAGAAGGTAATGCGTTGTTGAGCGGACGCATAGCTAAAGGCCACATCGTTGTGCAAAGTTTGGGGTTACTTCTGGCGGTCGGGGGCGGAGGGCTGGCCTTGGCCGAGTTTGGGGCGGTGGGGCTTGCTCACACACATGGGAGGTTGGGCTTGGCTCTGCTGTTGGCGCCTTTGGTGGTGGCGTTTCTGGGGGTGGTGCGGCCGGATGTGGGAGCTGGGTGGAAGAGGGGTGTGTGGTACGCCGCCCATTGGATCCTTGGCACCGGGACCATCCTGTTGGCACTTGTAAATATCTTCATTGGCTTGCATTTGCTGGAGCTCATCAGCGGCCGCACCCTATTTCGTGTGAACGTGGCCTTTAGCGTACAGGTGGCGTTGATGGCACTAGTATACCTGGCCCAGGACCGGTGGGCCTACCTTCGCCAGGTGCAGTGGGCTCTCCCTCAGGCTGCTGCTTCTACAGCGGCGCCATTGACGGCCCATGATGAAGAAACAGGTATAAGCAAAGGAGATCAGCTGGCCGTGCAGGAAGTGAGCATATCATGCGGCTTAGGATCTGCGCCAGCTGCTGCATGATCAAGAACTGTGCATGCTGCCTCCAACAGCAGCCAGCTTAAATTTTGCGTACAAACATCATCGTTGGTGGCTCGTAGCTTGTAAAAACTTATGATGAAGCAATATATAGCGCTGATTTTTGTGGCAGCAATTTTGTCATCCCCTAATTATTGATATTATACTGAGAATTGAGTTTTGAACACAATCCATGTATTCCAACTTTAATTGTAGATTGTCTCAGTGGGTGAGAGAGAGAGAGAGAGAGAGAGAGAGAGAGGGAGGTAACTAATGTCAAGTTGTCGATTGTTACCCTTGTAATGTCAAAAGTGCCATCACCATTAGCTAAAGAGAGCCTCTTTATTAGACAAACAAGTTGTAGCACCAAGATTGCCTTCTTCCTACATGGGATAGGCGAGAGGCACAAGAGGGACAATGGATGTAGGATAGACGGAGATTCTGTGGCCGATGAGTAGATAAGCGATGAAAGTAAGTTGTTGAAATTTTCAAATTAATGCACGATTATAAGTTAATGTCTCAAAATTCATCCTGAATTACCACAAAAGGAAACTAATCTCATGGACTAGTAGCCACCAACCATTGTAACATTTAATGGCCTAATAACTTATGTGTAGCGGAAATTAGCATGAACATAGTGGGCATTTCATTAGAGTAGATTCCTAATGAGAATTACAAGAGTGCTTGGGTGGAGAGAGCAACAAAAAGCATAACACTTAGTTAGATAGCATCGAAAATACTTTCAAAAGAGAGAGCAATTAAGCTATTGACAACAGTTGAGGACCGGATTTTCATGGAGCCGGTCCCCCCTCCAAAAGGCTTTGTATTATGGTTTCTCCCATCAAGAGAGACATTGTATAATACAATTCTTTGTGTTCCTTGAAGACTAGCTAGTGCAATGAAGATGGAAACTTCATGCACTAAGCAAAAAACTTAACAAACACAACTTGAATTATCCCCGTTCTCAGACCCAAGACCTCACACACCTTCGAAGATGGTGAGAGCTAGCAGGGTATGAGAGTAGATTGAGAGGAAGAAGGAGTATCTTACGAGAAAGATGTACATCTCCTCACATAATCACTCATATTAGCATAGCTTAGCTTAGTAATTAGCTTGGTAGAGAAGATGAGCATGCATTGTAGCTTGGCTCTTGGTTGGATTTGCATCCACATGCCAAAAGAGTGTTGATGTAGGCTTCTATCTCAAAAGCTTGGACTCGTAGATGATAAACTCTCCATTAAAGCTTGGGAGGAGATAGAGTATTCTTTCTTCACACATGAGCTTGTGTGTGTGTGTGTGTGTGTGTGTGTGTGTGTGTGTGTGTGTGTTAATGCCTTGCAAAAATCAGCCCCTTCTCTCTCTTGGGCGAGCCCTCTTGCTAATTGCTCTTGCTGAAGCCTCATTGGCCCTCCCCAAGTCAAGCCAATTACAATTAAAGAGCATAAGTGATAGCCTTCTGACATGTGTCCCCCTTTCCCCTTTTGTGAGAGCTTTAGGTAATTAAATAATTAAACTAAACTCTCATTGGACCCCTTTGCCTCCTGGCCAATAGGAATCAGGCAAGCCATGGGGCTCCTGAATGCTCATTGGACCCCTTGGGAGACTGCCCAATAGTCTTCTAGGAGACTTAATTCTCATTGGTTTCTTTTATTAAATGTTTTTAAATTAATTAAACTAAATTTACTCTAGCTTAATTCTCATTGGTCCACATCAAGGGTCATCCAATAGAAATTGGGCACACCTTGTGGGCATCTGGACTAGGGAGCTGACATGTGTCCCTCATTCCCTTTGTGTAAAGGGAGCCTGTGTGTGTGTGTGTGGGTGGCTTTCTCTCTCATCCCCTACCTTTAGGGCTCGCCCCCTCCCATGTAGGGATGTGCAAAGACTTTTAGGGCACACACAAAGCATCCAATTTTTCCTAGGGTTGACCTTTGGACACAACCTTAGCATTTTGGAAGTCTTAATGGGCTGAACCTTAGGGTCTTTTTAGCCCATTGTTGCACATGGCTCTTTTGCAGATGGCCCTCCCTTTGGATCCCTATTTTCCCTCCTTTGGATCCCTACTGTGGCCGGTCTACTAGCTTAACCAATATTCTAGCTTTTTCTCCCCTGGCCTTCCCCACATTAAATGATCAATTTAATATGAGAAAATCATTTATGAGAATTAGATATTGATTATTATGACCCAATCATTATAGTCCGGTAGTTGTTTACATTCTTTACATCCCCTCCTTTGTGCAAAGGATTAACCCAATTAGTACTCCAGTCATAACGCATACCATGTTGAAGTGCAAGGTTGAACATATCACACATCCATTCATGGCTAAAATCTCCCATCCATTTGATCATCTCCGGCTTGATACCTTGAAGATCTCCTTCTTTGCGAGTGGCCAAATTTTCAAGTCCACTGCACACATCCTCAATAGTAAAAAAAGAGGGCATACATGGGAGTGAACCATAAAATGGCATTTTTTCAGCATTTGCTTGCTCATATAATTGCCTACAATGTGTGTACATATCCACAAGACTCAAGTTACCGAAATTCTCAACCCACTTGCCCCTCAAGTTTCTTCAAAATCTTCCACATGCATGTGCCTTTTCTTGGACTTGAAAAAGTTGTTGCTTTACTTCCCATCTTCTTCTCTTCTTTTGAATCAATGCCTTGTATGTATGAAAATGACTTTGATAGTTGTTTTTGTCCATATTTTCATCAAGCTTTATCATGGAATTTCTAGCATCTTGACATTCTTTATCAAACCACCTTTTGCGTGATCTATCTTTGTTGATACCATGGAGATGCTTTATAGCAAAGCATTCTTCGGCACAAGAGAAAATAACTTTCTTGAAAGCTTCCCATTTAGTTTCCAATGGTGCATCATATTGAAGCTTCTTCATCCATAATTTCTTCTTAAACATTTCAATGTACATTGGTGCCCGTTTGAAATCCATACAGAGAGAGAGAGAGAGACAGAGAGAGAGAGAGAGAGAGAGAGAGAGAGAGAGAGAGAGAGAGAGAGAGAGAGTGGTGGCCCCTCTGTGAGTGCAAGGACAAGGAAGGGGGGGTGGTGGCAGCAACCTGCAATAGAAAACACTTTTTTTTTTCCACTTATAATGCTCCCCTTGTTGGGGTTAGTACCCATGGTTAAGGCCTTCGAAAACTGGCCATCATGTAGTATTGAGAATGGGTTCTTTGTGCGTAGTTCCAATAAATGTTAATCATGAATGTGGTACAGAGTTTGTGGAACATGTGTGCTACTTTGACAATGGTGCAAGCACATTAAATATTTTCATGATTTGTTACTTGTTTTGAGATAGTTCGTAGAGGAAATAATGTTACATGTGTCAGCAATGCTTCTCATCCAACTAAGGACTTGGTAAGATAGCAAGTGATTGTTCTTTCAAGCTTATTAATACTTTATATGTATCAAGGATCACAAAGAATCTTTAGACTATTAATACTCTCTATGTATCAAGATCAGTTCTTTCAGACCTACTAATACTTTATATATATTAGACATTAAGAAAAATCTTTAGTCTAAATCTACACTTGCAAAAAATTGACCTTGTAGTAAGATGATATGGGAATAATAGATGTAATATATACATGATAATACCATGTACAATGCTTAGTTTGATAGTCTTTATAAGCTCACTTCTTATAAACAATATGGAATTTTTTTGGCATGTGTGTTCTTAATTCTAAGGCTTTTTTTAATTCAAAACTTTGGAATCCACAATTTGTTCATCAAAATTTTACTAGTTTGTTGCACTTTCAAATTAAATTTGATATGGCTTCTTCCGTGCTCTTGGAGCTTGAGGAAACAATGACACATGCATGAAAAGGCTATAATTTAAGCAACATGCAGTGTCCTAAGTTTCTTAAGAATGGTTCTGTGTGCTGGATCTCCTCACTAATTATAGTGTGTCTAAAGTGATGTTTGTGGTCCAATGTGGGCGCCCATACATCATATTTTGGGAGAACTTTTCTTATATTTTTAAATGTAGTAATAATCTTTCAAGGTATGTATGTGTGTATCTAGTGTGGAAGGCAAAGTCATAAGTGTTCATATGCTTTCAACAATTTTTTCCCATGGCCAAAAATGTATATGGTTGTGTTGTGAGCACCCTCTATTCTAATTGAGGAGGACCCGAGCCTATGTTAATGGAGAAATTCATTTTGATGAGTGATTGGAAAAAGCACCAATCTATAGTGCCACACACCCCTCTAAAAATGACATTAATGAGGAGAAAAACATGTCATAGAGATCATAAAATGCATGGTCAAAAGCTACATGTTTTTTGGCTTGAGGATATTAGATGTATACTGATTATGTATTAAATAGGTGCCAAATAAAGAAAATCTATAGTATTCCATGAGGATATTCCATTTGGATCTTGGCATGTAGGCAAGAAGCTAGCTATATTGGTTACTTGAACGTCTTTGGCTGTGTGGCTTATGGTTTAATGCAGGAGAAATTCATAGCCAAAAAATTGGATGTTAAGCTAATGCAACATAATTTTATTGGTTATTGTTGAGAAAGAAAAGGCTAGAGTTTGTATCATTTGCAAACTAAGGGAAAAGTGATTTGTCAAGATTTGGTTTTTGTGGAAGATGTAGTTCAATCTTTATTAGCATACACCATGAAAACAGATGTGAGCTCAAAGAATGTGCATGATACATCATTGTCTTTGTTTAATGGTGGGAGTACAGATGTAAGTCTTAGTGAGGCACACATACATGAGTGCCAATGCATGCTCAATGCATCACAACTTGAAATTAGGTACCTCTGTGTGTGTGTGTGTGGGGGGGGGGGGGGGGGGGGGGGGGGGGGGGGGGGAGGGGGGATGCAACGAGACAATCAACAATTAAGTTGCAATTAACCCAAGATAGGGGTTCACATGTAGCTCTCTCTCGAAACATTCTAGAGGATTATTACTAGAGTCTTTCTTGCGATACTAAATCCATACGACATTCTGTGGCTATTAATCCATGAGATTAGTTTCCTTTTGTGGTAATTCAAGATGAATTTTGAGACATTCCCTAATCATGCATTAAGTTCAAAAATTCAAAAACTTACTTTCATCACTTATCTACTCATTGGCCATTGAATCACCGTCTGTCCTTGTGCCTCTCGCCTAGCCCATGTAGGAAGAAGGCAACCTTAGTGCTGCAACTTGTTCGAGAGGATGTCTTTAGATAATGGTGATGGCACTTTTGACACTACAAGGGTAACCATTCACAACTTGAGCAATATCATGGAGGAGGAAGCAAAGGAATACTTGGGTAGTGTCATGCAGCTTGGCCATTCCATGACCCACTCAATCACAAAGAGAGAAGAATTTTCCTTCCATGCCTTTTGGATGCACATTCGCTAGGTGTTATTACTAATGGTGCATGTAGATGACGATGTCTAAGATGTGGCTCATACGTGATCTCTCTTATTGACCCTTTGTACACTTTCCATTTTCATTATTCTTTTTGAAGCCTCACCACCTTTGAAAGATTTTGACTATTCTCTTTTGGAATCTCGATGCTTTTGCAAGGTTTCTCATTTTTTCAAAATTGTCTGGACCTGCTAGATTCTTGCTTTAATGAAAATTTGGACAATGTTGTATAGTATGAAGAATAGGCTCTTTTAGCATGGTTTCACAATTAACGGTCATGATGAATGTAGTATAGAGTATGAGGCCTGAACAGCTTCTCCATCAAGCGGTTGAATGTGGCTGGTGCATTGGTCAATCCAAAAGGCATGACAATGTATTCGTAAAGACCAAATGTAGTACGAAATGCGGTCTTTACAATGTCTTGATCAACTATCCTTATTTGATGATAGCCACTTTTTAGGTCAACCCTACTGAAGTAGGTAGATCCTTGTAGCTTATCAAATAGGTCTTCTACCCGTGGAACGGGAAACCTATTCTTGATAGTGATCCTATTTAGTGCTCTATAGTCGACACACATACGATATGTGCCGTCTTTCTTTTGCACTAATAGCAGAGGTGAGCAAAATGGAGATGAGCTTGGCCTAACCATACCCTTCTCAACTAACTCATGCACTTGCCGCATAATCTCCTCTTGTTGAGCTTGAGAAACTCTATTAAGGAGGTTTTTTAGGCGGTGAACTTCCTGGAAGAAGTTCAATTGCATGGTCATCATCACCTCGTTTAGGAGGTAGCTCACAAGGGATGTCGTCAATAAAAACATCTTGAAACCCCTTGAGAAAGCTGGATAACTCTAATTCCTTTTGGTTGCTTTTATTTTCTTTTTCTAAAGCATTAGGTTCATTTTGAGAGTCTTTAACAAAAATCATATACACGGAAATAGAGCTCTTTATTGACTTGTTGAAAGCTGGTGTATGTACAATGGGGATGGTGTTACCCATTTCCTTAGCATCTATATACATGTCTTTTTCCTTGAACTTAAAGGAGATTCTCCTTTCAGGAAATTTAACATCGGCAGCCAGACGGTCAAACCATGGTGCCCCTAGGATTACATCCTCTTGCTTGAGAGGAGAGATAAAGAAGTCCTCTTTGTCCACATAGCCTTGGACATGAAGCCTCAATTTCCCAATTAAGGGAGTGACTGAAGCTTCTTGCCCCTTGAAGGCACTGTCTGCGGGTAGGACATCTCCCATCTCGTAGGATTGTATTCCTAGCTTGGTGGCCAACTCTATAGATATAAAATTGTGAGTAGAACCAGGGTCAAAGAGAATAAAAGCATCATGTTCTCTTACCTTTCCCCAAGCATGGCATAGAGGAGATCCTTTGTGGTGAGTTTGGTGAGTCTCCTCCTCTTGGATTTCAACCAAGGAAGCTCTAGGAGGATCTTGGCGGTTGTTCTTTTGGGGACAAGCGCGGTACGCATGCCCTTGTTCGCTGCACTTGAAACACCGGTTATCCTTACGATAATGCTCAAGCTCTTCAGGAGAGAGTTTATTCTTACCTTTGTAAACTCCCTTCTCTTTAGCTTTGTTGGAGTTGCCCTTAGGAGACTTTTGGACATTGTCCTTCCCCTTAGGCTCATTGGAACCCTTATTTTCCGGGGGCTTACTATTTGTTTTTGCCCCCGTTTGGAAATTGATTCGAGAGGCGACCATAGTGTGGTGTATTACCGCCGATATGGTACGTGGTCTTTGGGAGTTGACATACTCCGCCATTTCTTCGGTTAAGCCCGCACAAAATTGTTGCTTTTGCTCTCCAAAATCCAACTTTTTGAAGACAGTGGCTTTGAGTTGTAGGTCCCAAAACTTGTCTACATATTTGTGGATAGATTCATTGGGACAGAGCAGGCCAAGGGCTAGGGACATGCGATAAAGGGGGTCCTATAAATAGCATGGCCAAGGGTCTATATAGGGTACATTTGGGTGGTTATTTGCATGTCCTAGTCCTCTCTTTCTCAGATTGGTATTAGAGCTTGAGGGATAAGGAAGCTATGGAAGAGGGGAAGGACGTAGGGCATGGACTCACACTGTTCTCTTCTCTCTCTCTTCTCTCTCTCTTGATCTCAGCATGGAGGCATGGTATCTCTCTCTCTCTCTCTCTCACACACACACACATGCACACACGCACTATAAGAGGAAAACTATAGAACTACCACTATTGTCGTGGCTTAACAAAGACAAATGGAGAGAGAATTTTATGCGCGGTAATAGTGGCGGGAATAGGTGAGATAACGGATTATTGAAAATACACACGATAATAGCTGCGATAGTATATCTGTGACTTACAGTGGAAGCCACTTTTTGGATAGTATCGTCGCTCAAGTGGAATCCTAGCATGAGTTAATGAACTGGGAGTAGACTATTTAGAAAAAATGTCATGATTATTGATGCTTTGATTGATATGTATGGCTTAGATTATGACTGACATTGCTTTAGTAGATATCTTTTCTAAAAGCGGTGTTTTGTAGTGCTAGTGATTGCGGGCATGCTCATACAGTGGAGGATTTGGGTAACCACTATTGTGGCCTCTGGTTTTGCATAATGATAGTCTAAAGTGGTATGCATTTGGGAAAAAATCTAGTGTTTCATGAAAGGCCAAGCACACTGATGCAAGCTAACACTTCATTTGTAAAGTGCTTGAGGATAACTACATCCAGGTTTCAAGATTTATATGATGACAACCCATGGATCTTTTCACAAGGGGTACTCTCTCCTTTGAGTATTTTTCATCCTGTATGCCTCCATCTATGATCATGGAAGAGGGGAAGGACATAGGGCATGTATTCACACTGTTCTCTTCTCTCTCTCAATCGCTCTCTTGATCTCAGCATGGACGCATGGTCTCCCCCCCCCCCCGCCCCCTCTTTCTCTCTCTCTCTCTCTCTCTCTCTCTCTCTCTCTCTCTCTCACACACACACACACACACACACACACACACACACTATAAGAGGAAAACTATAGAACTACCACTATTGTCGTGGCTTAGCAAAGAAAAATGGAGAGAATTTTATGTTTGGGAGTAGTGGCGGGAATAGGTGAGATAATGATTTATTGAATATACGCAGGATAATAGCTGCGATAATATATCTCTGCAATTATCACCATGCCTATTATCAAAATTGGGTGGCCCAAATGAAAAAAAAAAAATTTGACTTGCATAAAACATATAAAATATCAAAAATTTTTTCAAGATTATAAAAAATATATTTAAGTTACAACTTATACTTTACCTTTATAAATTAAAGTGGAATAGAAAAATACTTTGAAAAAATAAACAAAGTCAAATTCTCAAACGAGTTTTATTTACAAAATATGAGGGACAACCCATGGATCTTTCCACAAGGGGTACTCTCTCCTTTGAGTATTTTTCATCCTCCATGCCTCCCTCTATGATCATGGCAATATTGTCACGCACAAGGAACTTTGGCCTTTAGGTAAGAGATTAGTAGGTAAAGTTCAGTGCCATTGTGCTAGGCCAAGGAGGATCCCATATGCTGTTGTGAGAGTGAGAACCAATCCGCATTAATTGTAGCTTTGCATTTGATGTGTATTAAAACTAGAAAGGTACAACGCCCTTGAAGAATCCAAGCCACAAGGCGTTACAACCAAATACATCAACTCAAGACAAACATATCCGGGGAAAATGATAAATGCAACGTTGAGTTTGAAGGTGAAAAACTCTACCAAAATTCTTGCCTTTAAAAACCAGCTACGCCACTAGATGATTCCCGATGGCCTTAATAACGTGCCGGGTACGTTTCAGGACTGCGTGTGCTTTTCTAGCCCTAAGCGCGTGCTTTTCTGCTTGATTACGCGCTGATTACGGGAGCTATATAAATGCAAAGAAATGGGGTTTAGCTCCACAAGGACGACGTCGACAAGGCCCTGCGTAAGCTGTGAACAGATCACTGTCGTCCTGATTTAGCGCAACTTGCTGCTGCTGCTGAAGCTGAAGGCCACCATCGCCACATCATGGACCGTCTCCAAGTCATCGTGCTGCATGGGCTCCTCATGTGGTTGGGCATGGGACTATGCATGCCTTTTGGCGTCATTCTCATCCGATTCCTGAGGACTGCTCGCCAAGAAGGTAATGCGTTGTTGAGCGGACGCATAGCTAAAGGCCACATCGTTGTGCAAAGTTTGGGGTTGCTTCTAGCGGTCGGGGGCGGAGGGCTGGCCTTGGCCGAGTTTGGGGCGGTGGGGCTTGCTCACACACATGGGAGGTTGGGCATGGCTCTCCTGTTGCCGCCTTTGGTGGTGGCGTTTCTGGGGGTGGTGCGGCCGGATGTGGGAGCTGGGTGGAAGAGGGGTGTGTGGTACGCCGCCCATTGGATCCTTGGCACCGGGACCATCCTGTTGGCACTTGTAAATATCTTCATTGGCTTGCATGTGCTGGAGCTCATCAACGGCCGCACCCTATTTCGTGTGAACGTGGCCTTTAGCGTACAGGTGGCGTTGATGGCACTAGTATACCTGGCCCAGGACCGGTGGGCCTACCTTCGCCAGGTGCAGTGGGCTCTCCCTCAGGCTGCTGCTTCTACAGCGGCGCCATTGACGGCCCATGATGAAGAAACAGGTATAAGCAAAGGAGATCAGCTGGCCGTGCAGGAAGTGAGCATATCATGCGGCTCAGGATCTGCGCCAGCTGCTGCATGATCAAGAACTGTGCATGCTGCCTCCAACAACAGCCAGCTTAAATTTTACGTACAAACATCATCGTTGGTGGCTCGTAGCTTGTAAAAACTTACGATGAAGCAATATATAGCGCTGATTTTTGTGGCATCATCCCCTAATTATTGATATTATACTGAGAATTGAGTTTTGAACACAATCCATGTATTGCAACTTTAATTGTAGATTGTCTCCATGGGTCCGAGAGAGAGAGAGAGAGAGAGAGAGAGAGAACTAATGTCAAGTTGTCGATTTTTACCCTTGTAATGTCAGAAGTGCCATCACCATTAGCTAAAGAGAGCCTCTTTATTAGACAAACAAGTTGTAGCACCAAGATTGCCTTCTTCCTACATGGGATAGGCGAGAGGCACAAGAGGGACAATGGATGTTGGATAGACGGAGATTCTCTGGCCGATGAGTAGATAAGCGATGAAAGTAAGTTGTTGAAATTTTCAAATTAATGCACGATTATAAGTTAATGTCTTAAAATTCATCCTGAATTACCACAAAAGGAAACTAATCTCATGGACTAGTAGCCACCAACCATTGTAACATTTAATGGCCTAATAACTTATGTGTCGCGGAAATTAGCATGAACATAGTGGGCATTTCATTAGAGTAGATTCCTAATGAGAATTACAAGAGTGCTTGGGTGGAGAGAGCAACAAAAAGCATAACACCTAGTTAGATAGCATCGACAATACTTTCAAAAGAGAGAGCAATTAAGCTATTGACAACAGTTGAGGACCGGATTTTCATGGAGCCGGTCCCCCCTCCAAAAGGCTTTGTATTATGGTTTCTCCCATCAAGAGAGACATTGTACAATACAATTCTTTGTGTTCCTTCAAGACTAGCTAGTGCAATGAAGATGGAAACTTCATGCACTAAGCAAAAAACTTAACAAACACAACTTGAATTATCCCCGTTCTCAGACCCAAGACCTCACACACCTTCGAAGATGGTGAGAGCTAGCAGGGTATGAGAGTAGATTGAGAGGAAGAAGGAGTATCTTACGAGAAAGATGTACATCTCCTCACATAATCACTCATATGTAGCATAGCTTAGCTTGGTAGAGGAGATGAGCATGCATTGAAGCTTGGCTCTTGGTTGGATTTGCATCCACATGCCAAGAGAGTGTTGATGTAGGCTTCTATCTCACAAGCTTGGAGTAGGTGATGAGTTCTCCATTAAAGCTTGGGAAGAGATAGTCTTCTCCTTCTTCACACATGAGCTTGTGTGAGTGTGTGTGTGATAATGCCTTGCAAAAATCAGCCCCCTCTCTCTCTTGGGCGAGCCCTCTTGCTAAATGCTCTTCCTGAAGCCTCATTGGCCCTCCCCAAGTCAAGCCAATTACAATTAAGCAGCATAAGTGATAGCCTTCTGACATGTGTCCCCCTTTCCCCTTTTGTGAGAGCTTTAGGTAATTAAATAATTAAACTAAACTCTCATTGGACCCCTTTGCCTCCTGGCCAATAGGAATCAGGCAAGCCATGGGGCTCCTGAATGCTCATTGGACCCCTTGGGAGACTGCCCAATTGTCCTCTAGGAGACTTAATTCTCATTGGTTTCTTTTATTAAATGTTTTTAAATTAATTAAACTAAATTTACTCTAGCTTAATTCTCATTGGTCCACATCAAGGGTCATCCAATAGAAATTGGGCACACCTTGTGGGCATCTGGACTAGGGAGCTGACATGTGTCCCTCATTCCCTTTGTGTAAAGGGAGCCTGTGTGTGTGTGTGTGGCTTTCTCTCACATCCCCTACCTTTAGGGCTCGCCCCCTCCCATGTAGGGATGTGCAAAGACTTTTAGGGCACACACAAAGCATCCAATTTTCCGTAGGGTTGACCTTTGGGCACAACCTTTGAATTTTGGAACCTTAGCATTTTGGAAGTCTTAATGGGTTGAACCTTAGGGTCTTTTTAGCCCATTGTTGCACATGGCTCTTTTGCAGATGGTCCCCCCTTTGGATCCCTATTTTCCCTCCTTTGGATCCCTACTGTGGCCGGTCTGCTAGCCTAACCAATATTCTAGCTTTTTCTCCCCTGGCCTTCCCCACATTAAATGATCAGTTTAATATGAGAAAATCATTTAGGAGAATTAGATATTGATTATTATGACATTACCTCTCTCTTGAAATCATAGTCGTCCTCGACTATGGTGTAGAGAAGGTAAAGCATGTTCATGAGTCCTTTTCTTAGCGGGTAGAGGATCCCTATGTTACCCTACGACATCATTCCACAATGGATGACTAGTCTATTTGGCGCTTGAGAGCCTGAGGCTGCCGCAAGCATGTCTGCACATTAGTCCTATCAATCTTCCATAGTAGAGTGACAAGCTCTGCTTGGTGTTTGGGAGACGTCGTCTCCGCAAACTTGATCTAAGCATGCATACTACTTCATTTTTGTGCACAAATAAAGAAAAAGAGAGTCTTATAAGACAAAAATTTTGTTCATTTTTAACATTTTGTACATTTGCTTACTCTTGGGAAGCATTGTAAGCATTGACAAGGTTTAGGTTATCCTTTAATTGTATGCCTTGCATCCATCTAGCATCTTCAAAAGGATAATTCTTAAACTTAATAAGATATCGTCGGATAGTCTTACCGCCTCTTAGTACCTTGTCTTCATGTCGGAGAATGGACTCGGGCTGCAGCACCTCTTCTTGGTCCTCGATCTCCGGTGGGTCTTCAATAGTTGGTTCTAATTGAGGTGGCTCTCCTTTGTAAGGCTTTAATAGGCTCACATGAAAAGCATTGTGTATGAGCCAATGATTGGGCAACTTGAGTTGATAGACCATCTCATTGATTGGCCTAAGAATCTGAAAGGGACCATAGTACCTTTTTGCTAGTTTAGCATAGTACTTTTGGTGACCCGTAGGATTCTTGCCCGTTGTGCGCCTTAATCGAGCCTTGGGAAACTTTAACAAGACCCAATCGTTTTCTTTAAAGGCTTGGGCTCTTCTGTGCTTGTCAGCAGCAGCCTTTTGCTTTTGCTGTGAGATAGAGATAGCATCCTTCATCTTTTGGAAAGATTCTTGTAGGTCTCGGCTATACTCATCTGCAGCGAAGATCTTCCCATGTACCTTAAGTAGCAAGGGACTTTTTGATCTTCCCTCAATTACCTCGAAAGGTGCTTTTCCTGTGGAAGCATACTGTGTTATTGTAAGCATACTCCACTAAGGGTTTGTACTTCTCCCATTGGGATCCTTGATCTACTTTCGTTACATAGGCTTTTAGTAGATAGAGAATGGTTAGGTTAGTTATTTCACTTTGGCCATCAGTTTGTGGATGATAGGCCGAAGAGAAGTTTAGCCTTGTTCCTAAATTCTCAAAGAGACCCTTCCAGAAATTACTGGTCATTCTAGGATCTCTATCCGACACTATGGACATGGGCAAGCCATGGTATTTGAAAATTTGTGAAATAAAGAGGGTTGCCATTTGATGGGCTTTGATAGTCTTTTTGATAGGTATAAAATGAGCTTCTTTACTAAACCTGTCTACTATCGTCCATATTCCCGTATTCCCATGGATAGACTTAGGCAATCCAAAGATAAAATTCATGGATATGCTCTCCCATGGTGAATTAGGGATTGGCAAGGGTTGAAGCAATCCAAGTTGCTTCCCTCTATCAAATTTTGTCTTTTGGCATACCACACATTTGGAAACATACTCTTGTATGCTCACTTTCATGGTAGGCCAATAGAAATATGTTTCAATTCCCTTTAAGGTAGACTGAATCCCTCTATGCACCGCATAAGGTGGAGCATGAGATTCATACATTACTTTCTCACGTAGTGAGTTAGTAACGCATAGTCTATTGCCATAGAGAAGATAACCATCTTGTAAAGTAAATGGTTCTTCTTTCTTCCCTAATGCAAGGGCTGAAATCACATCTCTAAAATCGGGATCAATAGCATACTCATCTATCATTGAATATAGATCATTGTGAGTTGCTATGGAAACCGCATTCACTCTCGGCTGTCTTGAGAGTGCATCAGCTACTTGATTATGCTTGCCAGCAATGTGAGCAATATGAAAATGAAATTGCGAAAGGAAATTTGCCCACCTCATTTGTTTGTCGGAGAGCTTGGCCTGTGTCATGAAGTACTTAAGACTTTGGTGATCCGTTCGCAGAATGAAAGGAGTCCCCAATAAATAGTGCTTCCATGAGTCTAACGCATGTAGAACTGCAAGGAGTTCTTTTTCGTATATGCCTAGAGCTTGCTCAATAGGGTCGAGCCTTCGACTCTCATTGCCTATGGCGTGCCCTTCTTGGAGCAAAACAGCTCCAGGGCAATCACCACAAGCATCGCATTGGACCTCAAATGGTTTTGAGAGATCCGGTAGTGTAAGCACATGTTGAGAGATAAGCTTTTCTTTAAGCTTTTCGAAAGCATTGTTCTCCTTAGCAGACCATGTATACCTAACGCTTTTCTTTGTTAGGTCATGTAATGGTCCCGCAATTTGTGAGAACTTTTCTATGAAGCGTTGTGAGCGGGATGAAAACACACACAGTGCCTCTATAACGACTCGACACACACTCTTGGGAAGATACACACAGACACTATGGGGCATCACTCGGCTTAGACAACACACCTGGCCGAGACAGGGAACACACCTCTGGAGTGAGAGGAGAGAGACTATCCACTTGCCCACTCCACACAGACACACACATACGCACACACACCCAAAAATTCAGCTCAAAAGAGGAGAATTTCTGATTTTTAGATACAAATGAGCTTGGGCCAACACCAATGGGGCAAACAGCTCACACAATATGGGTAAAAGATACCAGATACAATCACAAACTGGAGCAGAAACTTCGCTCATAGGAGAAACTTACACAGAAAAACAGTAAGAAAAGAGTGAGGAATTTGGCAAAATGGACAGCGCCATCGCGTCCGGAATGGCCCAAAACCCTAGTCTACAATGTCAAAGTGCTCAAATCCGACCTCGGATGAGCAGTTTACGGCCAAAATAAGCTCCAAAATGAGCAAAAACACACCTGCGGCTGTTCCTCCTCTCTTCTCCACGTTTTTTTCTGGTCTTCTCTCTGTTTTTTCAGTTCCCACACTTAGCTTTTTTAGTTGGGCACCCTTGGCCTTTTAGATGACCTCAAACGGACCCCGAACAAGCCAAAAACTGACCTCGCAGTGCATAGTTGTCACCTTTTTGCATCATTCGCACACCTGGCACTCAGCTTTTTTCCAATAATGCATCTCGCCACCACGTGAAGTGGCCCCAAAAAGTGGTCCTAATGATGACCTTTCTGCATAACTCTCACAAGAAAACACCCACGTTGTGTCCGTCCTTATCCGCGTGCAAATATTGACCTCGTTCGCCCTCCTGTCGCCACTAGATGCCATCTGACGCACCTGCTGACCTCACGTCGTCGGCCCGCGGATAGCTTCCTCGAGAAGTTTTACACGCTATAAACTCCTCATTATTGTAGAAAAAACATACTGGTACTGGTGATAGTGAAAATCGATGCACTATGTACACACTGTCCTACATGTACACATGTGGGCCCCACATAACCACCTGGCTAAGGAAAATGGGCAATTCTTTATTTGATGCACCATGCATGTGTATGTACATATGCGCAATCCTTTGCTCCAAAAAACTCCTGACATAATTTGCCCATCCCCTAGCCTGCTAGATCATTCATGATCAGTAGCAGCAAAGAGAGATATGAGACTCGCCGCATCACAGGTCTCCTCATCCTTCACAGACATCACTCGCTCTTCAGAAAACTCATCTTGCTCCACCATCATCAACCTGGCATGATACAACTTAAGACGCAATCCATTTACCCTTGACGTATGTAAAATCCCATCCAGGTTAGCCAACTGATATGTACCATTCGGGAAACATTCCACTACCTTGAAAGGGCCTTCCCACTTAATTTGAAACTTCTTTTGGAAGGTGTTGTCCAGTTTGCTGTTGTAGCGCAAAACCAAGTCATGTTTCTTGATACCCTTACTTTTAACCTTTTCATTTATCTTTGCCAAAGCCTTATCCTGCATCTGCCCATAATGCTCCAATGCACTCATCCTATCCAACTGGACCTCTTGTAACTGCAAGAGCCTCTCTTTGAATGCATCACTAGGCGACCCAAGCAACTTCTCTAACATCTTGACCGCAGGCAACTCTACCTCCACAGGCAATAGTGCTTCCTTTCCATACACCAAATGAAATGGAGTAAACCCTGTACCTGTCTTCACTGAAGTACGGTAAGCCCATAATGCACTAGGCAATTCCAAATCCCAATTCTTTCCTTGGTGCTCTGTCACTTTAGAAAGAATTTGTACCAACTCACCATTGAACCTTTCATTTAAGCCATTACACTGCGGGTAATAAGGAGTGGTATGCTGGTGCCTAATCTTCATCTTTGTGCATAAGAAGTCTAGCAGTTTAGCTCTAAATCCTGGCCCCTTATCTGAAAGTAGCTCTAATGGCACCCCAAACTTACAACATATTTCATCATACACAAATTTTGCCACATCCTTTGCAGTGATCTGTTTTACTGCTATAGCCTCTGCCCATCTAGAAAGATAGTCCACTGCCGTCAAAATATAGCTTTTGCCCCTGCTTGTGATAGGTAACGGGCCTATTGCATCAATCCCCCACTTTTCAAACACATCAAACGCCATAATGGTTTTTCGTAGCTCTGGCTTCAACACTCTCTTCCCAAACGCTTGACACCTATTGCAAGACCTACACCAATGGTGAACATCCTTGTGCAAACTAGGCCATACATACCCCTCTTGCAAAATCTTATGCAAGGTGATCTTTAGAGCAAAATGGCCACCACATGCGCCTTCATGATTCTCTTCCAACACTCTGTAAAGCTCCTCCCGCCAAGGTACACGTCTCAACACGAGATCAGCCCCTTTCATGTATAAGACATCACCAATCAATTTGTACCTGTATGCTCTACGCACAAAGCCATACTTCTTAGACTTCTGAATCTCCTTTGGAATGATTCCTGTTAGCAAAAACTCCTCTTCTTGAGCCAAACTTTCCCTGCCATGATAAAGAGTTAAAGTGGTCCTCAACACAAATAGCTCCCCAATCATGCCTTGAGCTGCTTCATGTGCCTCTCCATCTAGATCACGTTCAATGTGTCTGATGCTCCATGCTTCAAACTTTTTTAACAGGCCTTTAATTCTAAAGCACATTTCCTTCAATGAGGTGTTCTTGCTCTTCCACACACCCAGCACTTGCTTCACCACTAACAAGGCATCACCTTTTATGCTCAACCTTCGAACCCCATGCTTCAAACAAATGTGTAATCCGGCTTCCAATGTAGCATATTCAGCCTCATTGTTACTATGCGCATCCAATTTGAACCCTCTCTTGCATACTAGCTTCCCCTCTGGATCATAAAGTGCTATACCCCCTGAAGCTGCATCATGGCTCTTTCTGTATGAGCCATCAAAGAACAACACATGTGCATTGCTGATATGTGGCACTTCTTCAACTACCTTTCTCACCACCTCTTCCTTAACAATAAGGGGATTCTCCTTGTAGGTCAACAAATCAGCTAGGGTAGCCCTTGTACTATCTTCCACTAGAAAAGAGAACTCAAACTCTTGCAGCTCAATTACCCATTCCCTCCTTTGGATCCCTACTGTGGCCGGTCTGCTAGCTTAACCAATATTCTAGCTTTTTCTCCCCTTGCCTTCCCCACATTAAATGATCAGTTTAATATGAGAAAATCATTTAGGAGAATTAGATATTGATTATTATGACACCATAGTACTAATGGCACGTCATATGGCTTTAGTATCGCAAGAATGATTCTAGTGTTAAAAATTTTCCTGGAGAGAGCTACACGTGAACCCCTACCTTAGGTTATTACAACTTAATTGTTGAGTGTCTCCTTGCATCACACACACACACACACACACACACACACACACATGTAACTAATTTCAAGTTGTGATGCATTGAGCATGCATTGGCACTCATGTATGTGTGCCTCATTGAGACTTACATCTTTACTCCCACCATTAAACAAACACAATGATGTATTATACACATTCTTTGAGCTCTCATCTGTTTCCATGGTTTATGCTAATAAAGTTTGAATTACATCTTCCAACCAAATATTGACAAATCACTTTTCCGTTACTTTGCAAATGATACAAACTCTATCCTTTTCTTTCTCAACAATAATCAATAAAACTATATTGCATTGGCTTAACATCCAATTTTTTGGCTATGAATTTCTCATGCATTAAACCATAAGCCACACAGCCAAAGGCATCCGAGCAACCACTATAGTTGGCTTCTTGCTTGCATGCCAAGATCCAAATGGAATGTCCTCATGGAATACTATATTGCTTCATTGCACACCTATTTAATACATATTCAATATACATCTAATATCCTCAAGCCAAAACACATGTAGCTTTTGACCATGCATTTTATGATCTCTATGACATGTTTTTCTCCTCATTAATGTCATTTTTCTGAGGGGTGTGTGGCGCTACACATTGGTGCTTTTTCCAATCCCTCACCAAAATGAATTTCTCCATTAACATAGACTCGGGCCCTCCTCAATCAGAATATAGCGTGCTCACAACACAACCATATAGTTTTTTTGGCGATAAACAAAAATTGTTGAAAGCATATGAATACTTTTGACTTTTCCTTCAACACTAGATACACACATACAAACCTTGAAAGATTATTACTACATTTGAAAATATAAAAAAACTGCTCCCAAAATATCATGTATACCCACATTGGACCACAAACATCACTTTAGACACGCTATAATTAGTGAGGAGAGCCAGCACACAGAACCATTCTTAAGAAACTCAGGACATTACATGCTGCCTAAATTATAGCCTTTCCATGCATGTGTCATTGTTTCCTCAAGTTGCAAGAGCAAGTATGAATCCATATCACATTGAATTGGAAAGTGCAGCAAACTAGCTAAAGAGAGCCATCACCAATAACTAAAGAGAGCCTCTTTTGATAGACAAGTTGCAGCACTGAAAGAACTATCACTTGCTATCTTACCAAGTCCTTAATAAGACGAGAAGCATTGCTTGCACATGTGACATTAGTCCCTCTACGAATTTTCACAAAACAAGTAAAAAATCATGAAAAGATGTAATGTGCATGGTTGCACCATTTTCAAAGTATCACACATGCTCCACAAACTCTATTCTACATTCATCATGAACATTTATTGTGAAACCATTCTCAAAGAACCCATTCTGCATTCTATACAACATTGTCCAAATTTTCATTAAAGCAAGCATCTAGCAGGTCCACACAATTTTGAAAAAATGAGAAACCTTGCAAAAGCATTGCGATTCCTAACGAGGATAGTCAAAATCCTTCAAAGGTGGTGAGGCTTTGAAAGAATACTGAAAATGGAATGTCTACAAAGGGTCAAGAAGAGAGATCACATATAAGCCACATCTTCGACATCATCATCTACATGCACCATTAGTAATGAAAACATGCACCATATGAGAGAGAGAGAGAGAGAGAGAGAGAGAGAGAGAGGCATAGACGGAGGAGATGAAAACCCTTCGGAATGTGAGGGAGAGCTATATTCAAGGTGGTATTTACAAAATCCTTCAGCTCAACGAGATGGAGACCACGGAGAGAGAGAGAGAGAGAGAGAGAGAGAGAGAGAGAGAGAGAGAGAGAGAGAGCAAGAGATGGAGAGAGAGGTGTGAGGGTGAGTGTGTTTGCGTTTGTGTAAGTGTTTGTGTAGTGTGTGTGTGTGTGTGTGTGTGTGTGTATGGAAAGGGAGAGAGAGATATATATTTTTGCACTGATTGCTGGCACAGAACAAGAGAGATAGATAGATAGATTTTATTATCGTCGTCGAAGGTCAAAATATGACCTATGGGACCAAAGTTACACATGATATAGTATGTGTATGGCTGATGAGTGACTCTCGATGCTCCAAAATTGTGGTAATGAGAGTCGCAATGGAGAGCCCACTCCTTGGCTGGGAGAGGAAAGTGTGTAGGTCTAAGTTATGGCTGAAAAGGTGAGAGAAGCAAGTTTGGATCTGACCGAAAGCTGAGCACTCTAGTAGTGTGTGATACTCAGACTCTCGAACTTATAGTGAGCACAATGTGCACAATCAATTTGACTCTTCTCCATTGACCCAACACCCTATCTTGAATCAAAGGAGATGGGAGCTAAGCCGAATGGTTGCGATAGTGTGTATCGCCGACAAGGGGATAGACGATTTCCTTGGAGGTCAAAAATTACCTTTGGGACCAAAGTTACATGTGATGTAGTATATGTATGGCTGATGAGTGACTCTCGATGCTCCAAAATTGTGGTGATGAGAGTCGCAATGGAGAGCTCACACTTTGGCTGGGAGAGGAAAATGTGTAGGTCTAAGTTATGGCTGAAAATGTGAGAGAAATAATTTTGAATGTGACCAAAATCTGAGCACTCTAGTAGTGTGTGGTACGCAGACTCTTGAACCTGTAGTGAGCATAATGTGCACAATTGATTTGACTCTTCTCCATTGGCCCAATGCCCTATCTCGCATCGAAGGAAATGGGAGATAATTAGCCAAATGGCTACGATAGTGCGTATCGCCAACAAGGGGATAGACTCAAGCATGTAAGTGTGATTACGGTTTCCTCTTTCACCGAAGAACATGGCTTTGTAGGTGGGGGCAATATGGGTGGTGTAATGTATAAAGCGTGACCCACCTGATTTCTCCCAAGCCATAATACATTGGCGTTGTAGAAAAGCTTCATTCACTTGGGAGTCAATTGAAGCATCATGTAGCAAGTGTAATGCACCCCATCTCCCAAACCACTTCTTTATGTCTTGCATCCATCCTGTGCTCAAGATCTTGCTTTTATGCGTCTTTTGAACTTTTTTTCTTGCTTCCCATGCAATTGTAGGAAGTTGATGTGAGGGGTTTTGATGCATCTTTATCATGTACTCCACAACCCTTTCCATGCCCATAACCTGAATTGGAAGACATCCCGACTCAAGAAGTAGGAGCATACATGGTGTTTGTGTCTTCACTTGGAGAAAGTTTTAAGAAAACACTTTTGGACATTCTCAAACTCTTTCCAAGTAGACTTTGAGATGCTCCGCCCCACACTTCAACTCCATAAAGAAGAACCGATGTCACCAATGCATCAAAAAGATACTTCTTGAGAACCCAACACTTGATGTTTCCCGCATTATACATGTTCTCAAATGCATAAAATGCTCTCTTTATTGCTTCCAAATGATGCATAGCACATTCATTCCACTTGTGATTGGACGGAACCTCAAGGCCAAGGTACTTAAAGCTCTCAACCACTTAAGTGTCTCATTGTTGTACACAATGCATGGCTTCTCCTTATGGTTGGTTTTCACAAGCATAACCTTTGTCTTGGATTCGTTCACAATCAGCCCACTATGCAAGCAAAAGTTATCAAGAACAACCATAAGCTTTTGTGCATCTTCTAAAGTATGTGCTAGAAGCACTACATCATCCGCATACAACAAACGCATGATTACCACATTGCAAATAGTGACCTCTTCAATGCCTTCTTCTTGCATAAAGTCAAGTACCACTAGTTCCAATAGATCGATGCATAGACCAAAGAGAGTTGCTGACAACGAACATCCTTGTTTAACCCCAATAGTGCTTACATTTTTTTTTGAAATTTCTCTTCCCATGCACAATTGACAAATCACCTTCTCATAGATTCGAGAAACCACAAGCATAAACTCACTTGGCACTTGGAGTTCTTCCATCCTTCTCCATAAATTGTTACGTGGAATCATATCAAAGGCTTTCTTAAAGTCCACAAAACAACAATATAATCGCTTGCCTTTCAACCAACTTTCCTCCATGAGAACACGAAGAGTGACAAAATGATCAATGGTGCTATGGTATCGATGAAAACCCGCTTGTCCCTTTGCACGCTTGTCCTTATCTTCAGTCCAATCACTCAATTTCATCTGCATTATGCACCCAAACAACTTTGCCATAAGAGACCCAATCATTATAGTCCGGTAGTTGTTTACATTCTTTACATCCCCTCCTTTGTGCAAAGGATTAACCCAATTAGTACTCCAGTCATAAGGCATACCATGTTGAAGTGCAAGGTTGAACATATCACACATCCATTCATGGCTAAAATCTCCCATCCATTTGATCATCTCCGGCTTGATACCTTGAAGATCTCCTGCTTTGCGAGTGGCCAAATTTTCAAGTCCACTGCATACATCCTCAATAGTAAAAAAAGAGGGCATACATGGGAGTGAACCATAAAATGGCATTTTTTCAGCATTTGCTTGCTCATATAATTGCCTACAATGTGTGTACATATCCACAAGACTCAAGTTACCGAAATTCTCAACCCCTTGCCCCTCAAATTTCTTCAAAATCTTCCACATGCATGTGTCTTTTCTTGGACTTGAAAAAGTTGTTGATTTACTTCCCATCTTCTTCTCTTCTTTTGAATCAATGCCTTGTATGTATGCAAATGACTTTGATAGTTGTCTTTGTCCATATTTGCATCAAGCTTTATCAAGGACTTTCTAGCATCTTGACATTCTTTATCAAACCACCTTTTGCGTGATCTATCTTTGTTGATACCATGGAGATGCTTTATAGCAAAGCATTCTTCGGCACAAGAGAAAATAACTTTCTTGAAAGCTTCCCATTTAGTTTCCAATGGTGCATCATATTGAAGCTTCTTCATCCATAATTTTTTCTCAACCATTTCAATGTACATTGGTGCCCTTTTGAAATCCATACACACACACACACACACACACAGACACACACACACACAGAGAGAGAGAGAGAGAGAGTGGTGGCCCCTCTTTGAGTGCAAGGACAAGGAAGGGGGGGTGGTGGCAGCAACCTGCAATAGAAAACACTTTTTTTTTCCACTTATAATGCTCCCCTTGTTGGGGTTAGTACCCACGGTTAAGGCCTTCAAAAACTGGCCATCACTATGTAGTATTGAGAATGGGTTCTTTGTGCGTAGTTCCAATAAATGTTCATCATGAATGTGGTAAAGAGTTTGTGGAACATGTGTGCTACTTTGACAATGGTGCAAGCACATTAAATATTTTCATGATTTGTTACTTGTTTTGAGATATTTCGTAGAGGAAATAATGTTACATGTGTCAGCAATGCTTCTCATCCAACTAAGGACTTGGTAAGATAGCAAGTGATTGTTCTTTCAAGCTTATTAATACTTTATATGTATCAAGGATCACAAAGAATCTTTAGACTACTAATACTCTCTATGTATCAAGATCAGTTCTTTCAGACCTACTAATACTTTTTATATATCAGAGATTAAGAAAAATCTTTAGTCTAAATCTACACTTGCAAAAAATTGACCTTGTAGTAAGATGATATGGGAATAATAGATGTAATATATACATGATAATACCATGTACAATGCTTAGTTTGATAGTCTTTATAAGCTCATTTCTTATAAACAATATGGAATTTTTTTGGCATGTGTGTTCTTAATTCTAAGGCTATTTTTTATTCAAAACTTTGGAATCCACAATTTGTTCATCAAAATTTTACTAGTTTGTTGCACTTTCAAATTAAATTTGATATGGCTTTTTCCGTGCTCTTGGAGCTTGAGGAAACAATGACACATGCATGAAAAGGCTATAATTTAGGCAACATGCAGTGTCCTAAGTTTCTTAAGAATGGTTCTGTGTGCTGGATCTCCTCACTAATTATAGTGTGTCTAAAGTGATGTTTGTGGTCCAATGTGGGCATACATCATATTTTGGGAGCAATTTTCTTATATTTTTAAATGTAGTAATAATCTCTCAAGGTATGTATGTGTGTATCTAGTGTGGAAGGCAAAGTCATAAGTGTTCATATGCTTTCAACAATTTTTTCCCCATGGCCAAAAATGTATATGGTTGTGTTGTGAGCACCCTCTATTCTGATTGAGGAGGACCCGAGCCTATGTTAATGGAGAAATTCATTTTGATGAGTGATTGGAAAAAGCACCAATCTATAGTGCCACACACCCCTCTAAAAATGACATTAATGAGGAGAAAAACATGTCATAGAGATAATAAAATTCATGGTCAAAAGCTACATGTTTTTTGGCTTGAGGATATTAGATGTATACTGATTATGTATTAAATAGGTGTCAAATAAAGAAAATTTATAGTATTCCATGAGGATATTCCATTTGGATCTTGGCATGTAGGCAAGAAGCTAGCTATATTGGTTACTTGAACGTCTTTGGCTGTGTGGCTTATGGTTTAATGCAGGAGAAATTCATAGTCAAAAAATTGGATGTTAAGCTAATTCAACATAATTTTATTGGTTATTGTTGAGAAAGAAAAGGCTAGAGTTTATATCATTTGCAAACTAAGGGAAAATCGATTTGTCAAGATTTGGTTTTTGTGGAAGATGTAGTTCAATCTTTATTAGCATACACCATGAAAACAGATGTGAGCTCAAAGAATGTGCATGATACATCATTGTCTTTGTTTAATGGTGGGAGTACAGATGTAAGTCCTAGTGAGGCACACATACATGAGTGCCAATGCATGCTCAATGCATCACAACTTGAAATTAGGTACCTCTGTGTGTGTGTGGGGGGGGGGGGAGGGGGGATGCAACGAGACAATCAACAATTAAGTTGCAATTAACCCAAGATAGGGGTTCACATGTAGCTCTCTCTCAAAAAATTCTAGAGGATTATTACTAGATTCTTTCTTGCGATACTAAATCCATATGACATTCCGTGGCTATTAATCCATGAGATTAGTTTCCTTTTGTGGTAATTCAAGATGAATTTTGAGACATTCCCTATTCATGCATTAAGTTCAAAAATTCAAAAACTTACTTTCATCACTTATCTACTCATTGGCCATTGAATCACCGTCTGTCCTTGTGCCTCTCGCCTAGCCCATGTAGGAAGAAGGCAACCTTAGTGCTGCAACTTGTTCGAGAGGCTGTCTTTAGATAATGGTGATGGCACTTTTGACACTACAAGGGTAACCATTCACAACTTGAGCAATATCATGGAGGAGGAAGCAAAGGAATACTTGGGTAGTGTCATGCAGCTTGGCCATTCCATGACCCACTCAATCACAAAGAGAGAGAAGAATTTTCCTTCCATGCATTTTGGATGCACATTCGCTAGGTGTTATTACTAATGGTGCATGTAGATGACGATGTCTAAGATGTGGCTCATACGTGATCTCTCCTGTTGACCCTTTGTACACTTTCCATTTTCAGTATTCTTTTTGAAGCCTCACCACCTTTGAAGGATTTTGACTATTCTCTTTTGGAATCTCGATGCTTTTGCAAGGTTTCTCATTTTTTCAAAATTGTCTGGACCTGCTAGATTCTTGCTTTAATGAAAATTTGGACAATGTTGTATAGAATGAAGAATAGGCTCTTTGCACATGGTTTCACAATTAATGTTCATGATGAATGTAGTATAGAGTTTGTGGAGCATGTCTGATACTTTGACAATGGTGCAACCATGCACATTACATCTTTTCATGATTTGTTACTTGTTTTGTGACAATTTGTAGAGGGACTAATGTCACATGTTAAAGCAATGCTTCTCATCCAATTAAGAACTTGGTAAGATATATAGCAAGTTATGGTTCTTTCAGTGCTGCAACTTGCTATCAAAAGAGGCTAAATAAGATATGGCTTCTTCCGTGCTCTTGCAGCTTGAGGAAACAATGACACATGCATGAAAAGGCTATAGTTTAGGAAACATGCAATGCTCTAAGTTTCTTAAGAACGGTTCTCTCTACTGGCTCTCCTCGCTAATTATAGCGTGTCTAAAGTGATGTTTGTGGTCCAATGTGGGCATACATGATATTTTGGGAGCAAATTTATATTTTGAAATGTAGAAATAATCTCTGAAGGTATGTATGTGTATCTAGTGTTGAAGGTAAAGTCAAAAGTGTTCATATGCTTTCAACATTTTTTGTTTATGGCCAAAAATGTATATGGTTGTGTTGTGAGCACGCTCTATTCTGATTGAGGAGGGCCCGAGTCTATGTTAATGGAGAAATTCATTTTGGTGAGTGATTGGAAAAAGCAGCGATGTATAGTGCCACAAACCCATTAGAAAAATGACATTAATGAGGACAAAAACATGTCATAGAGATCATAAAATGCATGGTCAAAATCTAGATGTGTTTTTGCTTGAGCATATTAGATGTATAGTGAATATGTATTAAACATGTGTCCAATGAAGCAATATAGTATTCCATGAGGAAATTCCATTTGGATCTTGGCATGCAGGCAAGAAGTTAGCTCTATTGGTTGCTCGGACGTCTTTGGATGAGTGGCTTATCGTTTAATGCAAGAGAAATTCATAGCCAAAAATTAAATGTTAATCCAATGCAATATAGTTTTATTGGTTATTGTTGAGAAAGAAAAGGCTAGAGTTTGTATCATTTGCAAACTAAGGGAAAAGCGATTTGTCAAGATTTGGTTTTTGTGGAAGATGTAGTTTAATCTTTATTAGCATACACCATGCATGGAAACAGATGTGAGCTCAAAGAATGTGTATGATACATCATTGTCTTTGTTTAATGGTGGGAGTATAGATGTAAGTCCTAATGAGGCACACATACATGAGTGCCAATGCATTCTCAATGCATCACAACTTGAAATTTGTTACATGTGTGTGTGTGTGTGTGTGGGATGCAAGGAGACAATCAACAATTAAGTTGTAGTTAAGCCGAGGTAGGGGTTCATGTGTAGCTCTCTCAAGAAAAATTTTAAACGATTGTTCCTAGAATCATTCTTGAGATACTAAAGCTATACGGCATGCCATTAGTACTATGGTGTGGGATGGGTGTCTAACCTCACTCCTATCTTATTGCAGACATAGCAAGAACCACAAATATAATTATCAATCCATGGGACGAAGTTGACTTGACTAGTGCATAGAGGCTACAAGAGGTTGTCAATCTCTTGGAAAACAACAAACAACTTGCATCTAACTTAGGCTACACTCAAATGACAAAAATCACCAAAAGCTAATTGCTCATCGATAAACAAATCACAACCGTTACAACATCAAATGACATCCAAATGTTACAAAACTTATAGGACATGTTTATAAGACCTAAGCACACATGCTTATGGTCTCAAATCTCACTTTAGGTCAAGTGAAAAAATCACGATTATTAACAGTAGTGAGTTTTTGACATAGTCATTTTTGACCCAGAATGCATCTAAATGCTTAGCTTACATCAATGCATAGAGCTCTTACCTGCGGTTGCAATGCAACAGACAGCACTGCAATGTGAGAATCGAGAAAAGAGTAGGAAGCGCGAGAAGGAGAGAAGTGAGTGTCGTTAGCTCACACTGTGTTTCTATTATCCAAAACTTATAAAATACTTACAAAAATTGGCTTTTATATGTTAGCCAAGGTTTTTGTGGTCAAAACTAATAATCTGGGAGCTTTAACTAAAGACAGGTTGATACAATATGGAAGCTTGTAGCCCCGGATCATCAATTACACTGTTTATCTGAAAAGTAGGAGTTACAATATTCCCGATTCATCAAAATAATAAGTGTTTTTACAATGAAAGCTCCAAAAAATGTTATCCAAGTTATCCAAGTTAGCTTGCTGCTAACATTCCCCCCTCCTCAACTGTGTCATCCCTTGACACAGACTCATGGACTAAAGTAGTCTTCAGGTTGATGGCTGGCGAGGCGGTCTTTAAGCGCATGTCGTGCTTTCTCATACATTGAGTCTTCTCTCTTGTCAAGAACTTGCAAGAAATGCATTGTGACTCTGTTTTTGAGCTCAATGGCTGAATATGTTGGAGCTATATATGGCTCACTCTACTGAACTTGGTCTCACCTATATATTTGTATCTTGTCCTCAATATGAATCAGTCTTTGGGAGCGTATATGGTGTGTCTCTTATCTCGTCTCTCTCTCTTTCTCTCTACATCTCAACATGGTATCAGAGCGGTAATGATCACGCACCGATTCAATTCATGGTGACAACAGTATGTGTATGCGATTCGCATGTAAGATTTAAAATTGTTACAAATTTTATTTTTTGAGCGTTGATTCTTGTTAACTGTGGTTGTTTTGTGTTAAGAACAATATGATTAGTGTTTTATGTGGCGTTTATTTCTAATCAATCTAATCGTTGATTACGTTTTCTTGTTAATGACACCTTGAACTTCATCTCAATTTTTCTTGCTGTTCATCTCAAAATTTGGAGAAACGGAAAAAGTGCAATGGAGCATAGCGCAATAGCACTTTTCATCCAAAACTTGTTTGTCTCCTCGAGCTCTTCGATTTGAGTTCTAGGTTTGCGTCAATCGGAGTTCGCAATAGAAAGTTATGCTGTTTTTACTGCAATTGAGCTTGACACAGCTTTCTTCGTCCTACTTCTTCGTGAAGCGTCCGCGATCGTTTTTCTTATTTTGGCGTTAACTTTTTCGAGAAGATTTAGCTTTTTGCTATTCGTATTGTGGCCGTCAATCTTGCGTCTCACGCCACTCTATTTTGAGGACTCGATTATTATTAACGTCTCCTTTACCCTACCTTTTTTGGGTGACGTCTCTCACATCTTTGGACGTTCCTTGAGCATCCTTCTTACGTTTATCGTTGACAGAACGCAGTACTCATATCTCTCTCATTCTCAATTGCGGCCTTCACCATATATGGTGAAGGCCGCAATTGGTGTGCAGATTCTGCGATCTTATCTTATACGTCTTCTCGCAACAAGATATGGCTATGAATATTCTTGTCAACGGATTTCCTTCTGGCCAGCGTTCTGTTCCTCCTTTCCAAGGTCAAGGATTTCCAGGCTGGAAAGCAAAGATGTTGTTAATTCTTGAAGGCGATGAACTCTCCAATGTTGTTCTTGGAAATCGTGTTTGTCCGCCTCAGCGTGTTGATACGGATAATGATAACGTGCTTATCACTAAAGGACCTATATTTGAAGATTGGAATGTTGCCTATACGGATTGGCAATGCCGTGATAAAGCAGTTCGTCGGTATATTCTTTCTGCTCTTACTGATTCCCTTTTGCTTGATATGTATGAACTGCCTACTTCCCACGACGTATGGAAGTACCTTATTACAAACTTTCAGAAGAAATCTGTTACAGAAATACTTTATTTGAGAGGGTTGCTTAGCAAGTTACAATATGAAGTTGGTACTAACATGACGGGCCATATTGAATCTTTCAAATCTATTATTAATCAACTTGCTGCTGCCGGTGATCCTGTTCCACAAAAGCAACTGATTACACTTCTCCTTGATACGGTGAAGGACTCTTCTTATGATAACATTGTTACTATTCTCTCTAATAAAGATGGTCTTGATTTCGACCAAGCTTGCATGTCTTTAATTGAATACTCTCAACGTCAAGAACGTCAGAATGCTGGTCACGATACAGCTATGATTTCACAAGAGGAGACTGAGTCACAACAGATGGAACGTGCTTTTTATGCTCGAAGGCGTCCATTTCAACGAGGATACCGCAGAGGTGGCCGTCGCGGTAATATTTTCTCTCGTCTCAAATTTCCTAATAAGCAATGTTCTGGCTGCAACAGAAATGGCCATACTGAAGATGATTGTTGGGCACGTCAATATGATGAAGAACACAATATTACCACAAAACAACCACGTTTATCTAGAGAATCTTCTTCTTCTTCTTCTTGTGAATATTGTGGAAGATCTGATCATCCCACTCATATGTGTTATAAGCGTCGATTCAACACAGATCGGAATAGAGCATATGCTACTGAACATCGAAACAACATTGTACCAGAAACAAGCTACGTCCTATGTTCAGTTGCTCCAGACAGAATACTTCATGTACGTGATGGATCACTTTTTATTGTCGATTCTGGTGCTACGGGAAATATGACATATCAGTCTAAGTGGCTCCATAACTATCATCCACTGCCAGTTCAACGTGTTGTTTATCTTGCTGATGATACTACTTTTCGAGTAAAGGGTATTGGAGACTTATATCTCGGTACCTTATCTTATTCCACTCGAATTTTGCGAGGAGTATTACATGTACCAGATCTTCAACGTAATCTTCTTTCAGTTGCTAGACTTGTTGATCTTGGTCTGTTTGTTGGATTTGATCATACCAAATGCCGAATTGAGAAAGATGGACAGACTATAGCCACTGATCCTCTCAACGATGCTATAGCAAATATTGTCACTGCTCCAGGTGATCATGATTGCAAAGTATGGCATCACCGTTTTGTTCATGCTGATTTCTCAAAACTCCTTGATCTTCAACGTCGTGATCTCGTTCATGGCATGGATCTTAAAGCCTATCCCCATATGGGAATTTGTGAATTTTGTGCTCTTGGAAAACACAATCGTAAACCCTTTCCTCTTTCAAATACAAATCATTCTCGTGACATATTGGATCTTGTTCATACTGATATATGTGGACCTCTACCTTCTTTGAGATCACAATATCGCTACTTCATTACATTCATTGATGATTTCTCAAGGTATACGACTGTATTTCTACTTAGACAAAAATCTGAAGCCTTATCTATTTTCAAACAATTCCACAAGGCTGCGGAACTTCAAACTGGTCGTCGCCTTAAGAAGCTTCGTAGTGACAATGGAGGCGAATATGTTTCTCGAGAGTTTGTGAGTTATTGTGTTGACAGTGGAATTCATCATGAACACACTATTCCATATTCGCCTCAACAGAATGGTGTTGCTGAACGAAAGAATCGCACTATTCTCAATGCTGTAAGATGTATGTTGATTCATTCTAGCTTATCTCGTGTTTTCTGGGCTGAAGCTACTTTGACAATAGCATTTATTCAGAATCATCTTCCTACTACTGCACCCTCTGGTAAGATACCCATCACAGCATGGACAGGTGACATTCCTTTTGTATCTCATTTTCGAACCTTTGGATGTATTGCTCATATTCATGTTCCCAAAGAAACACGAACAAAGCTTGATGCTCCTGGTCTTAAAGTTATTTTTATTGGATATTCAGACACTTCCAAAGGATACAAATTCTATGAGCCTTCCTCCAAGAAAGTAATTGTGAATCGTGATGCTACTTTTAACGAACAGCTTATGGGAGGCTCATGGTCCATGGATGATTCTGATGATACTAAATCATTGCTTCAAGCTTTTCTATTTCTTTCAGAAGATGAAACTCTTCCTATAGATCAACTTTCCTCTTCACAAACATCCATTCCAAATGTTGCCAATGATGATATTGATATTTTTGTTGATCTGCCTATTCATTTTGAACATGGCTCATGTCATGTTTATGATGACGATATTGCTGATAATGCTTTTTCTACTTCTGAAGATCTCGTTACTTATGATGAAGCTATCTCTTCACCACAAAAGGATCAATGGCAAGAGGCTATGGAAGCAGAGTACGATTCTCTTATCTCTAAAGGTACATGGATACTAACTGAATTACCTCCTGGTCGTACAACTATTAAATGTAAGTGGGTGTATAAGACAAAAGTAAAAGCAGATGGATCTTTCGACAAGTTCAAGGTGCGCTTAGTTGCAAAAGGTTACTCCCAAGTAGCTGGTGTTGATTATCAAGAGACTTTTTCTCCAGTTGTTCGCATTACAAGTGTTCGAGTTTTATTGGCATTTGCTATTCAATTTGATTTAGAAGCTCATCAAATGGATGTGTGAACTGCTTTTCTTAATGGTGACTTGGAAGAGGAAATTTATATGGAACAACCAGAAGGGTTTGTTATTCCAGGTAAAGAAGACCTTGTTGCTCAACTCCATAAGGAACTATATGGTCTCAAACAAGCTTCGCGAGCCTGGTATACAAAATTTGTTCTTTTTCTCACCTCTAAAGGATTCATCTCTTGCTCGTCAGCCCCAACTTATACATAAAACGCCAAGGTAGCAGTTTTGTGATTCTTGCTCTTTATGTGGATGATACCATCCTTGTTTCCAATGATTTGGGATTTCTTCAGCAAGTGAAAAAGTTATTGTCTTCTGCATTCGATATGGTGGATCTTGGAGAGATTCACTCTTTTCTTGGCATTCAAATCCAACGGAACCGTACAAAAGGTATTTTACTCCTTTGACAGTCAAAGTTTATTGCAGATACTATTCAAAAATTTGGTATGGAATCTGCACATTCAGCCAACACACCTTGTCTTGCGAGCTCTACGAAGAATACTTCTGACAATGGCGGTCAACTTGTCACAAATCAACCTTATGCTAACTTGATTGGATGTCTTCAGTTTGTTGGCATGAACACTCGTCCTGATATTCTGTTTGCTGCTAATTATCTTGGACAACATCTTGCATGTCCTTCTCTTAAGCATTGGTCTGCTGCAAAGCGTGTATTGAAATACTTGAAAGGCACTACAGATTTTGGTTTAGTCTATCGACGACAACTCACATCGGATTCTATGAAATCTCTTTCTCTTTTGGGCTACACAGATGCAGACTAGGCAAGCTCACATTTATCTATGGGATCTACTAGTGGAAATTGCTTCTTTGTAAATGGTTGTCTTGTTTCTTGGACCAGCAAGAAACAAGGTTGTGTTGCAGTTTCTACGACTGAGTCAGAATATGTTGTGGCATCACTTGCAGCTCATGAGTTGATTTGGCTTCGACAAATGCTGGTTGATATTGGTCACTCTCCTCTTTCTAGCACACCCTTGCGGTGTGACAACCAAAGTGCTATTAGTCTTGCAAAAGACTATGTTCAACATAATAAGTCGAAGCACATTGCTGTCCATTATCATTATGTCAGGTATGAAGTACGCAAAGGAACCATTATGGTTGAACACTGTCCAAGTGACCAGATGATTGCAGACATTTTGACCAAAGGCCTCAATGAGTCACGTTTCATCCTCTTTCGCTCGGAGCTTGGAGTTGCTTCGGCCTCACTCTTTCTAGATTAGCTTCTTTGCTATTGTAATAGCTTTGTACATATGACATTGTAATCTTTTTAGGTACCATGCACTATGCACACTCCACATTTGCACCTTGTGATATCTAAGTCACTTGAATATTTGTACATAGATGCACAATTCACTTTCACATCATCACCGCTGGTTCATATTTCACATTGTATAGGGGCTTGGGTTTTTCCCTTGAACTCCCCAAGGGTTTTTTCATCCAAAGCTAGAGACCTTTGTTTGAGTGGGGGTGTTGGAGCTATATATGGCTCACTCTACTGAACTTGGTCTCACCTATATATTTGTATCTTGTCCTCAATATGAATCAGTCTTTGGGAGCGTATATGGTGTGTCTCTTGTCTCATCTCTCTCTCTTTCTCTCTACATCTCAACAGAATACCCAACAAATCTAGATGTAAGGTTACTAATCACTGGTATCTTCATTCGCCAAGTGAAGAAACCTATATAGAATGCTTCAAAAAATGCCAACATATTGCTAGAGGGCAAAAAAAATGCATCGGGCGTAGAAGCCGTAAAGGACTTCTTCAAAAGGCTGGCCACTTAAGTCAAAATAGAGACCCTTATTGCCTTCAAGGAATGACATCCATGGCTCTCCTACCTGCTCTGGCTCGTGAAAAGCTTGAATACATGTGAGCAGCATTCTGCAAATCTTATACAACATGGCACATGAGAGGTCAGAGAGGATCTTGAAGAAAGTCATGGCGTCCGTTAGGGTTTTCACCATGTATTCCTCTGTTACCGATCCCTGCTCTAGAGCTGGTAGTCGTGGATAGTTTAGCCATGTAGGCCTCTTGTTTTTTAGTGTCTCAAATACTTGCTATGTTCTTACCCTTTGTATAAGACAGAATGTTGCGTCTTTCTGTAGTGCGGCAGGTGCTCTTGTGAACAGAATCAGATATCTTGAATTCTTGTTTGACCAGCTTTTTCTCCACTTGGGGTGGATATCCTCTGAGTCTTCTGCCTCCATATCCTTGTATAGTCTTTCTTTTAATAAAAGCTCCACTTTGATCAAAGGGTATGGCAATGATTGCTGATGCCACTTTGCATTGATTTGGTTGGGAGTGAGTTGAGTTACATTGACTGAGTGAAGAATTCTCAATCCCCAATCCATCGCTGCTTTTCATTCAGCATCTGTTTCTTGGGCAATTTTCTCTCTGAGTGCATCTTCCTCAGCTTTAAAAAGCTGGACCATGGATACTTGCTCAGCTTCAGTGAGTGGTACCTAAAAATCTGCTTCTCCTTCTAGCCCTTCTATCGGATGTGTTTCCATCTCACCAAAAGAGACTGAGGGAATGTCAACAGTTGATTGCTCAGAGGTACCGACTTCTTCCTGATGTTCTCGTTTTCCCTGTCTCAGTAGCTGATTGACTCTCTTTAGTTTAGCTATCTCTTTGAGCAGTTGCTCCTCTATTTGGACCCACATCAAAGCAAGGTCTCTTCTTTGTGATTGTTCTAGCTTCAGCTCCAGCTTTAGATCCTTGTTTCTCTTTTCCAAAGTCTTATAGATTTCATCTATACCTTTTATTGAAGTGACAGTAGAATTTTCTCTTATCCGTCTCAAAAGTACTGCTTGATCATTAATCCTTTGCTCAGAGTACTACAGAGAAGCATTTGATACATGGAGCTACACTTGGATCTTCTGTACTAATAGAGTAGTGGTTAGGAGTTCATTTGTTACCTTTGTCAGCTGTTGATCTTTGGTCTTGCAGGCATTGGATAACTTGACTAGAAGTTCTCCCACAGCTCCTCCATTTCTTTCTGATGCTTCTCTTTTGCAAGCTGGTGTTGTTTGGCTTCATCCTTCAGCTCTTTGATCTGTCTTTGTAGATATGAAATTATGTTCATCCTGCCATCCAACTCTCCTTGTAGAGAATTAATGACTAGCTCAAGTTCCCTAGCCTTAGCACTACGGCTAAGTGCTGTTGTTCGTATTTTTTATGTCATCTACTGCATCTGCTTGGCATATTTATTAACCTGTATGATGAATTTGTTTTCCAATCTTCAGGCTCTACGTGAGTCTGTCTAGAGGTTTCAGCCGTTTCAATGTCTGACTCTTTGGGTGGTGCTGTGGTGGCTGCTTGTGGTTGCGGCGGAGGTTCTACTTCTCCTTAAGGCGTTGTGGTTCCCTCGACTGCTTCTATTGCTTGAGACTTTGTGGATACCTCTATTATTTCTGGTGGGTTGTTGTAGAATGTTCAACTTCAGTTGGTTTAGTCTCTTTTGGTTGTTCAAAACTTGTTGCTGCATGTTCCTGCTCTTTTTCCTTGGCTTCCTCGCCCTCATTGGGTTTAGCTGGTAATGAAAGGCACAGGCTTGGCATTGGGTGGTCTTCTTGATCTACAACGGGTGAGGTGGGCTTTGGAGACATCTCCCCTTGGTCGTGATGTGTCTCAATTTGTTCCGTAGCCTCTACCTATCTTTGTTGTTCGGTCGCTTCTTCCTTTACTTTCTTTTCAGCTTCTTGCGCTTCTTTCAACTTTACGGCTTCTACCTCTGCATACATGCGTTCAAGAAATTCCGTGGGATCCTCTTCTCCTTTTGCTTGCAGGGTTTTTGGTTTTGTGTCCCCTTATCCCTCTTGGAACTCATCTTTCCTGGTCCTCACCTGTAGCTTGGCGGCTCCTTTCATAGGTTTTTTTTCTCTTTCAAACCTCGTCTTCTTTTGCTGAGGTTATTTGTGGTGTGTGCCTACAACTTTCTTCTTCATTTCTTCAATTCTAGCCCTTCTTTCCTCATTGTCTGAGTTCTCATTGCTATGAGATTCATGAGAGATTTCTGCAAATTCTTCATCTGACTTATATACTCTCTTTAATATAACGCGTGGCTCTGGGAGAAGGTTGCGTGGAAACAATCCATGTGTTCTGATCTGGGGCTGGCCGAAAATTATCAACCATGCCAATAGCATGATATGCTATTCTTGGTAGCAGTTCAAGTGCGCCCAGTTATTCTTTGTGCCTTTCAGCGTTGTCAGCACATACAACGTATGATCAATTGGTTGCCTGGTTATCGACTTCAACACTTGGATGAAGGTGGTCACAATTGCATGGTTTGGGTGGTGTACCATGGTGATCTTTTTGATAAGAAATGGAAGTGTTGATGGTATAGGCGAGCTGGTTCTTCCACTTGCCTTTGGATGACATCAAAAAATGTGGCAACAACAGTCTCTTTGGTGAATGTGTCAGCTGTCTTTCTATCTCGGGCCCGCATCATCATAACTTGAGTCGGCAACTTCAGTGCCTCGGCCACAATCTCTTTTGTGATTACTACTTCTACTTTTTGCCCCTATTGGTCGGTGATTTGGGCCGGCCCATCCTCTTCGATCATAGACAATAGCTCATAGGCCTTCTGAAAATCTACGTCGCATGGTTCTTGGTCGCAGAAGTCCCTTAGGCCCAGCCTTTTGTTGGCTTCTTTGGTGTCTGGCTTGGCAGCTATATCATACATCTCTTATGGTAGCATTTGCAGTTCCACTTGGTGTCCTTCTTCGCTCTTGAACCTACCAGTGAACACCCTGGTGTTGCTTTCTTCAAGTTGTTCTCTTGACAAGTACGTTGCTTTTGCCGTCTTTACTAAACTTGGGTCTAGTTGGTAGGGTGGTAGCTTTTGCAACTTTTCTTTCTGGGACACACCTTTCTTGGTCTTCTCGGTGGAAGCTTGCATTGCTCCTGTTAAGGAAATAAAGTGTCAAAGTTAGAAAATTCTGCAAATCCCGCTCTAAAATGCCCCAAGTCTAAATTGCTGACAAATGATGTCCAGTTTGCTTCAAATCAATTTTGGAGCATGCATAGATGCATAAAAACATGTAGAGATCAAAATCATACAGTTCAGGAAAAAAATTACAACAAAAGTAGATAATCGTTATTATTTATAGGTGGGGATTTTTTCCAACTTTTTGCATTTTTGACATGATAGGCTTGAACTATATGGCATTTAGGTGCTCTCAGTGAAGTGTGGGCTCATTTGAGTGCATTGGGTGGAAATGGTCCCAGATTTAGGCTTTCAGACTCTGAAACAATAGATATACTGAGATTTTGAGTTTTTGAGATCCAAATTTGCTCAAACTTGATCAGTTGACTTGGGACATCATGTTCTTTGGTCCCATAAGATATGGGGTGATTTGGATCAAAAAATGTGACAGATAACACAAAATATGGATTGGAAAGACTTCTTTACGTTGTTTGAAAATTTCCAACTTTTTTCTAGATTATTTTGGCTCATACTTGAAATGTGGCATGTAATAGATGTTTACAAGTGATAGGTGAAGTGAAGGGATCATTTTCAAGCCAAAAAAGTACAAAACTAAATAATCACGATTATTTACAGCAGTCAATTTTTTGCAAGACTTGATAATTTTTTGACCTAGACATATTTAATACATCTAAAACAAGTCCTACATTGAATTTGGTAAAGTTTTTTCATGTCAGCATCACTTCGTGCTCTTGTCTACCTTGAAATCACTTCGTGCTCTTGTCGACCTTGAAATCACTTCGTGCTCTTGTCGACCTTGAAATCACTTCGTGCTCTTGTTGACTCTGAAATCACTGATTTTTGTGATTAGATGGCCTATGGAGTTGGTTAGTCACTTTTGAAGCTATGGGCTGTCGCTACATAGTCCTGATGCTATGCATCCAGTTTTGGTCCATTTGGAGTTAGTTTGACTTCATATGTCAAATTTGACGCTTTGTAGCCTTCAAGTTGTTTTCTACTTTTTGAGAGTTTGCCTTGACTTTTTTTCATGAAACCGTCCATGTACATTGTGTATAGACCCAGTCTATAAGCTTTCTGTGGAGTCAAAATCCAATTCTTGCATCTAGCAAAAACCTAGTTCTTTTACTTGGGACCCCCGTCGACCCTGGCCAATCAACCCTGGCCAAATGGTCATTTGGTGATGTAGAAGTGTTCTATTATATGGGGGCATGCTATAGTTCAAGTCTTGTTGAATTTGGTTGAGCTGACAAGCCGCTATGGTCAATTTTTGTTCATAGGACTTCGTGCACTGGTGGGCTTCTAGGGTTTTTTTCTGAGCCTAGACTTGCTACCTGGGCATATAGAATTGATCATTGATAAGCTTAGAACTTACCCCTAATGTCTCGTGTGAGACGGCGCTGTAAAAGGGCGACTGTGGACCCCAGAAATCGCGCGCCAAGAAGGTCGAGAGCTCTCTTCTCCAAGAGTGACTAGTGGAAATGAGATGATTTCCTGAGCTGTCAGTATCAATAACGGTGGTTGTTGAGCTTTAACTCGCCATTGGTATCTTGGTTTACTTTGGTCACAATGTTGTGGGTGAGTCTTTTGAGACTTAACTCTGCATTGCTTCATTGGTTTTACAGTTTGCGGAGAAGATAAGTGCTCCTTTTTCTTCCATATCCATTGTGTTTTAGGTTCCCTGCTCGAAGATGCTTCTCTTTGTGTTTGGAACCTTGGAACCATCTTTGGTACAATAGATGATGTTTTGGGCACCCAAATTTGAATCGTCTTACCTTTAAGCTGTGATTTTGGTACCCAAATTTACCTGATTCCTTGCATGCTACTTGTAGCATTTACTTGTCTATAGGATGTAGAAGATTAATTGCTTCGTGGTTTGCTCTGCTGGTAACCTCCTTTCCATTCCTCTTTGCTCGGTGCAATTGGAACAATGAGTTGTTTTCCTTTAGGTGATAGCTTAAGCTGATTGGTATCCCAATCTGGTACTGGCTTGTACTTCCGCATCCATGAGATTTCAAGAATCATTGTTTCATTCTTGTGTTCATCTGTTAAGCATACAAATTTATGAGGGCATGAACATCCATGTACTATAATAGAACTAGTTTTTGAAGTTCTTAAAGTCGAAAAGAATGTAGCAGGGCATATCTTTCGTTAGTACGATTTGAAAGATTGTTGAATAGTCTATTAAATAGAGCTTATACGAATGAGTTGAGATATTAAGAGAGAACATATATATATATATATTTTTAAATAATACACTAAAGACGGATTTGATAAAGATTAATGAATAACAGATAGTCTGTCTATGAACAGTAAAATTGAGATTTTTATTAATATCAATGTTTTATATTTATGTGTTTTAGCTTAAAATGCATGGGTGGGCTTAAAATAAGTTGTAAAAGTAGTGGAGACCCAAAAATAGAGGTTTTATGAGTCGCGACATAAAAGTTGCTTTTTAACCAAACAGAGACGTTTTTCGCAATTGTGTCTGCGATGCCTTGTAGACCAAACCTATTCCCATCGTTTTGAGCACCTGGATCGCTCTGTTCTGAGTTTGTTTGTAAAAGTTATAATGAAAACAAACAGAAGGCAGCAGCAGTGTAGTGTGCACAGGGACAGACAGACATACAACATCATACAGTTCTCCCTGCTATCAACCAAGAAGTGGATTGTTTCTTCATGGTAGAGTATGACAATTGAGATTATGAAGGTATATAATTATGTTTTTTTACTTTGATTATCATGTTGAATTGGTTGCACGGGTATGTTCTTTTGGCTATTTTGTAGGTGATGCAGAAATCAATGTGTGAAACAGGATCTGTGCAAAGTGTCATGATAAAAATCTAACCTTTACGGATCGCTTAGCGATCACGTTCTTATATTATTCTCGCAGGTATTCTCGGTACGAAAATCGTGCAGGCTTTTCGAGGAAAAGAAGGATAAAAGCACGACGGGTGGTGCGTTTGGGGATCATTCACCGATCTCTTCTTCTGCGAGTGCGAGTGCGAGTGAGAGTGAGAGTGAGAGTGCGAGTGCGAGTGCGAGTGCGAGTGAGACGCTGCATGCAAGCGAACTGAAGCTTGGGGGTGGTCGGGAGGTTCGAGCTCCGTACAACGGAGTGCGCCCATAAATTTTCTCCTCTGTTGTATCAAAACTCTACAAAGATTCATCAATACAAAGATCTCTTTCTCTATCTTTTTCTATCGATCTCTATTATTCGATTCCCGTGACAATTGGTATCAGAGCAAGCGGTTGATTCTGGACATGGAAGGATACGAGATGAGGATGAAGGAGCAAGAAGACCTGATTCGGCGACTATGAGAAGATATGAAAATTGCAAATCGGGAGTGTGTTGAGGCTCTGCGGGGCAAAGCAGCATGAGAGCTTGATATCTATGTACACCTTGATGGCCAACATGAAGGTGAAAACCATGCTAATCCACCTGGAAACAATAATCATCGTGGTAGCACTAGGGTACCGCCAAAAGAAACGATGACGATATGGGAGAAGCGACAACCAAATCATTCTTAACGAAGGCTAAGCTTAAAGAGTTTGATGGCATAAGAAAGATATTCGAAGATTTAGAAGCGTGGATTGAAGAACTCAAAGATTGGGATTATACTCTCAATATCGAGAACACGACCACGAGACTTTCGAATGCTCGAGCAAGGTGACCGATAAGACAATACGTACCAAGATGGCTCAATTGGAGACTTTTGGCGATGCGTACGATAAAGGTAAGTCATCTACTCCTTCTTTGTGATGTTTTATGTCTTTGATACGTCCTTTGAAAGCTTCTGTGAGATCGAATTTATGCGTAGAAGTTGAGATTAAAATTTGAATTTCTTAATTGATTTGGATAGTATTCATTGCTTCTTATCGTCTAAATTGATTGAGAAATTAAACTTGAAATTAAATCGAGAAGTTAAAAGACTTGTGGACTTAACTAGTGGTAATAATAGTTCCACGAAAGAGTTAGTAGAAAATTAGTTTTTTTTTCTTTGAAGCGTCGAATCATAAAGATGATTTCTATAACATAAACATTGATATGCATGATGTTATCATTGGTATCAATTAGATCATTGAAAATCATGTTTTGATTGATTGTTAAGAAAGAAAAATATATCTTTAATCATTTGATGATGATAAGTCACACTCTTTGTGGAAAGAAAGAGATTCTAAATCTAGTTTTGGCAATGGAATTGATAAGGTGACTTAGATAAGAGTGTGAGACGTTGCTTGTGTTTGCTTGTGTGAGACGTTGCTTGTGTTTGCTAATGAGATTAAAGAGAATCTGGGGATAAACATAAAGAGACAAATCGAGAATTTATAGAGGATCTCTTACATGAAGTTAAGGATGTGTTCCGGACGATCTTCCTGGTATACCTCCGCCTAGAGCGGTAGACCATGCCATAGATCTATATCCAGGAGCGACACCTTATTCCAGATCTCCATACAGGTTCAATATTGATGAGCTTAAAGAGCTCAAGATACAACTTGATGATCTTTTGAAAAAGGGTTTCATTAAACCTAGTGTATCTCCTTGGGGTAGTCCTGTGTTATTCCAAAAGAAAAAGGATGGTACATATAGGTTATGCATCGACTATAGGGGATTAAACAAAAAGACCATTAAGAACAAATATCCTCTTCCTCACATAGATGAATTGATTAGTCATTTGAGCGGTGCTACAATATTTTCAAAGGTTGATCTTCGTTCTGGCTACCATTAAATCCGCATTAAGGTCGAGGACATTCCAAAGATTTCTTTTCGTACACGTTATGGACATTATGAATTTAGAGTTCTTGCTTTTGGTTTGACTAATGCACCAACAACTTCCAGAGTGTTGATGGGAATAGGTAGTTGTTGATTTTTGAGAGCAGATTTCCTTTTGAGTACCTGAAGTCGAGCTTCCTCTTGGGCTTTATCAATAACCTACTGCTTTGCTACATGCATCTTTTCTAGCAATTCATTGGTAAGCGGCAAATTGTACTTCTTTCAAATGACATTCACTAATCCAGCTAGACATTGGTTCACCATCTAGGGTGGAAACCTTAACGGCTCTACTTGGACAAACATCTTCAATGATAAATGCTTCATTCCCCCTTTTCTTAAACTTGGGAATGTGTTGCTTAACGGAATAGACTAAAATTAAGTCCCCTTTTTTGAAGATTTTTGTAACTAAATGGGAATCAAGAAACTATTTTTGTTTTTGCTTTTGTGCATAAATGTTAGCTACAACTGTTAGCCTTTGCTCATCAAGATTTTCTAAATCTTCAAGCCTCTCTGACAATTCAGGTCCAGTCCTTACAAGATTCTTAGCTACCCTTAGTGTCGGCAATAGAAATTCTATCGGCAGTATGGCATCAAGACCATAAACAAGGTTAAAGGGTGTAGCATTTAAAGATGTCTTGAATGAAACTCTATAAGCCCATAGAGCGGCATGGAGATTCATTTCCCAATCTGTCCGTCTTGAACTAACAAGTTTAGTTAATACTGAGCTAAGAATTTTATTCGTATGCTCAGCTTGTCCATTTTCTTGTGGGTGATAGGGATCCGATTTGTTATGGATGACCATAAATTCATTAAGCAGATAATTAATTACTTTATTGAGGAAATGAGTTCCCCTATCACTGACAATTTCTCCCAGGGGACTCACTCTATATACAAGATGGGATGCCACCTGCGAGCGGACAACTTTGATAAAACCCCTATATATGACTCATACTAGGGAATATGACCCCCCTTTCTACGCTTATATGACAATCAATACAGAAAACTATCATACCCTTATCTTACATATAAAATTTAGGTCTCACATCAGTCTATGCTTTTGAATTCACTGGAGGTGCAGTTTCATGGCGATCTCGTTTGCAAGATTGTGTTGCCTTGTCTACTACAGAGGCTGGGTATGTTGCAGCTTCAGAAGCTTGCAAGGAGGCTATGTGGCTTGGTTGGCTAGTGGGAGACTTGGGAATCAATGTTGAGATGCCTGTGTTACATTGTGATAGCCAAAGTGCTATACAATTGGCAAAGAATTCAGTGTTTCATGCAAAGGCAAAGCATGTGGATGTATCACTTCATTCACGAGGTGCTTGAGGACAAGAGATTGCAGCTTGCCAAGATTCACACCACTGAGAATCCTGTTCATTTGCTCACAAAGGGCTTACCTTCAGAGAGGTTTGCACATTGTTGCACACTCATGGGCATTGGGTAGGTGATCATGGTCATTGTTTACCTGTATTGTATGTATATATACATCGTCACCCCAACTTAACGGCACATTGTCCATTAAGTGGGAGGTTTTTGGTGTGGTAAAGCCCAATGTGTTGCGCCTGAGTGTTGGGTGACTGGAGACTACCGGGAAGTAACACTGATCATTCATTCTACATAAAATAATAAGGACTCATAACTCTTACACTATTGTGTTTGGAGTCCACCCAAACCTGTGTCTCATCTCTTCTCCATTGATGCACACACACACACACGCTCTTGCATGCGCACTTCACTTTTCTGCTCTCTACGACTTGCAAATAGAATCAACTAGAAAGCAAACCAAGAGAGATTTTCCATGGGCCTCCCCAGAATGCATATCTACTAATCCCCATCCGTGAAATAAAGCCATGGACATCTTCTTAGTGTGTCATACTTGTAAATGACTTTTGAAGTACAACTTAGTGCCACAAGAGTAAAACTAAAGGGATTTTTAAAGCAATGTACATACTCACCTTGAGAGTGGCAAGCGAAACAATCCTTCAATCCAACCTAATGCTTTTGATCTTTCTCTCTATCTAAACGGTGCCCATAGAATGGGCTATGACATTCTAATGATTTCTAGTCTAAGACTAGCTGATGATTAAAGTGATTGTTTGATTATTGTCCTCTTTAGTTGCAAATGAAAATATATATTATTGATCAAGTTATCTTGTCTCTTTCCAACAACATGGTGATAGATATTCTGTCTCTTTCTTGCAGCATGATTAAGTTATCCTGTCTTTTTCTTTCAAGATTTAAAAGTGATGACTTGTAAACTTCATGATAAGTCTTTCTAATGATGACATATTTGCTTGATTGGAAGATATGGAAGAAGAACTTAACCACGTTGAAGCACATGCCATCTACAAAGGAGAGAGAGAGCGCTATGGCCAAGAGAAAGACCTTGAAGCTATTGCTAGAATCGAAGAGGACGAATTTGGGTTGTAAGGTGAGCCTCTCAGCCTTAAGGAGTGCAGGAAGCTATGTCCAAACCACTTTGTGCGCGAGCACTATTTCCAATCAGAGGCAATGCACGAGTATTGCTACAAAGATTCATACGATGAGAGAGAGTTACGCCAAACAATAACCAAATGGAACTATACTTTACACACAGTGTTCTGTTTACAAAATCCTTGGGAGGCGTGTAGATTGGTTGAATTGCAGAGAAAGTGGCAGCAAGTAACACCAATAATCCAATGCTTGCATGAAAACATCTCATAGTTGTGCTTCCCAAACATTCAGAGACGCTCATTGCATTATCAAGCCAAGGAAAAGATCTTGCAAGCGAAGGAGAGACACATGACATTTTAAAGGCCAGAATCCCTGAGCCTGAGATAGAGCTATCAGAGGCCCAAGACAAGATGCAACAATATGCATCACTATACGGACCATTTCCAAAAAAGAATGGGCCTTTGCAACAAGGATATACAAACCCATCTCCCACGCCTGAAAGTACTGAGTTCAACATAGATGATCTACTCAACAAGCTGACTCAATCTTTTCTAGCCTTAAGCGCGTGCTTTTCTGCTTCATTACGCACTGATTACGGGAGCTATATACATGTAAAGAAATGGGGTTTATCTCCATAAGGCTGAACCATGTATACCGTGTGTACTCTCTCTCTCTCTCTACTCTATAATGTCTTGTGTGTGAAATCTATCTCTCTCCTTAAGTAATCTACTCAAATATCTATTCAGCTACGTCATATTTCCTAACAAATTAAAGCATTGTTGCAGTCGTTGTGGCCATCTTCTCTTCAGATTCTGTGCAAAACTACACGATGCAAGGCATATTGTTAGGCTTTGTATTAGAATTTTTCACAGAACTCCACGACCATGTGAAGCACGTCCTTATGCTTTGCCTTGAATTCCACTACTTGACACTTATTGAGCTTCGGCATTTGCCTCTCAGAGTCCATATTTGTTAAAAGTTTCTCAATAAACTTATTATGCCGAGCAGGGTCAGAAGCTGGAATATCAACAATCTCAATGGACTTGAAACATGAAGATCCCCCGTCTTCATAATACTTCACGTAATTTTACGATCATTTTTTGATAGTATAAAAACGTGTGTGATGGTTTTCATGCGAGTCATCGATGTAGAGTTGACAAGATTTACCAAGTATTATCTAATGACTAATTATTGTCTTTGAGTTTTTGTAGATTTTGAATTTCCTCACACATGGTACGTAAAGCCATGATGATATTACTATTTTAAGATTTTTATTTGATTTGAAGAAAGCGTCTCTGATGCCATGGTATTGCAGTTCCTTACAAAAATAGTGTTTATGATGCCATGGTACGTAAAGCCATGATGGTTTCTATTTCAAAGTTTTTTCTAAGCATCTCTAATGCCATGGTACATAAAGCCATGATGGTTGCTATTTCAAAGTTTTTCTAAGCATCTCTGATGCCATGGTGAACATTCTGATGCCATGGTACCTAAAGCCATGATGATGACACAACTGCCAGTTGAGATCTTGGGGGCCCAATGTGTTTATTACATGCCAGCTTTATAAATATGTGTGCACATGTGATTACGTCGATATTACGTTTGTTTCTTATATGTTGTCTGCACATGTAATTGCATCGACATTACGTTTGTTTCTATGTCGTCTCTAGAGCGACGCGAGCCGTCTCTAAGGACAATGTGATTTGGTTATTTATAACCTTCACGTCTCGATATGTTTCTTGAGTTGATGTTGTTTATAGGATAAAAGTCACATCAAGTAGTTTGTATCAACGCTCAAAGATATTGAATTTTCATCAATTCAATTGTATATATAGGGTTATTAAACTTCCAAAGATGCTTGAAAGCACAGATTGTATATTATGGAGTGATGTGGCTCTTCGAAAATGAATTTTGCAAACTTTGATAATTGTTAATATAACAGTGCATGTTTATGGTGCTGTGGGTTTTTCCCTTGTATCCCCAAGGGTTTTTTCATCCACAGGTAGGGACTCATATTTAAGTGGGGTGTTGGAGTTATATATACCAACCCCTATGCTATATATAGCTAAGAGTCCCCATTGTATATGTTTACTTAGTGTGTTCTCTCTACACACTTTGAGGTTTTCATATAATTGTGTAACGTGTTCTCTCTATCTCTCTCTCTTCTCCATATACCTGCACTCTCTTCCTCCGGTTCAACACTTGTAAGGCTAGCAAGGTTGCAATAGGGCTTGCTCATACAGTGGAAGATTTGGGTAATTACTATTGTCGGCTGAGGTTTTCATAATGATAGTTTAAGTGGTATGCATTTGGGGAAAAATCTAGTGTTTCATGGAAAGGCCAAGCACACTAATGCAAGCTAATACTTCATTTGTAAAGCTCTCAAGGATAACTACATCCAGGTTTTGAGATTTATATGATGACAACCCAGGGATCATTTCACAAGGAGTATTTTCTCCTTTGAGTATTTTTCATCCTCCATGCCTCCCTCTACGGTCATGGCATATTTGCCTAATATTGTCACGTACAGGAACTTTGGCCTTTAGGTAAGAGATTAGTAGGTAAAGTCCACTGTCATTGTGCTAGGCCAAGGAGGATCCCAAATGTTGTTTGAGACTACTACTACCCACTTTGCCTTAGGCCACTGTAGGGTCAATGTTTGTTAATAAGCATCCAAGCGACAAGGCATTACTAGCTGATGCAAGCTAACACTTCATTTGTAAAGTTTGTGAGGATAACTACATCCAGGTTTCAAGATTTATACGAGGGACAACCCATGCATCTTTTCACAAGGGGTACTCTCTCCTTTGAGTATTTTTCATCCTCCATGCCTCCCTCTATGATCATGGAATATTTGCGTAATATTGTCACGTACAAGAACTTTGGCCTTTAGGTAAGAGATTAGTAGGTAAAGTCCAATGCCATTGTGCTAGGCCAATGAACATCTCAATTATCACAAAAGGAAATTAATCCTATCAACCACTATCCACCAGCCATAGTAATAAAGGCATGACATATCATAGGAAATACTCTAAGAATATTCCCTCAAAATTTTCCTCGAGAGAGTTACCCCCAAACCCCTACCTTAGCACTAGGTTGGTAACCTAACAGGACATAAAAGTGTCCTTTTAGGGTTTTGAAAAAAACCTCCAAAACCATAGTAGATCCACTCATTTTGTAAAATCCTTTCATGAGGTTGTAGTTCAAGGCCTACTACACATGGAAAAAAAAAGAAACTTGTAAAATTTCTCATCTTTTGGTCACACCAAGCCTCCAAAGTTGATGGACCATTACATTTTCATCAAAACAGTCATTTCTTACGTTTTGTTGCATAAAAATAAGATTAGGGATTTTTGTAGGACTTGAGATAAATTCCCTAGTTAACTTCAATGGGTTGGTGATCAGAACATATGATTGCTTCTCACTCACTATTTTTTGTTTTGCCAAAAGAAATAGGTACAAAAAAGTTGAAGTTTTACCATTCTGCAAACCTATCATCAAAGTTTCTATAGCCACGCTCAATACAAATAATATATGCATGTTTTCTTAGTTCCCTATTGTCCTTTAGGTTCATAAGGATCCATGGAGCATGTCAAAAGAATAATACATCTCTTACCAAGGGGAATCTTGGGGACAAAGATGAAGTGCTAAATACATGAAAAAACTGGGTTCAACAGTATGAGTTGTAGAATCCCATAGAAACTATTCAATATCTAGACAAATTTCATCCTTATGACTAGATATGGTTACTACCTACAAAATGCATGTAGTTGTCACAAGAAACTAACAATATTGAAAAAACTATACTTGATATACTAGAATGTTTCGTTTTCTTCTATAATTGAAAAAATCAACCATCATTGTCTACTATGAAAAATAGGGTTTAGGTGCCTCAAAAATCAAGGAATATTAGCTTTATGATTACAATATGCGACATAGAAAATCAAAACTGCATTTGGATATCATGAAAGCCACCAAAAAAATCATAGAAGAGCTAAAATTGGCTAAAAAACAGGATTTGGCAATTTTTGTAATTTGGTCATAACTTACAACTTTAACATTTATTTCTCTCTTGAAGCATCAGGACATGTTGAGGACTACTAAAGATAGTTCTCTAGCATTATACATCTCACAACCATGAATTCTAGAGTGGTATATAAGTTGCAAAAAGTTGGCAAAAGCCAAAAACAGGACCCGTTTTTTCACACAGTTTAGGTTGTGAAATGTTGTGCAAGGACAAGGTTAAAGATGGAATTGATATTCCAAAAAAATGTCAAGTTTTTTTCAGCTCATGAGACAACTTTCTAGACAGATAGCACCTCAAAATCCATTTTGAAACTCTTGACATAATTCAAGGAAAATGGTCACTTAACAGGACATAAAAGTGTCCCATTACCAACCTAGTGTTAGGGACTGTTGTTGTCAAGCCTAGGGTAAGAGTGAGCAGGCCAATGGCTAGGGACATGCGATAAAGGGGGTCCTATAAATAGCATGGCCAAGGGTCTATATAGGGTACATTTGGGTGGTTATTTGCATATCCTAGTCCTCTCTTTCTCAGATTGGTATTAGAGCTTGAGGGATAAGGAAGCTATGGAAGAGGGGAAGGACACAGGGCATGGACTCACACTGTTCTCTTCTCTCTCTCTTGATCTCAGCATGGAGGCATGGTATCTATCTCTCTCTCTCTCTCTCTCTCTCTCTCTCTCTCACACACACACACACACACACACACACACACACACACTATAAGAGGAAAACTATAGAACTACCACTATTGTCGTGGCTTAACAAAGAAAAATGGAGAGAGAATTTTATGTGCGGTAATAGTGGCGGGAATAGGTGATATAACGGATTATTGAAAATACACACGATCATAGCTGCGATAGTATATCTGTGACTTACAGTGGTTCACTGTCGTCCCGATTTAGCGCAACTTGCTGCTGCTGCTGAAGCTGAAGGCCACCATCGCCACATCATGGACCGTCTCCAAGTCATCGTGCTGCATGGGCTCCTCATGTGGTTGGGCATGGGACTATGCATGCCTCTTGGCGTCATTCTCATCCGATTCCTGAGGACTGCTCGCCAAGAAGGTAATGCGTTGTTGAGCGGACGCATAGCTAAAGGCCACATCGTTGTGCAAAGTTTGGGGTTGCTTCTGGTGGTCGGGGGCGGAGGGCTGGCCTTGGCCGAGTTTGGGGCGGTGGGGCTTGCTCACACACATGGGAGGTTGGGCTTGGCTCTGCTGTTGGCGCCTTTGGTGGTGGCATTTCTGGGGGTGGTGCGGCCGGATGTGGGAGCTGGGTGGAAGAGGGGTGTGTGGTACGCCGCCCATTGGATCCTTGGCACCGGGACCATCCTGTTGGCACTTGTAAATATCTTCATTGGCTTGCATGTGCTGGAGCTCATCAGCGGCCGCACCCTATTTCGTGTGAACGTGGCCTTTAGCGTACAGGTGGCGTTGATGGCACTAGTATACCTGGCCCAGGACCGGTGGGCCTACCTTCGCCAGGTGCAGTGGGCTCTCCCTCAGGCTGCTGCTTCTACAGCGGCGCCATTGACGGCCCATGATGAAGAAACAGGTATAAGCAAAGGAGATCAGCTGGCCGTGCAGGAAGTGAGCATATCATGCGGCTCAGGATCTGCGCCAGCTGCTGCATGATCAAGAACTGTGCATGCTGCCTCCAACAGCAGCCAGCTTAAATTTTGCGTACAAACATCATCGTTGGTGGCTCGTAGCTTGTAAAAACTTATGATGAAGCAATATATAGCGCTGATTTTTGTGGCAGCAATTTTGTCATCTCCTAATTATTGATATTATACTGAGAATTGAGTTTTGAACACAATCCATGTATTGCAACTTTAATTGTAGATTGTCTCCGTGGGTCAGAGAGAGAGAGAGAGAGAGAGAGAGAGAGAAAGAGAGAGAGAGAGAGAGAGGGAGGTAACTAATGTCAAGTTGTCGATTGTTACCCTTTTAATGTCAAAAGTGCCATCACCATTAGCTAAAGAGAGCCTCTTTATTAGACAAACAAGTTGTAGCACCAAGATTGCCTTCTTCCTACATGGGATAGGCGAGAGGCACAAGAGGGACAATGGATGTAGGATAGACGGAGATTCTGTGGCCGATGAGTAGATAAGCGATGAAAGTAAGTTGTTGAAATTTTCAAATAATGCATGATTATAAGTTAATGTCTCAAAATTCATCCTGAATTACCACAAAAGGAAACTAATCTCATGCACTAGTAGCCACCAACCATAGTACTAATGGCACGTCATATTGTGGTGTATGGTCGTGTAGGTCATGTGTCCGACCACCTAGTGTGGGAGGACACTCAGTTCTTGGCATGTAGTTTCTATTGGCAGTATAAGGAGCTGCCCTACTCTCTTGTGGGCAGACTCATTTGGGTTCTATTCTTGTCCACATGTGAGCACATCACATTGGTGGAGTTGACGGGCACGGGTAGTTAGGGAAGTTTGTTTATTTTCAGTTCTTGCTCTGTGCACGCAGCCATGGAGTTCTTGCTCGACACAGGGTAAAGAGAGAGAGAACTAGAGAAAGGCTGGTGCTGTCATCCCATATGCTCACACCTTTTTCTGCTCCACACACGTCGCCATAGCTGTCCTTGATCTCCACTCTTTTCACACCATGAAAGTTTCACCACCGTCGCTCATTCATCATGATCACTGGAGCTTGTCATAGTACCTGTCCGAAGCCTGGTACTCACAACCCTGGTTGGCTGTCTTCCTGTACGATTATCTCAAGCTCACACCGAGATGGCAATACGCTAGCCCATCAGCACCCTCTTTCCAATTCTGCACCTACGCACACCGGACATACGCCTCAATTAACGTCAACCCAATCTGGAGTTTCGCTGCATGTGCATGGCCGAATCACTTTGCACATGATGATGAGCAACAGAACATCGATTTATTGCTTACGGCCAAGTGCTTCTTTGCGGCAATCAACAGCATTTACTCTCAAATCGAGCAGTTGCTGCTCATGAAGCCCCACAATCAACCCTTCACCTGCCTCAATTCCGACCTCTTCATCCTCGGCCCTACGCAAGGAGTCCCCGACAAATTCATACCCAGAAGCTACGGTTTCTATACCTGCAGGCAGAGGTTGTTGCTTCTTGTAAACTACATTCAAGAAGGAGCGTTGTCTCTTGAAGAGGCCAGTCATGATGCTAATGCTTATCCTCAAACTACGCAGCCTCCAATGAACGTTTCTCTACTTCTGCAACCACCGATCTCTGCAATAGCGCTTGCATTTAATGTTTTCTCTTCTGAGGTGTTCCTTCACCATACCCAGACTGCGCTAACTCTGCTGGCCCTTGCCCAAATCTCGCAGCAGCCTATTCTCGCTACTCTGCACCTGGTGCTCCATAATCAATCAGGTGCCAGTGAACCAATGGAAGATGTGATTGAGCTGGATAATTGCAACTTCTTGATACAACTATTGTTCACACACCAAATAGGCGGACAAACACACTTCAAGCAGTTTTTGCTGCCATGCAGATGCTTTGCCCAACTGACAGTCTCGCCTTTTTCGGCTATCATGATTCTCAGCAATTTTGCTATTTTGCTTGCAGCAGAGGCTCTTCTTTGTCATCAATCAGATTATTGGCTGATTTGAACCAAGTTGATTTGAGACCTAATGATTGAAGAGCTACCATAACTAAAGAAGGTTTGCTGCTCTGACTGCTCACCCACCAAGGAGTTGCTACAGTATTAGTATTGCTGGAGAGGTGCCTTTTTGTGGTGATTACATCTAACCCAACATCTCCATTATGTCGTAGCTTTCTATCTCTAGCTTTTCTTTCTGTTAGCTGCTTACCAATGTTCAATAAACCATTGCACCAAACCCCTTTGATGAGATTCAATGTATGTCACAAAAAGATCGCATCCAAGTCGCTATGATGCAGTCCCCATAGTGTATCCGGTATAGACATTCGCATTGGGATAGCGACCTGATGCCATGCCTATGTCGAGATGTATGTTTTCTCTCTTGTCGATTCTAGCCCCCAAATTCAGTCCCTAACTCCCAAGCCGTTGTAAGCTCACTCCCCCCGGAGGAGGCGTTGGAGTTGATGTAGTCCCTTCCCAGTCCAATCTTGTAAAAAGATGTCCATCTTTTTCTCCCTAAGGGGGGAGGTGTGGTGTATGGTCGTGTAGGTCATGTGTCCGACCACCTAGTGTGGGAGGACACTCAGTTCTTGGCATGTAGTTTCTATTGGCAGTATAAGGAGCTGCCCTACTCTCTTGTGGGCAGACTCATTTGGGTTCTATTCTTGTCCACATGTGAGCACATCACAATATGGCTTTAGTATCGCAAGAATGATTCTAGTGTTAAAACTTTTCCTGGAGAGAGCTACACGTGAACCCCTACCTGAGGTTATTACAACTTAATTGTTGAGTGTCTCCTTGCATCACACACACACACAGACATGTAACTAATATCAAGTTGTGATGCATTCAGCATGCATTGGCACTCATGTATGTGTGCCTCATTGAGACTTACATCTTTACTCCCACCATTAAACAAAGACAATGATGTATCATACACATTCTTTGAGCTCACATTTGTTTCCATGGTTTATGCTAATAAAGTTTGAACTACATCTTCCAACCAAATATTGACAAATCACTTTTCCGTTACTTTGCAAATGATACAAACTCTATCCTTTTCTTTCTCAACAATAATCAATAAAACTATATTGCATTGGCTTAACATCCAATTTTTTGGCTATGAATTTCTCATGCATTAAACCATAAGCCACACAGCCAAAGGCGTCCGAGCAACCACTATAGTTGGCTTCTTGCCTGCATGCCAAGATCCAAATGGAATGTCCTCATGGAATACTATATTGCTTCATTGCACACCTGTTTAATACATATTCAATATACATCTAATATCCTCAAGCCAAAACACATGTAGCTTTTGACCATGCATTTTATGATCTCTATGACATGTTTTTCTCCTCATTAATGTCATTTTTCTGAGGGGTGTGTGGCGCTACACATTGGTGCTTTTTCCAATCCCTCACCAAAATGAATTTCTCCATTAACATAGACTCGGTCCCTCCTCAATCAGAATATAGCGTGCTCACAACACAACCATATAGTTTTTTTGGCGATAAACAAAAATTGTTGAAAGCATATGAATACTTTTGACTTTTCCTTCAACACTAGATACACACATACAAACCTTGAAAGATTATTACTACATTTGAAAATATTAAAAAACTGCTCCCAAAATATCATGTATACCCACATTGGACCACAAACATCACTTTAGACACGCTATAATTAGTGAGGAGAGCCAGCACACAGAACCATTCTTAAGAAACTCAGGACATTACATGTTGGCTAAATTATAGCCTTTCCATGCATGTGTCATTGTTTCCTCAAGTTGCAAGAGCAAGTATGAAGCCATATCACAATGAATTGGAAAGTGCAACAAACTAGCTAAAGAGAGCCATCACCAATAGCTAAAGAGAGCCTCTTTTGATAGACAAGTTGCAGCAATGAAAGAACTATCACTTGCTATCTTACCAAGTCCTTAATAAGACGAGAAGCATTGCTTGCACATGTGACATTAGTCCCTCTACGAATTGTCACAAAACAAGTAAAAAATCATGAAAAGATGTAATGTGCATGGTTGCACCATTTTCAAAGTATCACACATGCTCCACAAACTCTATTTTACATTCATCATGAACATTTATTGTGAAACCATTCTCAAAGAGCCCATTCTGCATTCTATACAACATTGTCCAAATTTTCATTAAAGCAAGCATCTAGCAGGTCCACACAATTTTGAAAAAATGAGAAACCTTGCAAAAGCATTGCGATTCCTAACGAGAATAGTCAAAATCCTTCAAAGGTGGTGAGGCTTCAAAAGAATAATGAAAATGGAATGTCTACAAAGGGTCAAGAAGCTAGAGAGATCACATATGAGCCACATCTTCGACATCATCATCTACATGCACCATTAGTAATAACACCTAGCAATGAAATGGCAGAGTTGCATGACACTACCTAAGTGTTCTTTTTCTTCCTCCATGATATAGCTCAAGTTGTCGATGGTTACCCTTGTAGTGTCAAAAGTGCCATCACCATTAGCTAAAGAGAGCCTCTTAATTAGACAAACAAGTTGTAGCACCAAGATTGCCTTCTTCCTACATGGGCTAGGCGAGAGGCACAAGGACAGTGGATGTAGGGTAAACGGTGATTCAGTGGCCGATGAGTAGATAAGCGATGAAAGTAAGTTTTTGAAATTTTGAACTTAATGCATGATTAGTGAATGTCTCAAAATTCATCTTGAAGTACCACAAAAGGAAACCAAAATTATGAACTAGTAGCCACCAACCATATGTTAGCAGCAAGATAACTCGGATAACATTTTTTGGAGATTTCATTGTGAAAACACTTCTTATTTTGATGAATCAAGAATATTGTAACTCCTACTTTCCAGATAAACAGTGTAATTGATGAGCCGGGGCTACAAGCTTCTAGATTGTATCAACCTGTCTTTACTTAGAGCTCCCAAATTATTAGTTTTGACCACAAAAACCTTGGCTAACGTATAAAAGCCAACTTTTGTAAGTATTTTATATGTTTTGGATAATAGAAACATAGCGTGAGCTAACGACGCTCACATTAGGAAATTTCGGAGGTCATTTGGAGGGTCTTCTAAGAAAATGTATTTTTTGCACTCTCTCTCTAGAAAATATGGCGAATAATAGAGGTGGGTCTTTCATGGTAAAAGTTCAAAAAGTGTACTTTAAGTAGATTCCTTACTCTTCTGAACATTCGTTCGTAATGATTGAGGGATAATATTTTTTTCAGTTGCATTGAATGAACCTCGTCAATATGGAGGGAATGAGGCTAACATGGAGGGACAAAGGCGCAGCCGCCTATTCACTTTCCATTAAACGTGCACATTTGGCTAATGGCGCACTCCTCAAATGGCACAAATGTTACGCAGAAACAAGCCAAATATCACCTTCACATTGATTTGGACAATGAGTACCAACCATTGATTAAGCGTAGTAAAGCAAACACACATATACCTCCCTCTCCCATAGACACGCTCAGAGCTCAGGGAGCTAAACACATAGATATCTTGATGAGAGTCTCTCTCTCTCCTAAGAATCCAATGACTAATGCGTCTCCACCATTTGTCAATCCTACAAGCTTATTGACCTTTGCTGGTGATGGAGAAAAGGGCCTTTTGGGTTATTGTAAATCTCTTACAAGGGAAGCTGAAACTTATAAGGGCATTCTCCAAGCTCAACAAGGTGAGATTGTTCGTCTTTCACATTTACATTCTACAGATCAGGTTACCATTTTGCAACACAAAACAGAGGTACATGAACTGAAAGTAAAGGTACAAAGTTGTCAAATGAAGGACACCATCTTCGTATCCGAAAGAAGAAATTACTCAATCTTGAAACATTGCAGGTTGCATCCAGAGGTCTCAAGAAAAGAATTTGAGCATTAAGGTGATGCTTCTTGGTTGGCTACATTGTCTTAGTTAAGTAATCTTTTTGTTTTTTCTTGTTATGCATTGTTTTCATGTGCCTAAATAGTGTTAGAGTGAAGTAAATTTTCTATTATTTACTTATGCATTGTCTTCATGTAGAGATTCAATCTATCCTGACAAGGAAAACATTGACCCCAAAGCCAATATAGGAAAGAGATTGAAGCCACTTATAAGTAGAAGCCTGGCAGCAGATATAGTACATGCAAGAAGTTTAAGGTCCTACAACAAAATGTAGTGGATCGCTTTATTTCAGAGAACTCGGTGCCTGCAAAAGAGATACAAGGCACACTTGATTCACTTGGTGTAAGCAAAAGAGGATATTCGGCTATACAAAAATATGTCTCATCCATCTTTGTTAAGAAGGGTATAAAATCCAAACTTTTACCATCAGCCTCAAGTGTTTGGAAAGAGAGGCTTCAGCTTAACGAGGCACAGGGAGACTATCTTGGACAACCCTTTCATATTAAAGCAACTTACAGTGGCCATGGAGCAAACATGGCATATGATAAGTTCAATAATATTTTTATGGACCTGCAGATGTTACAGAAGAGAATGGTGGAGTTTTACAACATTACATTTGAAGAGTCACGAGGGGTATTACATTTTGTGTTAAAACTGGATGAGTGTGAGCTTGTTAAAGAGAAAAAGCTAGAGCGTGTTACTATTACTTTAATGAATAGAGCCCTCTCAAAGTGTCCCAATGATGATCCTTTGTATTTTAGTGTTCAATCAGAATCTAACATATGGTGGCTTGGTGCGTTTGAGGTAAGCGAGATTTTCAGGTAAGCTCAAATGTTCACATCTACTTAAGTCTCATTTATTTTGTGTTGCAGGTAAAGAAAGAAGATCATGAGATTCTATATTGGGTGTTCCATCGAACTAATATTCCAGAGGTGATTGATCGACAGACTAACCAGGGAGAGGTACTATGTCTAGATGGAAGGGGAGACTTTCAAGTTCAGTGGCATCTTGCAGGTGACCTCAAAACATTAAAGTGCATGTATAATTGTGGAATCGGTGCAATGGCAAAGTTACCGTGTTTGTTCTGCATGGAGCCTGCAAAAGGTCATGGACCCAAAGTGGTGGAGAAAAGCTCCAACACGTCACATTGAGGACCCTTCTTTTCGACCGGTTTTGAAAATACCACTTGTGAATGTCCACATCTGTACAATGCATGCCCTTTGTAGAATTGTGGAGAAATTGGGCTACTTATATATCGGGTTTGCTTGGAAAATTAAGAACTCAGCAGAGCGACAAGTAGCCCTGCAGTGCTTAGAATTGGTACTGTCGGATATGGGCCTTCATGGTGGCAATGTGAAAATGGAGCGGGATGAAAAGAGATCAACTGCTGAGAAGGATGTCCCATGCAAACCATCCATCGATGGGGTGAAGGAACGAAGGTTTTTATCTAAACCCCAAGGAATACGAGATCCGAAGCTAACAAAACATGGAAAAATATATAAGACATCTTATGTTAGCAAGGTAGAGTATCAGAGCTGAAAAAATCTACATATTGCAGTCAAAGACCAAGAACCAACTACTCGTAATGCGAAGGCTGAGGTTTGGCGATCAATAGCCATCCTATTTTTCATGTGCGACAAAGATGACTAGTCACAAGGTGATATGAACAAGTTCAAGGAGAATCTCAACCTTCTCAAAAAATCATTCAAGACAGCATGGACAGACACCCAGATTACTCACTACATGGTATTATGGTGTATTTGATTCTCTTTTATGTGCAACTATGTGAGTGTAAAATATTCTAACTAATCTATTTTCATATCCAGCACATCATTTACCATATTTTATACAAATGTATGGGAACCCGACAATATGGAATACCCAAGGGATGGAAAAGTCTCATTACATAGCGAGAAATGCTTATTTGAGGCACACACGACATGGTGGCTCTCGAATCAAGGCTAACAGTTTGAGAGAACTATTTGAATGGTTCTATCGTAGAATCATTCATCGAATGCAGGCAAAAGAAGTCTTGGCCTCTCAGCAACAGCACAAGCCATCAGACATTTACAACAACAAAAAGTTAAAAGATCAATGGCATACAACAACTCCGGTGCTTGTGAAAGTCAACGAAGGTGGAGAGAGACAATGGTGTATGTGAACCACAAGTGGAGAAAGATACTCTGAGTGGATGACATTGTACAAAATTTCTGTAATACATGATCTTACACAATTGCTACTTGAAGTGTATCAAGATTTTGAAGGTTCAATTTTGTTTTTTGGCACATCACCCTTGTAACGAATCATGAGATGTTTGCCATACTCTAAAAGTTCATCTGGGTTTTGTCTACCAAGAGCTAGTGCCATTGCTGTGTAAGTATAGTAATACGCTGCCTGACCACCTGTATAGCCCGGGCAGTAACCAAAACAATCTCTGGCAAACACTTTGTCCACAAGAATGACTTTATCTGCACTTTTGGGCAGCACGGGTCCACCCAAGCAGCGTGATAGTGTCTTTAATGTGTAAGTTGCTATTGAACCCTCTTGTGACATGGAATTGTGAAAAACTACTATCGGCGACTCGCAAAGCTTTGAAAGGTACTGCACTAGGGCCGCATCCCTTCCACGATACTCTCGAGTCCGCCGTCGAAGGAAGTCATCCTTGTCAGCAATCCAAGACTGTACATATCATGTCTGAGTAAGTCACACACACACACACACACACACACACACAGTTACCATGAAGCTCTCATCCTGTAGAAAGAGGTTTTCCTGCCATAGGTCTACAGATGTAGTTGACCCCTGACCTGAATGGTTAAACCAATCCTCCACTTCTTTGTGACTTGTTGATGGTCTTAGGCTTTGTCTTATTGCTTCGAAGGTGGCTTCATCAGGTATTGTCTCCTTGTATTTTTCAGCTTTCTCAAAGCATCTTCGGAGGCATTCCATTGGATTGTTGGATGTTTCCATTACCTCATCATCACTACTATCCTTTGACACAAATCCACTCCTCTCCTCTTGGACTCTGGAAATGATAGCCAGGGAGGAGTCCTCCCTTAAATAAAAGATGCTTTGCACATCATGTAAAAAGATATAGGTCATGTATCCAATCCTGAAGTCAGGCACAGCAGGCAGCATCATCTAAGCATGCTTCTCAGTGAAGTTACTGACATCCAAAGGTAGATTGATTTCTGTGGTTTTCACAGAGAGAATCTTACTTCTTTGTACTTTAATTGCCTCAACCTCAAGGTCGACTGTATCTTCAACCTCCTCGACTTCTTGTATATGTGTTGTCTCA
>NC_140953.1:39267308-39659808 GCF_014529385.1 Adiantum capillus-veneris | reverse complement strand
AGCAACAACGACAACAACACTATAGAGACCCAATATGGACCCTTGCTGCCTATAGATGCGGTTGTTCCGGTAATGTCTATTCAAGTATGGAAAAATATGTTCAGCTTCTAACTACTTATATGTACTTGTCAACTTTTACAGAGGTTGATTATCTTGGACCTCAATGGATTGCTACCGATGGGCGTGCCTCTGGTTGACACAGAGCCCTTCGAGGATTTGCAAACATTTCGGATGGGAACTTGTCGAGTCGTGGTTCGTCCAGGAACCAAAGAATTTATTCAGTTTCTTCTTCCGCGCTTCAGAGTTTCCGTATGGTCTTCAAAGAAAAGGCAAAACTTGTCGCCACTAGTCACAATAGTTTGCGGTGTATGCGGCGCTCACACGTCAGATTTTGCCTTTTTGTATGATCAAAGAAAATGTGTTACCGTCAAGGGCTACTACCACCCTAACCACATTTACCTCTTTTGTACAAACCGTTTAGCCAAATCGATGTACCCTTTGATGCAAATAATACACTACTGATTGATGATACTCTTGAAAAGGGAGAACTAAATCCACCAGGAACAACTATCTCACCACCTTCTTTCGAGGGGCATTCCTTTGATTTTTACCTTGAAGACATTTTGATTCCATACTTATAGAAATTGTATTTCAGTCCATTGTTCACGGACGAGTTTGTACTTTCTAATGAATTAAGATGACTCTTCTATCATGTCTTTGTCTTGCCTAACATTGAGAGAGAGAGAGAGAGAGAGAGAGAGAGAGAGATTTGACATGCTAAAGAAATGTATTTCAAGAACACTTATATTCACAGAGCACAACTAACAAATGAGCTCAAAAAACATCATGTATTGAAAGTCATTCGTATACACTTGGGTTCACAAGAATCTCTGTTACATTGACACTATTTCAACCCGACCATCCAACTCTTTGCACAAAATATCTTTTTCCCTACGCCGCATCAGCTTACGGCCAGCTAGGAAAAAGGAAAAATCTGAAAGGTCCCTGTCCATTGACTCTTCAATTATGTCGTGCCGCAACTGCAGAAGACTGCATAGCTCCCTTATTGTAACCACCAACATTAAGCCATGCTCTTTATCAATCACTTCCACATCCACAGCAGGATTATCTTCCAAACTTGGTCCATAGGAATGTACTTACCTTTGAGGATTTGTGATCGCATATACCAAAAGGAGACTAACAGTGATTGGCTTGCAATCATGTACTTGACAACTAGAGTGTCAAGCGCGACCTCGCACCGTATGTCAATCTCTTCCTTTACATACCATCCTCTGTCAAGAAGTTTGTCACAGGATGAGTGCTAAAATGACTTGCACATGAACATAGTTTTCGTAACACGTATATTGTAGTTATGAAACAACTCTATGAAGAGTGCAGCAGGACAAAAGTTTGCAATTCTAACAAGTTTGGTGGGAATAGAGCTACGTAGAGACCTCCGTATATCCTTGTAGAGCTTACTTCGCATTTCCTCCACCATTGTTTCCTCAGGAACTGTATAGTCCTCAGTGTTCCAATCGGTTGGTAGAGGCAGTTTCACCAACATGCCATTCTTATTCCCTGGGCTGAGTTAGTAGAAGTGGTCAGAAAAATATTCCTTCATCAGCCAGGCTTTTGTTGCTTCTCCCTGAATACTGTAGAAAACCAATGTGGGCATGAACAACAAGGAAGAGGCCTATTATGCACTCCACAGGCTCCCATTTCTCATAAGAAGAGGGATAAACATTTGCAAAATATATAACAAGAGTTAAAATAAGAGTATCAATAAGTCAAAATGACAAATCTAATGTAGTTGAGCTGTGAAGAATGGAGACATTGCTCATAGGAAGAGGGATAAACGTTGCAAAATATATAAAAAAAGTTATAATGAGAATATCAATAAGTGAAATGACAAATCAAATGCAGTTCATATGTCAAGAATACTTACAATTTCAACGTGGTTGATGTATATCTGATACATCTCCACCGTTTGCTATCAGGTCTGGATGGGTAAACACATGCTGAACAAGAAATTCCTTTACAGATCTTTTGCCGATTTCAACTTTGAAATCCAACACTCTGGCCTTCCATGCTGAGCGGTAGGCATTGATAGCACAAGACCTCTTGGGTCTTCTTGGTTGCATGAGGACCCATGAACCTTTGTTTATCCTTTGTCCAACCCATTGGTTCTCTGCACTTATTGAAGATGATATTGTAATTGAGGATATGCTACTACTTGGCCTTCTAGGCAAAGTGCATCTGTTGGTTGTTGGTGTGAGAGACCATAAACACCTAGAGCTTCTTGGGCGAGAAGACGTGGAAGCCATAGCTCTCAGAGAAAATCTTTAGTGGAGGGAGATTCACTTTGAAAGCATTCTAATGGAGGGAAAGTGTTTTAGAATTCCAATATCTTGTGCGGGCTTAATGGTCACCCTGCAGTACGTTAATGACCATAAGAGAATATCAGTAGTGGGACCACACAAGCACCTAACATCTTGGTAAAAGCAAGGAAGTTACGATTCCACAATCCTAGATTCGTGAAAGTTTTTAGGGTATTTTCCTATTTTTTGAGTCTTTCCACGTACTTTCCTGCATAACGTAGCCCTCCTGCTCATTGGACGCGCTCTATTTTTCTCTCTCCTTCGTATGGCCCTCCAAATGACCTCCGAAATTTCCTAATGCTTCTCTCCTTCTCGCACTTCATACTCCCTTTCCGTTTGTCACATTGTAGTGCCATCTGTTGCGTTACAACGCAAGTAAGAGGTCTACGCATTGACGTAGGCATTTCATGGTAATCCGTAGCTTTTGGCATCGCCAACCCACAGCCTAATTTCATCATAAGTAGGAATTTAAGCTTCAAAATCATAAACTAAGTATAGGTGGATATTGGGGCATCATTGCTAAGAGTTTAGATGCATTCTGGGTCGAAAACGACTAGGTAAAAAACTTACTACTGTTAATAATCATGATTTTTGCACTTGACCTAAAGTGAGATTTGAGACCATAAGCATGTGTACTTAGGTCTTATAAACATGAATTAGAAGTTTCTAACGTGTGGATGTCATTTGATGCTGTAACGGTTGTGATTTGTTTGCCTATGAGTGATTAGCTTTTGGTGATTTGTGTCATTTGAGTGTAGCCTGAGTTAGATGCAAGTTGTTTTTTTTTTCCAAGAGATTGACAACCTCTTGTAACCTCTATGCACTAGTCGAGTCAACTTCGTCCCATGGATTGACAATTATATTCGTGGTTCTCGGTATGTCTGCAAAAAGATAGGAGTGAGGTTAGACACTCGTCCCACATTTGGCACCGCTGCCGAGGATCGAAGAGACCTAAACTAGGGAAAAACACGAGCATCTTGTGAAGTTATCCTTTAAATTTCTCTAGGATCACCTAGAGTTAAAACGTTCCTTTTTAAATCGCATAGCGTAAGTGTCGTCTTTTGCTATGTAGAGGTAGCTTGTAAGTAGGTTGTACTTGCTAAGTACCTTTTAGGATTGTAGGATTAGACTAGGATTTTGAGAATGATTGATGGATGAGACGGTCTTAAGATTAAGGCTTAGAAAACCATATAAAAAAAAGGAGTACAACTGGACACTTTCCACAATCCCATTGCAGTAGAATCTAGAAGTAGGGTAAGTAGAATCCGAGGTGGAATCTTAGAACATTGCTCTCTCCAAAAGAATCAATTGTGAGTTGTTTATGTAAGTTTCAAAATTTCAGGTCTACGGCTAGAGATAGCACCAGAAGACTGTCCACCATTGAATCCGACTGGAGAGTATGTTTTAAAAGTTGTATGAACCAGTGGGTAAGTTTAAGGACGCATTTGAGGTAAAATTTTAAGAGTTTGCAAAAACTCAAATTATTTATTTTTTCTTGATATTTTAGGCCAAATTAACTTTTGACTTGACTCAGAGGCTTAAAATAGTTCATAAAAGGTTGTCCACGGAAAAAGTTGAAAAAAGTGCTCATTTAAGGCCAAAAGTACATAACGTGATTACTTACTTTTAGCTCAAAAGTGGCCAAGGTTGATACCAGAGACTCTATGCTTGTGTACAAACATCTTTTGTAAAGGCCCATAGAATTTGGATCACCAAACTAACAAAAAACTTCATAAAAACTGAAATTTGTACTGATTGACGAGAACTTGAGTGTGAGGTGAAAAAATCTTGTTCAAACTCAGTGAAACTTGACTCATAGGCTTATATTGAAGTGTTAAATAGGTGTACATGCTTAGTTGACCAAAAAGATGCAAAAATTTACCAGCAGTAAATAATCGCGATTATTTACTTTTATCTCATCTTTTAACTTTTTTGACCAATCCATCATACCACTAGTCTTAGCATGTTATAGTAAGCCCACAAATCAAATTTAGTAAGATCTGGATCATTCGAGTGAAAATTGTGGCCAAATCTGAAAAATTAGTATGTAGACACAAAACTGTTGACTATTTGAACAAGAATTATACAAACTTGATAGGAATTTGCTAGGGAGCTTAAGTTGAGCTACTTAACCAATCTGTGTCAAGATAGTGACAAAAAATTGCATGAAAATAGCAGAAGTAAATAATCGCGATTATTTATATAAGCTATAAAACTAGACAATTTTGTACGTTTGAGTATACCACAAGGTCAAGCATATCAAGTAGACCACACAAATCAAATTTGGTGAAATTTGGATCACAAAAGTGAGACTTAAGCCAGTTTCTCAAAAACTGAGTCCGTGGACACAAAATTGTTGATAACTTGAACGAATTTTGTTCAAACTAGGTGAAACTTGTCCAGAGACCTTAACAAGTTGAGTACTTGGCAAATCAAGCCAAAAAGTGTAAAAATTTGAGAAAAGTAAATAATTGCGATTATCTACTTCTGATACACAAAGACACCATTTTGGACTTTTGAGCTTGTGCAATGTTAGACCTACATAATACAAGGCCACCGGGAAAATTTGGGCTCAATCGGATCCAAATTAGTACGTGTTTCCTCAGTTTGTAGGTTGAACATTAGTCCTTTGGCTTTTTGCAAAAGTAGAATCTAAAAGTCTCAATTGCTGACTCACTTAGCTCAATTTGAAGAGATACACATAGACCGATCAATATAGTTAGCAAAAATTGTACAGTCTTTGTGAAAGAATAGCGAACTTGATTAAAACTGATACAGGAATCAGATTGCAGACAAGGAATTGAAAGCTTGACAAAAGTTGCAATCAAGTCAAGTGGAAGAAGCTGATAACAAGTCAATCCGATGGTAAGTACTCTATCCAGGGCTTCACAAGTCTATATAAACCTTAGATCTGGTCGTATACTAACAAATCAAGGCATATTTTGAGAGACTACTAGTAGAGTATCCACCGAAGAGTGTGTGAATCAATGCGATCACTTGGACACTATCTTTGAAGAAGTCTCAGACACCTTTTTAGAATCAACATATGAAATGTCTTCCTATTCGACTCCTTCAGAAACCGGAACGATAGTGCTATATAAGCATGTACTCACCTTTTATAAGACTAATCGCCATGGAACTCAGGTTTACCTGAATTCTAATGAAGAGTATGCAATCTGGATTAATGACCATGACGTAGAGTTTGAAGAGGAAATCAGGGCAAACAAACAAGGAAAAATGTACATGGATAAAAACGGAACACAGTATTTACAAGCTGAAAACCCTGATGTGATAGACAAATGGAAGTTAGAAGTAAATACCATTATTCTAGACATGGAAAAAAAAGAAGGACCACCGACTTTAGAATCTGAGGGATACGATCAAGTTGATTTGAAGTATAGATAATCCTAGGATCGGAGTCTATTGTTGGGAGGATAGAAACATCAAAGATCTTCTACGGACTTCTCATGCCAAATCAGGATAGTTAACACCCATGAAGATCATATATATCTTCAAAATCAAAGACAAGGGTTCAACAGATCTACTAACCTACCTATTTAGGGATTGTTATAACAATAACTGTGTTATGATGAGTCCTGAGGAGGTGGAACAAACCAAATACCAAGGGTATTTCATAAGGGATTGGATATTAGGCCAAGGACCAGAAACTAATCCAAGAGAGATCTTTTGAGAGCAATGTTAAAAAACCAAAAACTACCTCATCACAAAGAAAATCGGGTGACATTAAAGCCATCCAGGGATACATGAGTCACTATTTTCAATAGACTGGTTTGAAGGACTCGGAACAGGACCAACTGCAAGGAGATCTGGAGTTGAACCAAATAGACGTGTCAGACCAGTTGATTTTCAAAAATGGGTCAGAAAATACAGTGGATCTAGGGATCCATATGACCATTTAGCAAGCTTAAAACAAGTGCTAAGATCTGAATGCATATTTGACTTCCATACTCAATTCGAGGGATTTGGAATGACATTAGAAGGAAAAGTATTGACATGGTTCCAAAACATTCCACCAAGGTCAATCATGGACTTAAATGCATTAGCTTAAGGATTTGTAGCTGCATATTCCAAAACCAGGATCAAACATAATACGGTAGCTCAAATCTATAGCTTCAAACAGAAACAAGGTGAGTCTGTTAGGGATTGTGCACAAGGACAACCCATGTACAGAGATCAGCCTAATATGGCCCCACGTCAAAGACCACCGATGGGTATGGAAAGACCTCAACCTATATTGGGTCAACAACCTCCATATCCTGGACATAATGCAGTGCTTGTAAAGTACATGCATTCAGAGGGAGTCATCGATGAACAAGCACTAGTGCATGTTACACCCTATGTTGAGCCTAGTCCATCTATAGTAATGGTAGAAGGAGATTGGTATAATTCACATTCACCACCAATGGAAGAACGTGTGACTTGTACTATACCAGAGCTTGCACCGATGTACTATGTAGCTAATCAAGGTGTTAGACCTCCGATGGTAACACCCATGATTAAGCCAAGAGCTGAAAACTGTCATAATTGTGGTGCAGATGATCACTAGAAAAATGAATGCCCAGAGCCGGACAAGAACATTAAGCTAGTTGAAGCCTTTTGTATGCAATGTGGAAAAAAGGGAGACGCTTCCCTGAAGATTGTCCAAAAAATCCTTTAAACAAAGGTAAAATAGTAGTGAACGTAGTCCAAGTGATATCTAGTAGCTCATTAGAGAGTGAACCTATTGTTCAGATCAAGGTAATCACCACAGCTCAGGCTAAGAAAAAGAAACATAACTCCTCTGATGATTTGGAGAATACTAAAATTTCCTCTCAAAAGACCAAGAGAAGCAGAAGCAAAAGGTATGAGATGAGAAAACAAAAACAAAAGGTTGAAATCAAGGAGAAAGCAAAGAAACTATTCCAAGAAAAAGTGAAAGAAGCTGGAACCGAAATCAAGGAAACCACAATGAAATTTGGAGGATCAATTTTGGTAGACAAAGTTTTGAGCCAATCAATGCAGCTTTGGAAGCTTACCAAGTGAAACTTAAAGCATGCCAAAACATGGAAAACAAATGGAAAAACTATCCTTCTCTAGATATGGAAGCAGTTAAGCTTGAAGCTTATGAAAATTTGGTAAGAATTACTCAAGAGATGGTGGAAAAACAAAAACCCAAGCTCGAGAGTATGGCAAAACCTGAGGAGCTTGTGGAAGGAACATGTAAAGAAAAATCTGAAGTGTTGGTAGATCCCCACCTTGAAACAAAAGAGCCAGAACTCATAGTGCCTGACAGTGAAGATGTCTTAGATGGAATTCCATTCGTAGAAGAAGACTAGCCAGGACACTTGTGGGAAAAAGTTAAGAGATTAATAATGGGAGCGTAACTCTAAAGTCAGCTCCTATAGAGGAAGTTTGGTTAGAAAATCTACCTCCTAATATGGACATGGATGTACAGTCCTTGTATGGGGATTGCGGCTCTGAAGCTTCAGGAATGTCTAAACCATTGACTTTGAAAACACTACCCTCTTACTTGGGAGATAATGAAGATGAATCCATAGTGTGTAAAACCACTCATGTAAAAACAGCAAAACAGACCCCAAAGGTAGACAACATCCATTCATTCATGTCTACACCCATTCAATGCACTCTTACTTTAGGAGAACTGTTAAAACTCAGACCATATTTATGGAATGATCTACAGAAAACTCTAGAGAAGGTGCTAGAGTGGGGATAACATGGCTAATCATGAAAAATTTGGAAAGTTGAAACACAAAATGGATAACAAAGAGATTCCATCTGTTCCAATGAACAAAGTCGGAGAATACTACGAAGGGGAAGAAGGAAACACAACCCTTCCAGTGAGATATAATGATATAGAAACCATGGCAATACTGGATAGTGGGCAGGCATAGCCATAGCCACAAAAGCAATATGGGAATCATGGGGACAACCAACCATTAAACAAACTCAAATGAAATTTCAATTGGATGATGGACACATCGAAAGACCCTTAGGACTACTTGAAAAAGTGATAGTTAATTCCTGTGGGATTGATTATCAACATACTTTTGCAATAGTGGACTTTGAAAAGAAACTCAATTATGAAATCATCTTGGGAAGACCTTTCATGCGACAAGTACAACTTATCCAGGATTGGGGAAACAATTATTCGTATTTGAAGTAAGTGGGATCAATAACAAGGGTTAATCTAAAAGATCACACTTATAGAGATGTCATGAAAATGCCCACACAAGGATTTGACTCAGTCTCTTCGATTGAAATTAAGCTTCCATCTTGGTTGAACAAAGACACACCTATTTGGATGTGCGGAGCCCCCGTGGAGCCTCAAAAAATGAGATCTTAAAACGAGAAGAATCTATATTAGAAAAGGATTGCACAGATGAAGCTTTTTTACATGAACCCTTTCCAAAGCATTTTTTTGATCCATTTGAGTGGACTCAAATTTTGGCAACAATGGATGTGTGTGTAAATAGGTCTATGCCTACTCAATTTTGCAATGAGGATGGCTACGACATAATTCCCATACAAATGATCTCAACCCCTTCACATTGAAGACAAAATTCAAGAATCCAAGGACTTAATGATGGCTCAACAAGTCTTTTTAGACCTCTACTATGATGCAATAGATGAGGAAGAACATTCAGCTACGTCAGATAATTCGGGGACAGCAAAAGAACGTGTGAGAGCTGAACTACTCATGAAAGGAGGAGAGGAATTTTTTTTGACATTTCAAACCAGAAACCTAGAAGACAGAAATGGTATAGTAGAAAAAGAGACACGAGAAACTTGAAATCTAGACCTATGCCATCAGGCGGACATAGTTTTTGATGCAAATAGACGCACATGATTGTGTCAAAGAAAAAATCACTGGTAGATATCATTTAAAAGAAAATAAGGAAATATCAAAAACATTGAGAAAAACAAGAAAGGAAACTCAAGAAAAACCTAAATACTAGGACAAGAATTCAACCATGACACGAGTTGAACAAAGAAAGAAGTATCAAGAGTTGAAGAAAGATCTAAAGGAGATATATACCACTAGAATGGAAACAACTAAGGAAGAAGGTAAAGATGTAATGAGTGTTCCATCCCATTACAAGAAATATACTCTCCAGGACCAAAAAGTCATAGTCGAACAACCTGTCAGGGAACTATGAAAACAGGGCAGTCCTACGAAGGACCTGAAAATGCAAAAAAGATAGATCTACTGAACTAGGAGAAGAGCTTAGACCTACCTACATTGCAAACAATCTGACGGAAGAAGAAGAAGAGCTTTTGTTAAGCTTACTAAAAGAGTACCGAGATATCCTTTCTTGGTTTATAAGGATCTCAAGGGTGTTGATCCAAAAATCTGTGAACATAGAAATAAATACACACACACACACACACACGCACACATACACACACACACACACATATTTGCACATAAATATGCACACTACATGCACACACACATATTTACACATAAAATGTTTTAATTAATAATAAATTTTTAAATTAAATTATTCATTTGGTAATTTTGACTTAAATGTTTACTTAAACAAAGTAATTTAAGCTTGTCTAACATGAGTATTTAGTTAAGCAAAGAAAAAATGTTAATTTGTTTATAATTTTATTCATTTAAACTTAATTACTTTATAATTATGTTGTTTCATTTTAAGTTTAAGTTCAATGGAGTAGAGACATCAATAGGTATGTTATCGTAGGTTTATATTAATGATTTATTGATATCTTGAGATCAAGAGTTATGTGTCTTTCAAACATATAAAAGCATTCTTTTATGAATAAGAAATTGATAATAACAAAAACCCACACGTAAAGACACAAAGGTAGCTTAAAATTCTTGAGGTAGCCAAGACAATGATCTGGAGCACACTTTATCGTGCCACACAAGGATGTATATGCCCATTGTTAATATTTTCTTTGAGGAGGTAGGAAGGTCTTAGTGTTGAGATGTAGAGAGAAAGAGAGAGAGACGAGACAAGAGACACACCATATACGCTCCCAAAGACTGACTCATATTGAGGACAAGATACAAATATATAGGTGAGACCAAGTTCAGTAGAGTGAGCCATATATAGCTCCAACACCCCCACTCAAACAAAGGTCTCTAGCTTTGGATGAAAAAACCCTTGGGGAGTTCAAGGGAAAAACCCAAGCCCCTATACAATGTGAAATATGAACCAATGGTGATGATGTGAAAGTGAATTGTGCATCTATGTACAAATATTCAAGTGACTTAGATATCAAAAGGTGCAAATGTGGAGTGTGCATAGTGCATGGTACCTAAAAGATTACAATGTCATATGTACAAAGCTATTACAATAGAAAAGAAGCTAATCTAGAAAGAGTGAGGCCGAAGCAACTCCAAGCTCCGAGCGCAAGAGGATGAAACGTGACTCATTGAGGCCTTTGGTCAAAATGTCTGCAATTATCTGGTCACTTGGACAGTGTTCAACCATAATGGTTCCCTTGCGTACTTCATACCTGACATAATGATAATGGACAGCAATGTGCTTTGACTTATTATGTTGAACATAGTCTTTTGCAAGACTAATAGCACTTTGGTTGTCACACCGCAAGGGTGTGCTAGAAAGAGGAGAGTGACCAATATCAACCAGCATTTGTCGAAGCCAAATCAACTCACGAGCTGCAAGTGATGCCGCAACATATTCTGACTCAGTCGTAGAAACTGCAACACAACGTTGTTTCTTGCTGGTCCAAGAAACAAGACAACCATTTATAAAGAAGCAATTTCCACTAGTAGATCGCATAGATAAATGTGAGCTTGCCCAGTCTGCATCTGTGTAACCCAAAAGAGAAAGAAATTGCATAAAATCCGATGTGAGTTGTCGTCAATAGACTAAACTAAAATCTGTAGTGCCTTTCAAGTATTTCAATACACGCTTTGCAGCAGACCAATGCTTAAGAGAAGGACATGCAAGATGTTGTCCAAGATAGTTAGTAGCGAACAGAATATCAGGACGAGTGTTCATGCCAACAAACTGAAGACATCCAATCAAGTTAGCATAAGGTTGATTTGTGACAAGTTGACCGCCATTGTCAGAAGTATTCTTTGTAGAGCTCGCAAGACAAGGTGTGTTGGCTGAATGTGCAGATTCCATACCAAATTTTTGAATAGTATCTGCAATAAACTTTGACTGTCGAAGGAATAAAATACCTTTTGTACGGTTCCGTTGGATTTGAATGCCAAGACAAGAGTGAATCTCTCCAAGATCCACCATATCGAATGCAGAAGACAATAAATTTTTCACTTGCTGAAGAAATCCCAAATCATTGGAAACAAGGATGGTATCATCCACATAAAGAGCAAGAATCACAAAACTGCTACCTTGGCATTTTATGTATAAGTTGGGTTCTGACGAGCAAGAGATGAATCCTTTAGAGGTGAGAAAAAGATCAAATTTTGTATACCAGGCTCGCGAAGCTTGTTTGAGACCATATAGTGCCTTATGGAGTTGAGCAACAAGGTCTTCTTTACCTGGAATAACAAACCCTTCTGGTTGTTCCATATAAATTTCCTCTTCCAAGTCACCATTAAGAAAAGCAGTTCGCACATCCATTTGATGAGCTTCTAAATCAAATTAAACAGCAAATGCCAATAAAACTCGAACACTTGTAATGCGAACAACTAGTGAAAAAGTCTCTTGATAATTAACACCAGCTACTTGGGAGTAACCTTTTGCAACTAAACGCGCCTTGAACTTGTCAAAAGATCCATCTGCTTTTACTTTTGTTTTATACACCCTCTTACATTTAATAGCTGTACGACCAGGAGGTAATTCAGTTAGTATCCATGTACCTTTAGAGATAAGAGAATCGTACTCTGCTTCCATAGCCTCTTGCCATTGATCCTTTTGTGGTGAAGAGATAGCTTCATCATAAGTAACGGGATCTTCAGAAGTAGAAAAAGCATTATCAGCAATATCGTCATCATAAACATGACATGAGCCATGTTCAAAATCAATAGGCAGATCAACAAAAATATCAATATCATCATTGGCAACATTTGGAATGGATGGTTGTGAGGAGGAAGAGACTCTTCTTCTTCTTCTTGTGAATATTGCGGACGATCTGATCATCCCACTCATATATGCTCTTATACCATGTTGAGATGTAGAGAGAAAGAGAGAGAGAGACGAGACAAGAGACACACCATATACGCTCCCAAAGACTGACTCATATTGAGGAAAAGATACAAATATATAGGTGAGACCAAGTTCAGTAGAGTGAGCCATATATAGCTCCAACACTTAGGTGGTGTGGAAAGTTTTGTGAAGGGATTCCTACACATTCATTATTATGTCGTGACATGAATTTTTCTAGGATATAGGAGTTATCAATTTGACTTTCACTCAAAATTTAAAAAGGATTTCTTCTAATTGAAAACATGTGACAAGCTGTATACAATACTAGTGTACAAACCCTTAAAACTCCCATTACAATATAATGCTCACAAATGGCTCGCAAAGCTTTAAAACACTTATTGGATTCAACATTCATAAAAACATTGTCTAATACTCAGCCACAGATCGTTTAAAACTCGCACTAGAGTACAATGTTCATAGAACCATTGTTTGTTCTTATATAGGTTTAGGAAGAAACTGAGAAACATTGTCACTAAAGTTTTTATTAAAGATAACCGCTAGCCTAACATACAGCTCTACTTATATATTCATTTGTGTTGCATTTATTTGCCTATTTATAAAAATATATATGTATAAAATGCCATTATAAGCCATATTCTTGAATAATGATCGTATACCCATTTTTTTTTCTTTCCATTGAAAAAGATTTTGATTGAACTCTATTTCAATTGAATCAAACTTCGATCAAAGAAAGAACTTATAAAACAAACAGTCACCGATTTTATTGAAATCAACGGCTGCTACTTCCATTGCCAGATTTCCAGAGACTACTTGTAGGAGTGGTCACCTACTTGTAGTATGATCACTGATGTGCAAAGCAATAATGAGGTATATTTCTTCACTTATTTTTGTGTATTTACTTGTTTTTCTGTGTTGTGCCACACTCGTGTGGTGCAATAATTTCTCTCCCACCACAGAGTTGGCTTGCAAGCTATAGGCCACTTTGTGGTGTGGAGCCATACGCCTCACTCCAGAAGTGAGTAGGATTTAGTCACTCTTCCCATGATGTGCATCCACATGGATCACTTCAAGAAAGGGTTTTAAGGACAGACATAGATTTTCACTCGTGTGGTGCAATAGTTATCTCTAACCACAGAGCTGAGTTAGAATTTTGTGGTTAGCTCATGGAGTGCAGTAGGCCTGATCCTACACCTCTCCCTTTAGAGTGACCTATAGGATTCTCAATTTTAGATTAGAACACATCTTCGTTTGTACACAGAAATGCAAGAGTGTAGCTTGTCAAATAGAGGCATACTTCATGCCCTTTTTATCTTTGTGTGACACATTGTTTACCCTTGTGCTTCAAACCCCATCCACACGCCATTGTTCATCACTAGATGACTTGGTGTTGTCTTGGATGTAGATACATACGATTTCTAACCTGTATCTAAGGAACGTTGGCCCCTAGTTAAGAGATTGGTAGGTAAATTACACTTTCATTATGCTAGGCTATGGTCATACATGGCTACCTAAAACTAACCTTGCTAGCACTCACTTCAGTATTATTTATCCTCATATAAGTCTAGCAATAATAAACAAAGCCTATTGGTAGTCCTTTACCCTAACTCATGTGCTATTCTAATATGCAAAGATGATAGTACTATACAATTGGTTTCATAGGTGTAAAGCATGCAAGGAAATTGAACAACAAATAGTCCACTTTGGGATATCTTCAATTTTCATTGTTGGGGTAGTTTATTGGCTTGGACATCTTGGATACAAGATTGTGTCAGTCAATCTACCAAAGCGGATGAGTAGTTTGCTACATGTTGTTGGAGCTATATATACCAACCCCTATGTTGTATATAGCTAGGAGTTCCCACTATATATGTGTACTCAGTGTGTGCTCTCTACACACTTTGAGGTTTGCATATGATGGTGTCGTATCTCTCTCTTCTTGTCTACCTGCACTCTCTCCCTCCGGTTCAGCATGGTATCAGAGCTGGGGAGAGCACAACCACAAGAAGACCATGAAGAGGAAATGTTTGATCTCAACAAATCATGAAGATAAGTCTATACTTGTATAAATTATTGTTCAATATTCTGTTTAAAACGGATGTAGTAGCATGCTCAATTCTATCTCTGTTTTGGGTTCGAAACTTATGAGCGACCAGGAGATATAGTTCTGCTGTGGGCTCTCCAAAATAGTGTTGTGGGTGATAATAATCTCCAAGAAAATACAAAACCAGGGAAAACGGGCTCTAAACAAAGATAATTTGATTGAAAACCAAAAGCAGTATGTAGCAAAGCTCCAAATACTTTACGGGCTAGCGCAAAATCAGGCAGATAGTGCCAAGTTCAAAACTTATGAGCGACCAAGAGATTAGCAGGTGTGTATGTGTGCAAGCGGTTGCAAGAGTGTGAAGCCCCGAACATTAGCATACATCTATGTTTGCAAGCTGTTGCAAGAGGGTGTTGGAGCCCCAATAAGCTCACAAACTCATAGTCCTATTGCATGGGAAGCCGATAGAACCCAAGGAGCATGGCGGCACAAGTAAAAGAATTTAGAATAGACGAGCTGTTAAGAGTTTGTAGGAATGAGTAGATGCGGTGGTAAAAGTAGAAAAAGTACATCCCTCTTCTGAGCGTGCACACCTATTTTTGAGAATTGGGAGCAACCAGCAAGGGTAGAAACAATACGCCCCTATCTTCAATGTGAATTCCTATTTTATTTTCAGGGTGTGCCCCTATTTTGGACAAACGAAAGCTTATTTAAAGTGTTTGGCCCTTTCTTTTGCCATGGTTTGGATGTGATGATATGCCTGCTATGTTTAGGGTCGTCCCTTGTGGCTTCAATTGGAGCCGTGTAACTTTTTGATTTGTCTTGTGCTCAATATAGTTCTTAGCCAACAATGTGCTCCAACAAACAAAACTTGTGGCCGTAGCCGTGCTGCTTTTCTCATTAAAAGAGGGACTTGTGAAACTTGCACCACCTCGTTTTGATAGTGATGGATTGTTTTTTATTTAGTTGAAAACCTACTCACCTTTGCACGCACACATAACAAAATTTTGCTTCTGACAACTTGTTGCATGCACCAGGGAGTTGTGCTAAATCTGGGGAAAACACGCTCGTTGCTCTAGAAGGAGCGTTATATTTACCTAAATATAATCAAATTGAAATCAACATTCTATTCTAAACACAACAAAAAAAAACACATTAATTAAAGCATTGTTGTAGTCGTTGCGGCCATATTCTCTTCAGATTCTGTGCAAAACTACACGATGCAAGGCATCTTGTTAGGCTTTGTATTAAGATCTTGCACAAAACTCCACAACCATAAGAAGCACGTCCTTATTCTTTGCCTTGAATTCCACTACGTGACCCTTATTGAGCTTTGTCATTTGCCTCTCAGAGTCCATATTTGTTAAAAGTTTATCAATAAAATTATTATGCCGAGCAGGGCCAGAAGCTTGAATATCAACAATCTCAATGGACTTGAAAGATGAAGATCCCTCATCTTCATAATACTTCACGTAACTTTACAATCATGTTTTGATAGTATACTAACATGTGTGATGGTTTTCATGGGAATCATCGATGTAGAGTTGACAAGACTTACCAAGTCATTATCCACTAAGTAATTATTGTCTTTGAGGTTTTGTAGATTTTGAATTTCCTCACACATGGTACGTAAAGCCATGATGATGATTACTATTTTATGATTTTTATTTGATTTGAAGAAAGCGTCTCTCATGCCATCGTATTGCATTTCCATACAAAAATAGTGTTTATGATGCCATGGTACATAAAGCCATGATGGTTGCTATTTCAAAGTTTTTCTAAGCGTTGGAGAGGGGGAATAGGGAGCACACCCAACACACACAATATTTGCCTCTCTATAGCCCAGGGATTCTACAGCACCCCTAACCTCTCAAAAAACACCTTCAAAGTGGCTAATTTGCACTAACAACTCCACTTTAGCATACAAAGAAATTACCTCACTCCTTGCACAAGAACACCCATGACACAAATGCACCCACACTGCTTAACTCACCCGTTCCGACTTACAAAACACTCCTAATCTGCCCTCTTGATAGAACCCTTCAAGCTGTAGGCAAACCCTCTGCAAGCAATGAACAATATACGAAGAGCGAGAGAAGAGGAGGGGGATGGGGAGAAGAAACACACAAGATTGGGGCAAGTGAGTGGTATTATTGCATAGAGAGTAGTACAACCGATGTATGCACCTTCATTGGAAATCTTGGCATCACACAAGCTTCAAGCTTTCACTTACTCACACAGGCAAAAAAGCCCTTAAATTTTCTCATTTACAACCTTTTATAGGGGTACCTCTAAGAGGCCCAAAAAAAAAAGAAAAAAGGGTGAGTTTCTCTTGTAGTGGCCTTCACTTAGAGCTTCTTTTAGTATTTTATTGCATTGCTAACACTTGGCCTAGTTTGCTTTTGGAAACATTTACATGGTGTGCACATTGGGATTTGGTCCTTAAATCTTGGCCGGCCAGATCTCCCTCCTTTTGGTCTTGCATCTGGCTTTGTCCACTTGGCCCTCAACTTGGCCTTCATGCCTGTTCTCGGATTCTCTTCCTCGCTCTCCTTGGATACTTGACCCCTGCGAGACTTGCCTTTTATCCGAGGGGGGAAGGCAATAGCGATATCGCTATTGCCCCCTCCCTTTTCCTCAAAAGATGTGGCCTTTGGCGGGCGCGGGCACCGCCCCTTACTGCCTCCCACGTCATCATCTACCTCAACCACCGCGGGCGCCACCACCGCCCCGCCTCGCCGGCTACGCTGCTGAAAACCGCCACCGACGCCACTCTCATGCCGCGCACAGCGCCCAAGCCCACGAGCTCCAAGAGCTCCTTGTGTACCAATGAAGGGGCCACGTCCCTGCCTATATACCACAGGCCGGGCGCTCCCGCTTTCGCATATGGGTTTTTACCCCCGCCACGTGGCGGCTTCTCAATGCCTTGAGCCTCAAGGGCTTCAAAAATCCAAAAAACATCTTTGTTTTTTTATCAAAAAGCTTTTTTTTTGTTTTGTCTGCCTTTGCCTAGACACCATTCTCTGCTCCCACCTCCGGTTGCCAAGCTGCAAGGCCCGGGTGAAAGCTTGCACTGAAGCCTTGCTTTTCCATCCTCTGCACCGCTACTCGACCCTTCCAGGCTTAAGATCCGAGGCCACCAAAACACGACCAAATCATCTGCAATCAACTCCGGGGCAAGGACACCCAATCTTCCGACCTCCATATCTTTCCGCTCCGGACTCCGTTCGTCATGCAGTCACTTCCTGCTAGCTCCATATGATGTACACCCTGCTCTAGAACTGTGTTGAGGCTCAGAAGATGCCAGACAACACACTTTCGATTGTGGCCAAGTGGGCTCAGTCCCGGCCCCCAGAAAAACTTCAAAGGATCATATCTTGGAAACTGTGGCTCCAATCCGCAATCCTAAAAGATGGGTAGGCTCCATGAATTGAGCTCTACACATCTATACCTCAAGTTCCACTTGGACCACCTGTGCTAAGCTACCCTGTCCGGCAAGAATCTGCAAACCATCAAAACTTCAACCTTCAATAACTTGGGCTCCGTAGCTCGGTTTGATGAACCGTCTGGACTCGTCCCTTCAGCACTTCAAGCTCTTCATTCCTGGACCTCAAAAATGCAATTTTCATCTCTTTCACTTGCTACCCCAATTAGCCCCTTATGTAGCCTTTCTTGGCCTATAAGCTGCATCGTGCACACACTTCCGCTGCTACCTGCTATCCCGTGACCTTCCTGGCTGCTCCAGTCCTTTGCCATGCTTTTGCTTACCTGCAGACATATGTCCATGCCATCTTCTAGAGTCGACACACTTTGGCTGCACCATGGTTGCCCACCCCCCTGTTGAGCATTTATGGTCAACCACATAAAAGCTTTATTTCACTATAAACTGCTAAACCTGGCACACACTATGAGAACACTCAAACCATATGTACAATGTTTTATTGCCCTCTATCACCTAAACCTTCAAGTGGGTTGCCCCACCCCCTGCATAAGAATATGATGCACCGCTGGCACTAACTCCCTTTCAAAGTAGAGCTTGAGATGAAGACCATTTATCCTGTGTTTAAGAAACCGACCATCCAACCTGACTAGTGCATATGTACCATTTGGAAAAACCCGATGAACCTTGTAATGCCCCGTCCACTTTTTCTTGAACTTCTTCTAAAAGGTGAAGTCAAGATAACTCTCATACTTCATCACTAGATCGCCCTTCTCAATCTGCTTAGCTGGCAAATGTTGGTTGAACTTTGCTACCCTCCTTTCCCGTTGCTTCACATAAAAATCCGCCGCTACTTCATGATCCATCTTCAAAGTTTCAAGACTTGTAATTGTATCCTGCAAAATATCTTGATGAGTTTTATCAATGCGCCATAGAACTTTGAGAACCCCTAGCTGCACATGCATAGGCATGACCGCTTCCTTGCCATATACCAACTCGTATGGAGTGAATTTGGTTGCCACCTTATAAGAAGTCTTGTAAGCCCACAAACATTTATCAAGGTTAGACTCCCACTCTTCAACCTGCTGGTATATATACTTTGTAAGCATCTTGACTATCTACCCATTTGCACTCTCCACCAAACCATTGCACTGCAGGTGGTATGAAGATGAAAATCGGTGTTGAATCCCCAATTTGTCCACGAAAGCACGCACCAACTTACTTCTGAATCCCTGTCCTTGATCCGATATAAGCACCCAAGGTACTCCAAAACGACAACATATGCAATCAAATACAAACTGAGCAACAATATGCGCATTTACCTCTTTGATTGCTTTAGCCTCGACCCATCGTGTAAGGTAGTCTATTGCCACGACCACATATTTCTTACCACTCGCTGACTTGGGCAATGGACCAATTGCATCCAAGCCCCACTTTTCAAAGGCATCATGTGCAATGATAGCCCCTCGTTGATCGGCTACCAGTCGTCTTTCACCCATCACTTGGCATTGATGGCACGTCTTGCACCAATAATGTGCATCTCGCACCACAGAAGGCCACCGGAATCCACTTCTTAAGATACGAAACAAAACTTGACTCTTACCCTGATGACGGCTTTCTTCATGGCATTGCTCCAATACCATGCCGATCTCTTCTTTGTAAAGAACACGACGTAGCACTCCATCACGACCGTACACCATAAGATCCTCGCCAATAAGAGTGAACCTCTTAGCCTTTTGAACAACTCTCCTTTTTTTCAGTTTGGAAAGCCCGTCGGAACATTGACTTGTGTTCAAGAAATCATCAATATCCTTCAAAGTCTCTCTACCTGCATAAGTGGCTAGCCCCACATACAAACTCGACACTTGAGTCTGAACATGACTGCTAGCCAAATGATCTGCTTACTGGTTTTGTTCCCTCCGCACATGTCTGAATTGTACTGCTTCAAAAAACTTCAACAGCTTCTTTATGGAAAAAAACCAATTCTTGAGAGAATCCCTCTTTACCTGCCATTGGCCCAAAAGTTGTTTGATAACCAGTAGAGCATCACCCTTTACGACCAACCTTGAAATGCCAAAGTCAATGCACTGCTTGAGCCCCAGGTGTAAGGTAAGATATTTTGCTTCATTGTTGGTATGCACCTCCTCCAAGTCGTAAGCTTTGGAAAAAATGACTGTGCCGTGCGGATCCTGAATAACCACACCTCCACCTCCTTTCTGTGTTACTCGTCTATAAGCACCATCAAACCACATCGTGAAAGCCCCTGGAAAGTCAGGTTCCTCTTTATCCTCCTCTTGCACCACCCTTGGATAAATTGGCAAGTCAACCTCCTTGTTGACTAGAATATCCGCCAAATGAGACCGTCGAGTGTGATCCATTTTGAACTCAAACTCAAACTCTTGAAGCTCAATCACCCACTTCATGATTCGCTTCCCTAGCTTCAAGTGTAGCACCACTTCAGGCAAAATATTGTTAGCAGTTAGCACATAAAACTTCCGAACAACCAAATATACTTTGAACTTTCTGCAAGCAAAGACCAAAGACATAACCCATTGTTTTGCCTCCGTATAGGTAGATTCACCTGGACTAATAACCCTGCTTTTGGAAATAAATAGGCTTATAACTCCTGCCTACCTTTTGTAGAAATACGGCTCCAATAGCCACCGATCCCACCATCATAGCAATATAAAAATCATCCTCATGATTAGGAGGACACACCGTAGGCAACTGACATAGAATACCTTTCACTTTATCAAAGGCCTCTTGAGCTTCCTCATCTCACTGAAATCCATGCACCTGTTGAGCCCTTTTCTGAAGAGGGTAGACATATTGAGACATCATCCAAAAAAAGCGGGATAAATACTTTAACTTATGCACGAAAGAAGCCAAATTTGTTGCACTGGTTGGAGGATCCATAAGAACCAATGCTTTCACCTTCTCTGGATCTGCTTCAATCCCGTTCTGTGACACCACATGGCCTAGCAATTGAACCCTTGGTTGTGCTAGCTTGCACTTCTTTGGATTCAACTGACCTCCTTCTTCATCTAGCCTTTGAAAACACAGCCTTAACTTGGATAAATGCTCTGCCCTGGAACTATAGCAACCAATATCAACCATAAACACTCTCATGATATTACCCAAGTAAGGTCCGAATTCCTTGTTCATCCAATCTTGAAAAGTTGCATACGCATTCACCAGTCCAAAAGGCATCCTGCGGTAAGCAAAGCAACCCTATGGAGAAATGAAAGTAGTCTTCAACTGGTCTTCCAAAGCAATACCTATCTGAAAATACCCTGAAAATCCGTCCAAAAGAGAATAGCGCTTATGCCGGCAACTTGGTTTAAAATCTCATCTTGAAAAGGAAAAGGGTAATGATTCCGCTTGGTTGCAGCATTCAAAGGCTTATAATCTACACATACCCGCCACTTTCCATTCTTCTTTGGGGTAATGACAACAGGAGAAACCCACTCAGACTCCTTTACCGAATAAATAATACCTGCTTCGAAAAACTTGTTGATCTCCTGCCATAGAGCTTCCTTTTGAATATCCCCCAACCTTCTGAGCTTTTGTGCTTTTGGCGTGTATCCTTCTTTAAGAAGAATCTGATGCTCCACTCCTCTAGCTCCCCTCAAATCCTTGTATTCCTTTGCAAATAAATTAGGGTAGGATGCACATAGGTCCATGTAGCCTTCTTTCTCCTGCTTTGTTAAATCGGCACCTAGCATATCTTCCATCTCTTTAGCTTGCAAACTACAAGCCGGAACTTGCATACCTCTCTTTGCAGCGGTAGAGTCTACTGTGACCCCAAACAAATCTGTATCCAACTTTAATAAATCCTCATCACTCTCCTCCTCTTCGACACTGGTAGACCCTTCATCATAAGTAGACTCCGTCTCATACTCATAACTGGTACCGAAATCTCGATTTTCTCCACCTGCTAAGGGATGAAAATGACTTTCCCTGGTCTTTAGATCCAACAGAATTTGTCCGCCATACTCCCTATCTGGCAGGGTAAACACCCCGGTCCCCCAATCTTGCTTGGCTCCAATTACTAACAGCCATGTTCTCCCCAATATAATTGGATAAGCATTCTCTCGTGCTTTCATGACAAAAAAATCAATTAAACATTCAATTCCCATAAGTTTTACCTTCACATCCTGCGCCACTCCCAGACAACGAGCTTTGGCATGATTAGCCATCCTCATTCGCACATTGGAACTCACAATAGCTTTAATGCCAATTTCCCTCATAGCCGACTACGTGATAACACAGACTTGGGCTCCACCGTTGATGTAAGCTTGAACCTGTTTCTTCTTCTCGATCAAAACATCCACCACCGGAAGCACATCGGTCGGACTGCCCACCTTCACGACCAGATTCTGCACTGTATGCACCTCTCCTCCCCCTCGAGGAATTCTAGTGCTGACACTAGTTGACCATTGCCTTCTTAACTTAGGGTTCAAAGCAAGCAGCTTCCCAAAAGTGATGTTAGCCTTCTGGTTTTGAACATCTCTTACCAAATCATACTTCGGATTGCCGCGTCCCAATTGAAAATCCTTTTGGGTGATCCTCCGTCTTCGCCTTCTTCTGCTTGGCTCTGGTTGCTCTCTTCCTTCATTTACCTTCTCTTTCCACTTCTTGGCTCTAGTTTCACGCTTCGTCTCAGTCTCTCTTTCACCTCGTGCTCTTTTGTTGGCCATAATGTCAACCTCCTGCCTGTCAACACCAATAATGTTAACCTTGGGTATTTCATCGTTACCTGATGGAGCCGGCTGTGCTTGATTTTTGACCTCTTGTTGACCTCATTGTCCATTAAACTGTGCTTGACCACGACCTCGACCAAAAAGAGGATACATGCCGCCCCTTTCCCTTGGTGGGTGAGGGCAATCTGGAGCATAGTGACCCTCCTCACCGCAATTGTAGCACCTGTCGGGCAATTGCCTAGCTCTACCCCTTCCTGTCCTTGCTTGACCTCGGTCCATAACACTTAAACGCAACTCTTGCATTTGTTCAGACAAATCTTGAACTGTACGTACCCACTGTTGAGGAACGGTTGCAGCCCCTCGATTGGGCTGATTCTCCACTTGAGCTTCTTCTCTCGGACTCAAAGTCGGATTGGGAACCATTTCCTCATATCCCAATGCACCTTGCTCGATCTTCTTCTTGATTTTATGGCTTTTAGACTACGCGATAGCAACTGCCCCGTTGTAATTCTCCGGGCCCTCGAAATCCACTTTTTCACGAACTTTGGGGTGTAAACAAGACAAAATTTTCCAATTTAAAGTACTCACCACCATTGACCAACTGCATCGCCACTGCAAAATCTCTCCAGTATTCTTCAAAGCGGGCAAGAAAGATGCTGAATTCCTCATTCACGTCCTACTTCAAACTCTTCAACCTTGCATCCAAGTCGATAGGAGACACCTCTTTTCAAAAGTCTTGCAGAAAATGGGTCCGTAACGCCGGCCACATATTTCTTGGCTCTCTCTCCAACGCATAAAACCATGTCTTTGCTTTTCCCCGCATCAAGAACGGGATCGTTTGCATCTTGCTAGCTTCATCCGGCATATGCAATGACAGCATATACAATTCAAAATCGGCCATCCACTCTTTCGGATCTCCTTCTCTAGCAAAAATTGGTCCATAACTATGTGCTGCCATCTCTCCTTGATGGAAATAACCGCCTTTGATCAACACCAACGAGCAATCAATTGCTCCTTCATGGGGGCACCAGAAGATGGAGAGGGGGAATAGGGAGCACACCCAGCACACACAATATCTGCCTCTCTATAGCCCAGGGATTCCACAACACCCCTAACCTCTCAAAAAACACCTTCAAATTGGCTAATTTGCACTAACAACTCCACTTTAGCATACAAAGAAACTACCTCACTCCTTGCACAAGAACACCCACGACACAAATGCACCCACACTGATTAACTCACCCGTTTTGACTTACAAAACACTCCTAATCTGCCCTCTTGATAGCACCCTTCAAGCTGCAGGCAAACCCTCTGCAAGCAATGGACAATATACGAAGAGCGGGAGAAGAGAAGGGGGATGGGGAGAAGCAACACACAAGATTGGGGCAAGTGAGTGGTATTATTGCATAGAGAGTAGTACAACCGATGTATGCACCTTCATTGGAAATCTTGGCATCACACAAGCTTCAAGCTTTCACTTACTCACACAGGCAAAAAAGCCCTTAAATTTTCTCATTTACAACCTTTTATAGGGGTACCTCTAAGAGGCCCAAAAAAAAAAGAAAAAAGGGTGAGTTTCTCTTGCAGTGGCCTTCACTTAGAGATTCTTTTAGTATTTTATTGCATTGCTAACACTTGGCCTAGTTTGCTTTTGGAAACATTTACATGGTGTGCACATTGGGCTTTGGTCCTTCCATCTTGGCCGACCGGATCTCCCACCTTTTGGTCTTGCATGTGGCTTTGTCCACTTGGACCTCAACTTGGCCTTCATGCCTGTTCTCGGATTCTCTTCCTTGCTCTCCTTGGATGCTTGACCCCTGCGGGACTTGCCTTTTACCTGAGGGGGGAAGGCAATAGCGATATCGCTATTGCCCCCTCCCTTTTCCTCAAAAGATGTGGCCTTTGGCAGGCGTGGGCACCGCCCCTTACTGCCTACCACGTCATCATCTACCTCAACCACCGCGGGTGCCACCGCCGCCCCGCCTCGCCGGCTACGCCGCTCAAAACCACCACCGACACCACTGTCTTGCCGCGCGCAGCGCCTAGGCATACCGGCCATAGCTGCACCCAAGCCCACGAGCTCCAAGAGCTCCTTCTCCTTGTGTACCAATGAAGGGGCCACGTCCCTGCCTATATACCACAGGCCGGGCGCTCCCACTTTCGCATATGGGTTTTTACCCCTGCCACGTGGCGGCTGCTCAATGCCTTGAGCCTCAAGGGCTTCAAAAATCCAAAAAACATCTTTGTTTTTTTAACAAAAAACTTTTTTTTTGTTTTGCTTGCCTTTGCTTGGACACCATTGTCTGCTCCCACCTCCTGTTGCCAAGCTGCAAGGCCCGGATGAAAGCTTGCACTGACGCCTTGCTTTTCCATAATCTGCACCGCTACTCGACCCTTCCAGGCCCAAGATCCGAGGCCACCAAAAAACGACCAAATCATCTGCAATCAACTCCGAGCAAGGACACCCAATCTTCCGACCTCCATATCTTTCCGCTCTGGACTCCGTTCGTCATGCGGTCACTTCCTGGTAGCTCCATATGACGTACACCCTGCTCTAGAACTTTGTCGAGGCTCAGAAGATGCAAGACAGCACACTTTCCAATGTGGCCAAGTGGGCTCAGTCCCGACCCCCGGAAAAACATCAAAGGATCATATCTTGTAAACTGTTGCTCCAATCCACAATCCAAAAAGATGGGTAGGCTTCATGAATTGAGCTCTACACATCTATACCTCAAGTTCCACTTGGACCACCTGTGCTAAGCTACCCTGTCCGGCAAGAATCTGCAAACCATCAAAACTTCAACCTTCAATAACTTGGGCTCCGTAGCTCGGTTTGATGAACCGTCTGGACCTGTCCCTTCAGCACTTCAAGCTCTTCATTCCTGGACCTCAAAACTGCAATTTTCATCTCTTTCACCTGCTACCCCAATTAGCCCCTTATGTAGCCTTTCTTGGCCTATAAGCCGCATCGTGCACACTTCCGCTGCTACCTGCTATCCCGTGACCTTCCTGGCTGCTCCAGTCCTTTGCCATGCTTTTGCTTACCTGCATACATCTATCCATGCCATCTGCTTGGAGAGGTCCAATGAGGTGCCAACATGAGGATTTTGCAAGAGGGGTCGACCAAGAGAGAGAGGGGTCTGATTTTTCAAAGGCATTATTCCACACACACTCGCATTAGCTCATGTGTGAAGCAAGAAGACTCTCTATCTCTCCTCTCAAGGTTTAATGTAAAGCTTATCACCCACTCCAAGCTTGTGAGAAGGGAGGCCTATACCAAAAACTCTTGGCTTTGTGATGCAAATCCAACCAAGAGCCAAGATTCAATGCATGCTCACCTCCTGTACCATGCTAATTACTAAGCTATGCTATGCTAATATGAGTGATTATGTGAGGAGATGTACTTCTTTCTCGTAAGACTACTCCTTCTTCCTCTCAATCTACTCTCATACTCCGCTAGCTCTCACCATCTTTAAAGGTGTGTGAGGTCTTGGGTATGAGACTGTGAGGAAATTGATGTTGTGTTTTATAAGTGTCTGTTGAGTGCTTGAAGCTTCCATCTTCATTGCACTAGCTAGTCATTGAAGGAACAAAAGAATTGTATTATAAAATGCCTCCCTTGATGCGGGAAACGTATAATACATAGCCTTTTGGAGGGGGGACCGGCTCCATGTAAATCCGGTCCTTAACTGCTGTTAATAGCTTAATTTCTCTGTCTTTTGAAGTATTGTTCATGCCTATCTAACTAGGTGTTATGCTTTCTGTTGCTCTCTCCACCCAAGCACTCTTGTTATGCTCATTAGGAATCTATTTTAATGAAATACTCACTATGTTCATGCTATTTTCCGCTACACACAAGTTACTAGGCCATTAAATGTTACATGCCATATACATGAATCATGCCATCCTATATTGAAGGATAAATAGTCCCTTGCATTCTTGCCTACTTGTTCTAGTTGTCTATATTGCTATCTAAGCTCTACTTTGAGAGGGCATGGGTGGATGATGTCATTAGTAAGTAATAGAGATAATCTAAATTTTAATTTGCCACTAATCTACTTTGAATGTATCTCTCTACTCACATTGCTACAAGATCGTATTTTGTTCCACATTTCTTACATGTTATCAAAGTTTTACGTGCTCATGACTAATATTGTACGAGAAGTACTTGTAGTACCTTGCAAAATCAATCCCTTACTATGTTTGCATCTTCAAATGTTGTTTCCGATGATACTCCATGAGGCATTCATCCACCAACCATCACAGAAGGCAGACTTGATGGAACCAGCTACACTTTGTAGATCTTTTTTTTTTGCAATTTGGATTTTAATGTTCCTAGATAAATTGTTGGGACAAAATGGTGCTAACTGCTCCAACAACTAATTTGGAAAATCCAAGTGTAGTAATTCCTCTAGATGCTACTCTTCTACGTGCTTGGAGGAGAAGGAATGCATATGTGTTGTGCACCATGTTTATGTGTGTAACTGATTCTATTCTCACTTTGATTTAGCAGTGAGCACACCACTAAAGCAAATGAAGCATGGAGCATGTTGTCTCACCAATATGAGGTGCAAAATCACACAAGAATTCAAAACTCAAAAATCAGCTTGTTACTAAAAAACTCCCTGATGGAGAGAAGGTGGAGACCTTTATTAAGCAAATTAAGGATCTATGAGATCAATTAACTGCTATTGGTGTGGTCATTTATCCAAAAGTGCTAGCTCGGTGCTGCATTTATATACTTTTAGCTAGATATGATGGTCTTGTTATGGTGCTCAACACTTAGAGTCATCCAACCCCTCTTACATTTGAAGTACTACGTGTAATGTTTCTTGAAGAGGAGCTACAACTCAGGAGTAGGGATGGTGGCGGTGATCCCATTTTTATGGCCAACACCAAAGGAAAGGGAACTACATCAAATACCTCTAAGACAAACCCCAAGAATAAGAAATTTATAAGTAGATATTTTTATTGTGACAAGAAAGGTCATGTTGTTAAAGATTGTAGAAAGAAGAAAGCAGATGAGAAGAACGACACTTTGGAAGCTTCTTGGAAGGAAAGAGAATCTACCAACAATGTTGAGATAGAGATTTAATTATGGGTTACCTTAAAGGAGTTATGCTTATTAGCACAAATCCCATTTGTTGATGAATCTCGGATTCTAGATAGTGGAACATTTCAACATATGACTAGTTAGAAAAATTGGTATAGTTCCCAGAAGCCTCTACAAGAACACATCAGTGTAACTGTTGGGAATAATGCAAAATGTCTTGCAGAAGAGCCTTTAAAATTTTATTTTTTAAAAGCTACATGTGAAACTAAGAAACTCTTTCATGTGTTGTATGTGCCACAAATCAAGAAGAATCTACTCTCGATTGCTGCAATCACTGATTGTGGACTTGAAGTTTGTTTCATGAAAAATAAAGGAAAAATATTGGATTGTCAAGGCGATACAAGGGAAAAGGGAGTAATACACAATAATGTTTACGAGCTTTCTACACTTATAGTAACTATAGTAAAAGCTACAACTCAGTGATGACATGAAAAATGTGGTACTTTGGGCCATGACATTTTCTATGGCATTGGCACAAATATCCTTATTGGGTATTGTGACTTTGATTAGACATGAGATTGTGATTCTAGAAAGTCAATTTATAGATACTGTTTCTCACTTTGTTTTGGAGCGTTTTCTTGGATTAGTACCAAGTAGCAAACCCATTGATCTTTCTTCAAGAAAAGCGGAGTATAAAGCTACTTGTTTTGCAGCTTGTGAAGCAAAGTTGGCTTAGGAGAGTTCTCATGGACTTAGATGTTCTTGTTGATTCAACAACAACACTTCAATGTCACAACCAAAGTTACATGGAACCCTGGATTCCATGCATACACAAAGCATATTGAGGTTCAATATCATCATGTTTAAGAGCTTATTGAGGATGATATTGTGGAGCTAGAGTATTGTCCTAATAAAGGTAACTGTGCAGATATCTTCACCAAAGCTCTTGGGAAAGACCAACTACTTCTACACCTTCATTGACTCAGACTTAGTGCACAACCAGTATAAAGCATCTTTGGGTGTTCATTGAGGGGGGTGTTAGTATACCTACAATGGCCACCTATTAATTTTTTCCTCTATCATATATGTTGCACAATTTGGAAGGCCCCCATATGAAGAAGAAGAAAATAGTACATATGTATTTGGTGAATTCTAAATTATGGGTTGATGAGGTCTTTATTTGTTACCATGGATGGTAGGGTGCTAATTCAAGAGCTCAAGCTTTGGGTCTCGGGCACAATGAGCAGCTCTGACTGGGGGGTCTAGGGGACCAACATTGAGATATAGGGGACTACCACATGCAAATAACCAACCAACCATGCCGCCCTTGGCTATGATATTTGTAGGACTCTCTTTACTGCATGTCCATCTTGGTCCTTGGCCTACTCAATCTTACCCTAGGCTTCACATTACTGCCCCCTTGGAGAAGCATTTTTGTCCTTGAAAACGAAAGTGGTGATATCTTCATAAGAATACTAATGTTTTCCACAGTGGCATCCTTCATGGATCTAGCTATCCATTTGACCGAAACACGATTCAATAGGTCCAAGGTTCAATGAAATCAAGAATAACATCTTGATTTTTCACATTGTTGTCCCTTTGCAACCGTTTTGTGTAACTGGCCTAGATCCAACATAATGTGTAAAATCCATTTTTAACTCACCAGTGTATGCTAAACGAGTTACTACAACTAAGGGGTATCTAAAAGAATACCTCTCCTTACGTCCCATGAAAGTAACATGCTGACATAACTCATCAGTAAAGATGAAGTCCTTGAGTTGTTATCATTCTTTATCAATAAACAACCCCACCATAACTGGTGATTGAGGTTGAGAACTTGACCTAAACATGAAGGGAATAAACTTAGTCGCAACATCCTAATTGCCTCATGGAAAGGAAACTCCAACTAGAGAGATAAACTTTCCAATGGAATTTCTTGATGCTAACAAACACGCTTAGCATATCATTTAGAACAAGACTAAAACTTGTAATCTACCTATTCCTTGTGAATGACAAGTAGAATTGAGGTGTGTTTCCCCATCATTTATAGAGAGTCCCCCAAAATGAATGGTAAACAGGGATCAAAATTCCTTGCAACATTGTTGAGTAATCAAAAATTGTATAAACAACCAACTTGGTTAACTTTAGATATCCAAAAAGTGGATTGAAAAAACTTGACAAAGTTTAGTCAACTTATATATCACCCAAACCAAGCCATGTCCTCTATTGGTGATTGATAGACCCATAATTAATCTCATAGGGGATACCACACACATAATGAGAAATGTTCTAGAAGCTACTAATGTCATGAATGTATATGCCGCTCCAAAGCCTTTTAAAAACTAGGTCCAATAACACCTAGTGTGCATACATATAGCGAAAATAGATTTGAACCTACATATCCATGATCATACTTGCCAATGCTTACAGATAATGCTATGCTCACATCCCATAGGAAAAAAACTAAATACTTCAGGTGATAGCTGTGCTAACATATTTAGACCATAATAGGATGTGAAAATCAATCATATTTGGGTGAAAGCATGTTAACGTGTTGTCACACACACACACACACACACACAGACACACACAATCAAGTTGTAGAAATCACACTCTCTTATGTACATCCTTATGTATGAACCTCTACGCACACATAGTTCTACTATGGCATAGTATTGGCTATGGTCCTTCATTTTGGTTTCTTAATGGCCAAGAGGTTAGAGTTACCATGCAGACATGAGTTTGTGAGATGTTGATTATGTGAAATTTCTCTCGTAAATGTTTGTATGGTGTCTATGAATCCTATATCAATAAATCTCTAATGATCTCTTCCTCTTCCTCTCTCTCCTTCTCTCACATTCTCCTTGTGTTATGTGCCAACCCCTTATCATGCGTCCTAGCTTCATTCCAAGCTAGGTGGTGCCCCTACTGTGTACTACCCATGATGAGGCCATTGTGCATAGTCTTGGTGTAGAGGCCATCGAGTCTGTTTTCCGCTTCCACCTCTCATTTGGTGCCCCCACTAAGCAGGGCTTTGCAAAGACTGTTAATCAACAAAGAGTAGTGATGCATGCCATCAATCATGGATGGGTGGCTACAAGAGTTTTCAAATTGGAGGACTGAAGAAGAGGAAACTATAGAAGCACTCAAGGCCTTTATTAAAGTGCTACTGCCACATTGTAGTGTCATCGATATCCAAGAGCTAAGCTCCCCGTCTTGCATTGCTCGTGATAATCACAAAGCAAGAGCATTAAGAGGGAGGGCTAGGAATGTCATCACTTCTGTTGAGGCGGTCCGGGGCGGGCAACAAGAAGAGCAGCCTCTAAACACCCTTCGAGGCTCCCGTGCTGCTCAATTGGGGCTGGGGCAAGCACAATCAGAGACAACAACAACCCACATCCAGAAACCAAACAAGAAAAGGGGCACCACCTAGTTGTAGATGCGAACTAGGATGCACGTGATATCTCCTTGTACTCAAACGCACAAAGAGAGGGGAATGCAAGATAGCCACACACACCAAACACAAACATTCACCACGCCAGAGAGAGGTAAAGAGCACAAATCAACTTGAGCAACTCAATCTTAGCCTTAAAGACTAGATGCACACAAATCTTGATGACAAATAGAGACACAACACAAAACTTGACCTTGTTGCCAATACACAAATTGTCTTAGGGTCACGGGAGCCCTCTCACCGAGCACCCTCTTACAATTGAAAGTTTTGGCAAACAATTCAACAAGCCCTCAAACCATCAAGCATGAAATGGCACAACAAACTTCAAGGACAATATACCTTCAACCACCTGATGAGCCAACTTATCAAACCAATTTGGAGAGAAGAGTCATAGTTGCAGCATACAATTGCACCCAAAACTATGAATCTTATTTATGAACAAGAGTAGGCTACAAGTGTGATTGCAGAGTATAGTATGACTCCACTCCTCTAGATGGCATAACTAACTTCAAGCTTCTCCATGCACCTATGTGTAGTGATGGAATAGAGCACTCACAATGCACACACTCTACACACATAGGCCTGAAGAGTGGTGTGTTATGTGTTGAGAATGGTGTGGTGTAGTGTGATCATGTGATGATTTACAAGGGAGAAAAGGGCTCTATTTATAGGTTTTCAAAGCCCCGATTAGGATTAGGCCTAATCAAGTTTATTTGAAGGAATAAAAGATTATGCATATTTTTATTTTTTTTAATGAGGGTGGGTCTCTCTTGTCCTTTGAGTCACATGGATGTGGGCTCAAGGGAAGAGAATTATTGAGGATGAAAGGAGAGAGGATTGAGTGAATAATTTGGGAGTGCCTACTCTAGTAGAGGGTTAGTAGTTAGCAATTATCACTAAAAAATATTTACAAAATCATTCACCAAATGGTGAGATATATGATGAGAAAAGTTAGAGAAGGGATGAGAATAATGTTATATGTGTCAGCAATGCTTCTCATCCAACTAAGGACTTGGTAAGATAGCAAGTGATTGTTCTTTCAAGCTTACTAATACTTTACATGTATCAAGGATCACAAAGAATCTTTAGACCACTAATACTCTATATGTATCAAGATCAGTTCTTTCAGACCTACTAATACTTTATATATATCAGAGATTAAGAAAAATCTTTAGTCTAAATCTACACTTGCAAAAAATTGACCTTGTAGTAAGATGATATTGGAATAATAGATGTAATATATACATGATAATACCATGTACAATGCCTAGTTTGATAGTCTTTATAAGCTCACTTCTTATAAACAATATGAAAATTTTTGGCATGTGTGTTCTTAATTCTAAGGCTATTTTTTATTCAAAAATTTGGAATCCACAATTTGTTCATCAAAATTTTACTAGTTTGTTGCACTTTCAAATTAAATCTGATATGGCTTCTTCAGTGCTCTTGGAGCTTGAGGAAGCAATGACACATGCATGAAAGGGCTATAATTTAGGCAACATGAAATGTCCTAAGTTTCTCAAGAATGGTTCTGTGTGCTGGATCTCCTCACTAATTATAGTGTGTCTGAGCATGCATTGAAGCTTGGCTCTTGGTTGGATTTGCATCCACATGCCAAGAGAGTGTTGATGTAGGCTTCTATCTCACAAGCTTGGAGTAGGTGATGAGTTCTCCATTAAAGCTTGGGAAGAGATAGTCTTCTCCTTCTTCACACATGAGCTTGTGTGAGTGTGTGTGTGTGATAATGCCTTGCAAAAATCAGCCCCCTCTCTCTCTTGGGCGAGCCCTCTTGCTAAATGCTCTTCCTGAAGCCTCATTGGCCCTCCCCAAGTCAAGCCAATTACAATTAAGCAGCATAAGTGATAGCCTTCTGACATGTGTCCCCCTTTCCCCTTTTGTGAGAGCTTTAGGTAATTAAATAATTAAACTAAACTCTCATTGGACCCCTTTGCCTCCTGGCCAATAGGAATCAGGCAAGCCATGGGGCTCCTGAATGCTCATTGGACCCCTTGGGAGAGTGCCCAATAGTCTTCTTGGAGACTTACTTCTCATTGGTTTCTTTTATTAATTGTTTTTAAATTAATTAAACTAGATTTACTCTAGCTTAATTTTCATTGGTCCACTTCAAGGGTCATCCAATAGAAATTGGGCACACCTTGTGGGCATCTGGCCTAGGGAGCTGACATGTGTCCCTCATTCCCTTTGTGTAAAGGGATCCTGTGTGTGTGTGTGTGGCTTTCTCTCTCATCCCCTACCTTTAGGGCTCGCCCCCTCCCATGTAGGGATGTGCAAAGACTTTTAGGGCACACACAAAGCATCCAATTTTCCCTAGGGTTGACCTTTGGGCACAACCTTTGAATTTTGGAACCTTAGCATTTTGGAAGTCTTAATGGGCTGAACCTTAGGGTCTTTTTAGCCCATTGTTGCACATGGATCTTTTGCAGATGGCCCCCCCTTTGGATCCCTATTTTCCCTCCTTTGGATCCCTACTGTGGCCGGTCTGCTAGCTTAACCAATATTCTAGCTTTTTCTCCCCTGGCCTTCCCCACATTAAATGATCAGTTTAATATGAGAAAATCATTTAGGAGAATTAGATATTGATTATTATGACATTACCTCTCTCTTGAAATCATAGTCGTCCTCGACTATGGTGTAGAGGAGGTAAAGCATGTTCATGAGTCCTTTTCTTAGCGGGTAGAGGATCCCTATGTTACCCTACGACATCATTCCACAATGGATGACTAGTCCATTTGGCGCTTGAGAGCCTGAGGCTGCCGCAAGCATGTCTGCACATTAGTCCTATCAATCTTCCATAGTAGAGTGACAAGCTCTGCTTGGTGTTTGGGAGACGTCATCTCCGCAAACTTGATCTAAGCATGCATACTACTTCATTTTTGTGCACAAATAAAGAAAAAGAGAGTCTTATAAGACAAAAATTTTGTTCATTTTGTACATTTTGTACATTTGCTTACTCTTGGGAAGCATTGTAAGCATTGACAAGGTTTAGGTTATCCTTTAATTGTATGCCTTCCATCCATCTAGCATCTTCAAAAGGATAATTCTTAAACTTAGTAAGATATCGTCGGATAGTCTTACCGCCTCTTAGTACCTTGTCTTCATGTCGGAGAATGGACTCGGGCTACAGCACCTCTTCTTGGTCCTCGATCTCCAGTGGGTCTTCAATAGTTGGTTCTTGAGGTGGCTCTCCTTTGTAAGGCTTTAATAGGCTCACATGAAAATCATTGTGTATGAGCCAATGATTGGGCAACGTGAGTTGATAGGCCATCTCATTGATTGGCCTACGAATCTGAAAGGGACCATAGTACCTTTTTGCTAGTTTAGCATAGTACTTTTGGTGACCCGTAGAATTCTAGCCCGTTTTCTTTAAAGGCTTGGGCTATTCTGTGCTTGTCAGCAGCAGCCTTTTGCCTTTGCTGTGAGATAGAGATAGCATCCTTAATCTTTTGGAAAGATTCTTGTAGGTCTCAGCTATACTCATCTGCAGCGAAGATCTTCCCATGTACCTTAAGTAGCAAGGGACTTTTTGATCTTCCCTCAATTACCTCGAAAGGTGCTTTTCCTGTGGAAGTATGTACAGTGTTATTGTAAGCATACTCCACTAAGGGTAAGTACTTCTCCCATTGAGATCTTTGATCTACTTCCGTTACATAGGCTTTTAGTAGATAGAGAATGGTTAGGTTAGCTATTTCACTTTGGCCATCAGTTTGTGGATGATAGGCCGAAGAGAAGCTTAGCCCTGTTCCTAAATTCTCAAAGAGACCCTTCCAGAAATTACTGGTCATTCTAGGATCTCTATCCGACACTATGGACATGGGCAAGCCATGGTACTTGAAAATTTGTGAAATAAAGAGGGTTGCCATTTGATGGGCTTTGATAGTCTTTTTGACAGGTATAAAATGAGCTTGTTTACTAAACCTGCCTACTATCGTCAATATTCCCGTATTCCCATGGATAGACTTAGGCAATCCAAAGATAAAATCCATGGATATTCTCTCCCATGGTGAATTAGGGATTGGCAAGGGTTGAAGCAATCCAAGTTGCTTCCCTCTATCAAATTTTGTCTTTTGGCATACCACACATTTGGAAACATACTCTTGTATGCTCACTTTCATGGTAGGCCAATAGAAATATGTTTCAATTCCCTTTAAGGTAGACTGAATCCCTCTATGCCCCGCATAAGGTGGAGCATGAGATTCATACATTACTTTCTCACGTAGTGAGTTAGTAACGCATAGTCTATTGCCATAGAGAAGATAACCATCTTGTAAAGTAAATGGTTCTTCTTGCTTCCCTAATGCAAGGGCTGAAATCACATCTCTAAAATCGGGATCAATAGCATACTCATCTATCATTGAAGATAGATCATTGTGAGTTGCTATGGAAACCGCATTCACTCTCGGCCGTCTTGAGAGTGCATCAGCTACTTGATTATGCTTGCCAGCAATGTGAGCAATATGAAAATGAAATTGCGAAAGGAAATTTTCCCACCTCATTTGTTTGTCGGAGAGCTTGGTCTGTGTCATGAAGTACTTAAGACTTTGGTGATCCGTTCATAGAATGAAAGGCAATCACCACAAGCATCGCATTGGACCTCAAATGGTTGTGATCCGGTAGTGTAAGCACAGGTTGAGAGATAAGCTTTTCTTTAAGCTTTTCAAAAGCATTGTTCTCCTTAGGAGACCATGTATACCTAACGCTTTTCTTTGTTAGGTCATGTAATGGTCCCGCAATTTGTGATAACTTTTCTATGAAGCGTCGATAGTATGCACACATACCTATGAAGCTTCTTAGTTCATGCAGATTCCTTGGTTTAGGCCATTCTTTTATTACCTCTAACTTGGATGGATCCATTTCGATGCCATCTTGAGAGATAATGTGACCTAAATACTGAATCTCTTGCAAGAAAAATTCACTTTTCTTTCGATTAACATAAAGTTTATTCTCTCTTAAAACTTGAAATATTACCTGGAGGTGTTGCTTGTGTTCCTCCAATGAATTAGAGTAGATGATAATATCATCAAAGAACACTCCAGTGAAGGTTCGATGAGGCCTGAACAGATTCTCCATCAAGTGGTTGAATGTGACTGGTGCATTGGTCAAGCCAAAAGGCATGACAATGTATTTGTAAAGACCAAATGTAGTACGAAATGCGGTCTTTACAATCTCTTGATCAACTATCCTTATTTGATGATAGCCACTTTTTAGGTCAACCCTACTGAAGTAAGTCGATCCTTGTAGCTTATCAAATAGGTCTTCTACCCATGGAACAGGAAACCTATTCTTGATAGTGATCCTATTTAGTGCTCTATAGTCGACACACATACGATATGTGCTGTCTTTCTTTTGCACTAATAGCACAGGTGAGCAAAATGGAGATGAGCTTGGCCTAACCATACCCTTCTCAACTAAATCATGCACTTGACACATAATCTCCTCTTGTTGAGCTTGAGAAACTCTATAAGGAGGTTTATTAGGCGGTGAACTTCCTGGAAGAAGTTCAATTGCATGGTCATCATTACCTTGTTTAGGAGGTAGCTCACAAGGGATGTCATCAATAAAAACATCTTGAAACCCCTTGAGAAATTTGGATAACTCTAATTCCTTTTGGTTGCTTTTATTTTCTTTTGCTAAAGCATTAGGTTCATTTTGAGAGTCTTTAACAAAAATCATGTACACGGAAATAGAGCTCTTTATTGACTTGTTGAAAGTTGGTGTATGTACAATGGGGATGGTGTTACCCATTTCCTTAGCATCTATATACATGTCTTTTTCCCTGAACTTAAAGGAGATTCTCCTTTCAGGAAATTTAACATCGGCAGCCAGGCGGTCAAACCATGGTGCCCCTAGGATTACATCCTCATGCTTGAGAGGAGAGATAAAGAAGTCCTCTTTGTCCACATAGCCTTGGACATGAAGCCTCAATTTCCCAATTAAGGGAGTGACTGAAGCTTCTTGCCCCTTGAAGGCACTGTCTGCGGGTAGGACATCTCCCATCTCGTAGGATTGTATTCCTAGCTTGGTTGCCAACTCTATAGATATAAAATTGTGAGTAGAACCAGGGTCAAAGAGAATAAAAGCATCATGTTCTCTTACCTTTCCCCAAGCATGGCATAGACGAGATCCTTTGTGGTGAGTTTGGTGAGTCTCCTCCTCTTGGATTTCAACCAAGGAAGCTCTAGGAGGATCTTGGCGGTTGTTCTTTTGGGGACAATTGCGGTACGCATGCCCTTGTTCGCCGCACTTGAAACACCGGTTATCCTTACGATAACACTCAAGCTCTTCAGGAGAGAGTTTATTCTTACCTTTGTAAACTCCCTTCTCTTTAGCTTTGTTGGAGTTTCCCTTAGGAGACTTTTGGACATTGTACTTCCCCTTAGGCTCATTGGAACCCTTATTTTCCGGTGGCTTATTATTTCTTTTTGCTCCCGTTTGGAAATTGATTCGAGAGGCGACCATAGTGTGGTGCATTACCGCCGATATGATACGTGGTATTTGGGAGTTGACATACTCCGCCATTTCTTCGGTTAAGCCCGCACAAAATTGTTGCTTTTGCTCTCCAAAATCCAACTTTTTGAAGACAGTGGCTTTGAGTTGTAGGTCCCAAAACTTGTCTAAATATTTGTGGATAGATTCATTGAGAGAGAGCTTTAAGCTTCGCCATTCGGTGAGTACTTTGTCCTTGGCATCGGTGGCCAAAAACTGCTTCATAATGGAAGCTCTGAAAGCTTTCCATGTTCGTGGAGCTTCACAGTTGGCTCGTAGGCTAGACCACCATTGTCTGGCAGACTTTTGAAAGTGCATAGCTACATGGCGTAGCTTAGAGGACTACGTGAAGCCCTCATCTCCAAACGCCGCATCGAATTGTTTGATAAAGGCCAAGACTTTGTCCGTAGCACCAAAGGTACCATCATAGGTAAGGAAAGAGATGCTCTTCCCTCCCTCTTTCAATTTCTTCAACTTGGATGACCTCTTCCATGCGACATAGGATTTCCTATGACCTCTTCTTTTTGATGGTTCAAAGGTTGCACCATCACTTTCTTCAGAAGGTGAAAAATTTGAAGAAGGTGGAGAAGAGGGTGACCTCTTTTCTCGCGTTTTTCTTGTCTTGATATGTGTCGTCTTCACCATAGCTTTCATAAGAGGAAGAGGATGAAGAAGATGGAGAAGAGGGTGTCCTCTTTCTCGCCTTTTTCTTCTCTTGCTTTTTATCATCCCTCTTTGAATTATGGCGTGGAGAAGAGTGTGATGGTCTTCTCTGCTTTGGTGGTGATGGAGAGCGTTTAGCCCGCCTTCTTCGTGGAGCCATCTCCGTCGAGGTGGCGGGAGACTCGCTTCTTTCTCGTTCCTTCGGTGGAGGCTCTTGAGTTCTCCTTTGGGAAGGAGATGCATCATCAAGAAGTAAATTCTTGAGCCCTTCATATGGATTCTCTTCTTCTTCCCGAATCGGAGAGAGACCTCTTTTGGTAGTCTCACAAGGAGGCTTCCTAGGTGTTCTCTCATCATGGTGATGAGCTTGGAGAATCCCGTGAGCACGGAGCTGCCGTTGCACTTCACTTTGGAGAGATGGATTGCCCATGGCTTGTTGAAGCCTAGAAACAAGATAGTTAACAAGCATTGAAGCATCATTAGTAGCTTGCTCATGAGCAAAATCAAAGTTATCAACATTAATTTCACTCTCTTTACTATTGTCAGCCATTCTAACAACTTTTAGGTGTAAACTTTTTAGGTGTACTTTGGCACTTCAAGCCCTAGTTGCAACTCCTCTTTACCCCTTTAGAAAAAGCACTCAAGCTACTATACCCGTGGCTCGAATACCATTAATTGCAAGGAATAGAAGAGAGGGTCTTTCGACACCAAAACAACACCGGCTCCTGTCAAGCTTCTAATAGCTCAATAGTGGTTAAGCCGTAGGCAAGCCTCGTAGGACTCCACTATTAAGACCATAACTCTCGACGGTGATTCCCCATTAACTGCAGGAAGGCAGGCGCACTGCAAGGCTGAAAAATCCCTTTTGTACTTACTCACAGGCAATTAATAATACCAACCATTTGTAGCTAGCTTGAGGACCTCCCTTCTTGAGCAAGAAAAGAGAAACCTTGAGCTCTGATACCAATGTAACATTTAATGGCCTAATAACTTATGTGTAGCGGAAATTAGCATGAACATAGTAGGCATTTCATTAGAGTAGATTCCTAATGAGAATTACAAGAGTGCTTGGGTGGAGAGAGCAACAAAAAGCATAACACCTAGTTAGATAGCATCGACAATACTTTCAAAAGAGAGAGCAATTAAGCTATTGACAATAGTTGAGGACCGGATTTTCATGGAGCCGGTCCACCCTCCAAAAGGCTTTGTATTATGGTTTCTCCCATCAAGAGAGACATTGTACAATACAATTCTTTGTGTTCCTTCAAGACTAGCTAGTGCAATGAAGATGGAAACTTCATGCACTAAGCAAAAAACTTAACAAACACAACTTGAATTATCCCCGTTCTCAGACCCAAGACCTCACACACCTTCGAAGATGGTGAGAGCTAGCAGGGTATGAGAGTAGATTGAGAGGAAGAAGGAGTATCTTACGAGAAAGATGTACATCTCCTCACATAATCACTCATATGTAGCATAGCTTAGCTTAGTAATTAGCTTGGTAGAGGAGATGAGCATGCATTGAAGCTTGGCTCTTGGTTGGATATGCATCCACATGCCAAGAGAGTGTTGATGTAGGCTTCTATCTCACAAGCTTGGAGTAGGTGATGAGTTCTTCATTAAAGCTTGGGAAGAGATACTCTTCTCCTTTTTCACACATGAGCTTGTGTGAGTGTGTGTGTGATAATGCCTTGCTATAGTTCAAGCCTATCATGTCAAAACTGCAAAAAGTTGGAAAAAATCCCCACCTATAAATAATAACGATTGTCTACTTTTGTTGTAATTTTTTTCCTGAACTGTATGATTTTGATCTCTACATGTTTTTATGCATCTATGCATGCTCCAAAATTGATTTGAAGCAAAACGGACATCATTTGTCAGCAATTTAGACTTGGGGCATTTTAGAGCGGGATTTGAAATTTTTTTTAACTTTGACACTTTATTTCCTTAACAGGAGCAATGCAAGCTTCCACCGAGAAGACCAAGAAAAGCGTGTCCCAGAAAGAAAATTTGCAAGAGCTACCACCCTACCAACTAGACCCAAGTTTATTAAAGACGGCAAAAGCAACGTACTTGTCAAGAGAACAGCATGAAGAAAGCAACACCACGGTGTTCACTGGTAGGTTCAAGAGCGAAGAAGGACACCAAGTGGAACTGCAAATGCTACCATAAGAGATGTATGATATAGCTGCCAAGCCAAACACCAAAGAAGCCAACAAAAGGCTAGGCCTAAGGGACTTCTACGACCAAGAACCATGCGACGTAGATTTCCAGAAGGCCTATGAGCTATTGTCTATGATTGAAGAGGATGGGCCAGCCCAAATCACCGACCAATAGGGGCAAAAAGTAGAAGTAGTAATCACAAAAGAGATTGTGGCCGAGGCACTGAAGTTGCCGACTGAAGGTATGATGATGCGGGCCCGAGATAGAAAGAGAGCAGACACATTCACCAAAGAGAATGTTGTTGCCACGGTACACCACCCGAACCATGCAATTGCGACCACCTTCATCCAAGTGTTGAAGTCGACAACCAGGCAACCAATTGATCATACGTAGTATGCCCTGACAACGTTGAAAGGCACAAAGAATAACTGGGCGCACTTGAACTACAGCAAGAATAGCATATCATGCTATTGGCATGGTTGATAATTTTCGGCTAGCCCAGATCAGAACACATGGATTGTTTCCACGCAACCTTCTCCGAGAACCACGCGTTATATTAAAGAGAGTATATAAGTCAGATGAAGAATTTGCAGAAATCTCTCATGAATCTCATAGCAATGAGAACTCAGACAATGAGGAAAGAAGGGCTAGAATTGAAGAAATGAAGAAGAAAGTTGTAGGTACACACCATGAATAACCTCAGCAAAAGAAGACGAGGTTTGAAAGAGAAAAAAAACCTATGAAAGGAGCCGCCAAGCTACAGGTGAGGACTAGGAAAGATGAGTTCCAAGAAGGATAAGGGGACACAAAACCAAAAACCCTGCAAGAAAAGGAGAAGAGGATCCCACGGAATTTCTTGAATGCATGTATGCAGAGGTAGAAGCCGTAAAGTTGAAAGAAGCGCAAGAAGCTGAAAAGAAAGTAAAGGAAGAAGCGACCGAACAACAAAGATAGGTAGAGGCTACGGAACAAAGTGAGACACATCACGACCAAGGGGAGATGTCTCCAAAGCCCACCTCACCCGTTGTAGATCAAGAAGACCACCCAATGCCAAGCCTGTGCCTTTCACCACCAGCTAAACCCAATGAGGGCGAGGAAGCCAAGGAAAAAGAGAAGGAACATGCAGCAACAAGTTTTGAATAGCCAAAAGAGACTAAACCAACTGAAGTTGAACATTCTACAACAACCCACCAGAAATAATAGAGGTATCCACAAAGTCTCAAGCAATAGAAGCAGTCGAGGGAACCACAACGCCTTACGGAGAAGTAGAACCTCCGCCCCAACCACAAGCAGCCACCACAGCACCACCCAAAGAGTCAGACATTGAAACGACTGAAACCTCTAGACAGACTCACGTAGAGCCTGAAGATTGGAAAACAAAGTCATCATACAGGTTAATAAATATGCCAAGCAGATGCAGTAGATGACATAAAAAATGCGAACAACAGCACTTAGTCGTAGTGCTAAGGCTAGGGAACTTGAGCTAGTTATTAATGCTCTACAAGGAGAGTTGGATGACAGGATGAACATAACTTCATATCTACAAAGACAGATCAAAGAGCTGAAGGATGAAGCCGAACAACACCAGCTTGCAAAAGAGAAGCATCAAAAAGAAATGGAGGAGTTGTGGGAGAACTTCTAATCAAGTTATCCAATGCCTGCAAGACCAAAGATCAATAGCTGACAAAGGTAACAAATGAACTCCTAACCACTACTCTATTAGTACAGAAGATCCAAGTGTAGCTCGATGTATCAAATGCTTCTCTGCAGTACTCTGAGCAAAGGATTAATGATCAGGCAGTACTTTTGAGACGGATAAGAGAAAATTCTACTGTCACTTCAATAAAAGGTACAGATGAAGTCTATAAGACTTTGGAAAAGAGAAACGAGGATCTCAAGCTGGAGCTGAAGCTAGAACAATCACAAAGAAGAGACCTTGCTTTGATGCGGGTCCAAATAGAGGAGCAACTGCTCAAAGAGATAGCTAAACTAAAGAGAGTCAATCAGCTACTGAGACAGGGAAAACCTGAACATCAGGAAGAAGTCGGTACCTTTGAGCAATCAACTGTTGACATTCTCTCAGTCTCTTTTGGTGAGATGGAAACACATCCGATAGAAGGGCTAGAAGGAGAAGCAGATTTTTTAGGTCCAGATTTTTAGTATCCATGGTCTAGCTTTTTAAAGCTGAGGAAGATGCACTCAAAGAGCAAATTTCCCAGGAAACAGATGCTGAATGGAAAGCAGCGATGGATTGGGGATTGAGAATTCTTCACTCAATCAATGTAACTCAACTCACTCCCAACCAAATCAATGCACATTGGCATCAGCAATCATTGCCATACCCTTTGATCAAAGTGGAGCTTTTATTAAAAGAAAGACTATACAAGGATATGGAGGCAGAAGACTCAGAGGATATCCACCCCAAGTGGAGAAAAAGCTGGTCAAACAAGAATTCAAGATATCTGATTCTGTTCACAAGAGCACCTGCCGTACTACAGAAAGACGCAACATTCTGTCTTATACAAAGGGTAAGAGCATAGCAAGTATTTGAGACACTAAAAAACAATAGGCCTACATGGCTAAACTATCCACGACTACCAGCTCTAGAACAGGGACCGGTAACAGAGGAATACATGGTAAAAACCCTAACGGGCGCCATGACTTTCTTCAAGAGCCTCCCTGACCTCTCATGTGCCATGTTGTATAATATTTGCAGAATGCTGCTCACATGTATTCAAGATTTTCACGAGCCAGAGCAGGTAGGAGCGCCATGGATGTCATTCCTTGAAGGCAATAAGGGTATCTATTTTGACTTAAGTGGCCAGCCTTTTGAAGAAGTCCTTTACAGCTTCTACGCCCGATGCATTTTTTTGCCCTCTAGCAATATGTTGGCATTTTTGGAAGCATTCTATATAGGTTTCTTCACTTGGCGAATGAAGATATCAGTGATTAGTAACCTTACATCTAGATTTGTTGGGTATTCAGCCATTGAGCTCAAAAACAGAGTCACAATGCATTTCTTGCAAGTTCTTGACAAGAGAGAAGACTCAATGTATGAGAAAGCACTACATGCCACTACAAGAGGCTATTCATGTTAGCGACGCTCACACAGCGACGCTAAAAAAAAAAAATCCCGGCGTCGCTATGAGCGTCGCAAATTTACAAGTAAATTTGTGACGCTCATAGCGACGCTCATAGCAACGCCGGCTGGGCTAAAAAAAATAACAGAGAGCGCCCAAAAACTCAGATCTCAGATCTGAGTTTTTCGGCGCCCTCAAGCAAGGAGCAGGTAACGCTCTCCGTCTCTCTCTCTCTCTCTCTCTCTCTCTCTCTCTTTCTTCTCCACACACACACACACACACACACACACACACACACACACGAGGAGAGGAAGGAGAGCCAGGTATGCTCCTTCCCTCTCCTCACTCTCATGTTCCCTTCCCCTCTTTCTCTCTCCCTCTCTCTCTCTCTCTCTCTCTCTCTCTCTCTCTCACACACACACACACACACACACAGTGTTTTTGAGAGAGAGAGAGAGAGAGAAAGAGTACAAACATAAACAAAAACGCACACACACATACATAAACAAAGAATGCACACACACATTGAGAGAGGAAAAGAGAGAGAGAGCATGCATAAACAAAAAACGCACACATTGAGAGAGGAAAAGAGAGAGAGAACATGCATAAACAAAAAACGCACACATTGAGAGAGGAAAAGAGAGAGAAAACATGCATAAACAAAAAAACGCACACACATTGAGAGAGAAAGAGAGAGAAACTAATTTAACGTCGTAGGAAACTAATTAAAATTAAAAGACCTAAAGATCTAGCCGACGAGGAGTTGAACTCAAGACCTATTATTCAAGAGGGAAATGGCATAACCAATCTATCATACTTGGCATGCGTGATAGAAAGGTTATACCATTTATATCTTTTTATTGGCACACACATCCACACACGTGCACACACACAAGAAGAAGAGAGTTATAACATCGTAGGAAACTATCCTAAAAGACGTTAAAGATTAGATTAGATGTAGACTTACGTTAAATTAGATTTAGGTTTATTTAAGTTAAATTAGATTAGATTTAGGTTTATTATTAGTTAGATTTACGTTTATTTACGCTAGATTTAGATTTACGTTATATTTTATTAGATTTAGGTCTCCATAGACTGCGATGCCTGCATGAAGCGGGTGAAGAAAGCCCTCAATGGAATATAGGGTATTGCTGCCTTCACTCATGGTGGGCTCCGTCGATCCAAAAGTACTGGTGAAATGTCTTCAGAATATAGGGAAGAAGGTGGATCTTCAGGGTGGCAAGAGTCACTACATCCCCGACAATGACCATCTAGACAACCTCTAGTCATTCAACAGCAACTTCAAAGTTAGTAACAAGAGCAAGAACGGTCCAAAGGGCTAATTGCTGTCGTCAGATGTGGATGGAGATGAGGCAGCGTCACCGCCGGAAGTTAACTCTCACATCTTTAGTGATGAGAATGCCAACTCTTGCCGAGTTATGTGGAAAATTATGTGTTAAATCAGTTTTAAGGTTCTTATAATCCCTGTTAGTTTAGTTCTTTGTTTTTAATATAACATAATTTACGTTAGATTTAGATTTATGTTATATTAGATTAGACTTAGGTTTATTTAGGTTTACCCACACACACACACACACACACACAAGAAGAAGAGAGGTTTAACGTCGTAGGAAACTATCCCAAAAGACGTTAAAGATTAGGTTAGATGTAGACTTACGTTAAATTAGATTTAGGTTTATTTTTAGTTAGATTTACGCTTATTTACGTTAGATCGAGTCCACGCAAGAATTACTTACGGTTTAGGGTTTAGAACTAGACGAACAGTGAAAAGATGTTAAGATGCTGTGAAGTGGTACAGCTAGAGAAGAGGCAAAGGGGTTTTTTCCACTACATGCAGTATCATGTAGACGTGGGTCTGTAGATTTCTTGTACCCACAAATATAGGTATTTACCAATAAAGACGAGATTATAACCCGGTGGTTCTGATCTCCGTGCACCTCTAGAACGAGGTGTGCGGGGATTGGACATGACTAGAGAATGTGAGGTAGAGAGAGAGAGAGAGAGAGAGAGAGAGAGAGAGAGAGAGAGAGAGAGAGATAAGACGAAGAATGCCAATAGAATATTAAATTTGTTGTCCAGGTTATAAGATTTTTATCCTCATTATGAGTAGTGACGAGGATGTGGGACCGTCCAACCGAAACACCTATCTCTCAATGAGGGTCTTATGTCCTTGTAATCAATGCAAGCATGTTGTGCGACGGACAAGACGTGTTTCTTTGCAGCATGTTCGTGAATTTGGCGAGTTCGATCCATCTATTATAGATCGAGTTGTTGCCAATTATAACTCGTCGGACTCTGACGCTGGTCAACAAGTAGCAATCTTGCAACCCAATAGACGTGTTCGCAGGCGCTTTGGTCAAGCAGCATATGTGAGGCCACAAGATGTAGCCTCTGACAGCTCAGGGGATGATCATGCAGAGCACATTCCCAACGAGGCAATGTTTGAGCCCGAGATTGATGAAATGATCGAGAAGATCATGGATTCAGAAAGGCTTATCTATGATGATATGAAAAGTGAAGCCGATACGCCATTGTCTAATGGAGCACGTATGTCTAGATTGAAAGCACTCCTGGTTCTTCTCAACATGCAGGCAAAGTTTGGATGGAGTGACACTAGCATCACAGCGCTTTTCAGGTGATCTATTACAATTAGTTTACTTTAATAAAACTCTAAATGTATAATGATCTGATAGATTTTTACACGACTGTATCGTATTTTTATGTTGTGTAGATTGCTTAAAGAGCACATACTACCAGCTGACAATGTGATGCCAGATTCCCGAGATGAAGCAAGAAAGATTTTGCGAAACTTGGGGATGGATAACAATTCTATCCACTCTTGTCCTAATGACTGCATTCTTTTCAGAGGGGAATACATAGACATGGACAAGTGTCCGAAATGTGATTCCGAAAGATATCGAGTAGATCTCCACGGGACAAAAATTCCACAAAAGGTTTTGCGACATTTTCCTCTGCTTCCTCACATCAAGCATTTCTTCGAATGTAAGTCCATGGCCGCCCTAGCATCATGGCATGAGGAGAATAAATCTTCGGATGGTGTGCTACGAATTCCTGCAGATTGCGCAGCCTGGAAACATATAGATGGAACATGGTCAGATTTTGCCAGGGAAGCTCCTAATTTGCGCTTAGGCCTGGCTATGGATGGCGTAAATCCATTTGGTCAAAGATCAAAATCTTACAGTGTATGGCCCGTTGTCATCGTCAACTACAACATTCCCCTGTGGTTGACTACGAAGAAGGGGCACCTATGGCTAAGCTTGATTGTGCCAGGGCGATATAAAGTGGAGAATATGTATGTGTATCTTCGTCCACTATTGGAAGAGCTACAACAATTGTGGATTGGCATAGAGGTGGTGAATATGAGCCGACACACAGGACGATGGAATGCTTTGATCCGAGGCATTCTAATGTGGACCATGCATGACTATCCCGGGCTAACAGAATGCTCAGGTGATCTATTGACGCTCCTCACTCAGACACTGTAAATCTTGTTTTTTCCCATAGTTGATCTATTATCATGTGTATACATGCAGGGCTTCAAACAAGCAGATACAGAGCATGTGTCACATGTGGACCTAGACTGAATGCACGTAGGGCGCCCTCACTGAAGAAGCAAATCTACGAAGGTCATCAAGCGTATCTTCCAGAGAATCATGTGTTACGCGACGGCTTTTTGGGAAGAGAGCCACCAAGGATGTCTGCACAAGCATGGTTAGAGCAGAAGGAGATGTGCGATGACAGAGCCTCCAGGGATGAAAAGACTATCTCTATGGTACGAGTTACCATACTGGCCCCGATTCATGATCAATCACTAGCTCGATCCAATGCACATATTCAAGAATGTGGGTAATCTACTATGGGACCATCCGACCGGCAAGAAAGATAATTTGGGAGCCAGAGTTGACCTTAGAAATGTAGATCGTATGGAGCAATATTGGCCGCAAACAGCGTTTGATGATTCGATAAAACTCCCTAAAGCACCATGGATTTTCACAGGAGCCCAAGAACGCAAAGTAAAAGAGACCATTCGATCTTTGCGGACCCCCACTGGCGTAATGCACTCGCTCCGAACGTGTTTTACTAAAGAAAGAAAGCTTACCGGTTTGAAGTCACACGATTGGCATAAAATGTGTCAGGTACGTTCATAGTGGACTTTAATATCATTGCATAAAATGTGGACTTTAATATCATTGCTGCACATACTATGGAGAACCATAGATGATAAGCGCATATCTAGGATTGTCATGTGCAATCTCGGTGTTGAGAAGAAGATGACGGAAGATCTAGAGGCTAAAATCAACCAATTTTGCATGCTTCACAATCCAGTGATGCAAAAGTGGATTTCACAATATGAGGATGCAAAGCAAGAGCGACAGAGGGCACAAATCGAGTGGAGACGGGGAAGACGACCACCGATGCACTATCCGACGGGTCTGGAGAGCCTACCAACATTCATGAGCTTAAGACGGTGTGAGCGGGATGAAAACACACACAGCGCCTCTATAACGACCCGACACACACTCTTGGAAAGATACACACACACACTATGGGGCACCACTCGGCTTAGACAACACACCTCGCCGAGACAGGGAACACACCTCTGGAGTGAGAGGAGAGAGACTATCCACTTGCCCACTCCACACAGACACACACATACGCACACACACCCAAAAATTCAGCTCAAAAGAGGAGAATTTCTGATTTTTAGATACAAATGAGCTTGGGCCAACACCAATGGGGCAAACAGCTCACACAATATGGGTAAAAGATACCAGATACAATCACAAACTGGAGCAGAAACTTCGCTCATAGGAGAAACTTACACAGAAAAAAACCAGGAAAAGAGTGAGGAATTTGGCAAAATGGACAGCGCCATCGTGTCCGGAACGGCCCAAAACCCCAGTCTACAATGTCAAAGTGCTCAAATCCGACCTAGGATGAGCAGTTTACGACCAAAATAAGCTCCAAAATGAGCAAAAACACACCTGCGGCTATTCCTCCTCTCTTCTCCACGTTTTTTTCTGGTCTTCTCTCTATTTTTTCAGTTCCCACACTTAGATTTTTTAGTTGGGCACCCTTGGCCTTTTAGATGACCTCAAACGGACCCCGAACAGGCCAAAAACTGACCTCGCAGTGCATAGTTGTCACCTTTTTGCATCATTCGCACACCTGGCACTCAGCTTTTTTTCAATAATGCATCGCGCCACCACGTGAAGTGGCCCCAAAAAGAGGTCCTAATGATGACCTTTCTGCATAACTCTCACAAGAAAACACCCACGTTTTGTCCGTCCTTATCCGCGTGCAAATATTGACCTCGTTCGCCCTCCTGACGCCACTAGATGCCATCTGACGCACCTGCTGACCTCACGTCGTCGGCCCGCGGATAGCTTCCTTGAGAAGTTTTACACGCTATAAACTCCTCATTATTGTAGAAAAAACATACTGGTACTGGTGATAGTGAGAATCGATGCACTATGTACACACTGTCCTACCTGTACACATGTGGGCCCCACATAACCACCTGGCTAAGGAAAATGGGCAATTCTTTATTTGATGCACCATGCATGTGTATGTACATATGCGAAATCCCTTGCTCCAAAAAGCTCCTGACATAATTTGCCCATCCCCTAGCCTGCTAGATCATTCATGATCAGCAGCAGCAAAGAGAGATATGATACTCGCCGCATCACAGGTCTCCTCATCCTTCACAGACATCACTCGCTCTTCAGAAAACTCATCTTGCTCCACCATCATCAACCTGGCATGATACAACTTAAGACGCAATCCATTTACCCTTGACGTATGTAAAATCCCATCCAGGTTAGCCAACTGATATGTACCATTCGAGAAACATTCCACTACCTTGAAAGGGCCTTCCCACTTAATTTGAAACTTCTTTTGGAAGGTGTTGTCCAGTTTGCTGTTGTAGCGCAAAACCAAGTCTTGTTTCTTGATACCCTTACTTTTAACCTTTTCATTTATCTTTGCCAAAGCCTTATCTTGCATCTACCCATAATGCTCCAATGCGCTCATCCTATCCAACTGGACCTCTTGTAACTGCAAGAGCCTCTCTTTGAATGCATCACTAGGCGACCCAAGCAACTTCTCTAACATCTTGACCACAGGCAACTCTACCTCCACAGGCAATAGTGCTTCCTTTCCATACACCAAATGAAATGGAGTAAACCCTGTACCTGTCTTCACTGAAGTACGGTAAGCCCATCATGCACTAGGCAATTCCAAATCCCAATTCTTTCCTTGGTGCTCTGTCACTTTAGAAAGAATTTGTACCAACTCACCATTGAACCTTTCATTTAAGCCATTACACTGTGGGTAATAAGGAGTGGTATGCTGGTGCCTAATCTTCATCTTTGTGCATAAGAAGTCTAGCAGTTTAGCTCTAAATCCTGGCCCCTTATCTGAAAGTAGCTCTAATGGCACCCCAAACTTGCAACATATTTCATCATACACAAATTTTGCCACATCCTTTGTAGTGATCTGTTTTACTGCTATAGCCTCTGCCCATCTAGAAAGATAGTCCACTGCCGTCAAAATATAGCTTTTGCCCCTGCTTGTGATAGGTAACGGGCCTATTGCATCAATCCCCCACTTTTCAAACACATCAAACGCCAAAATGGTTTTTCGTAGCTCTGGCTTCAACACTCTCTTCCCAAACGCTTGACACCTATTGCAGGACCTACACCAATGGTGAACATCCTTGTGCAAACTAGGCCATACATACCCCTCTTGCAAAATCTTATGCAAGGTGATCTTTAGAGCAAAATGGCCACCACATGCGCCTTCATGATTCTCTTCCAACACTCTGTAAAGCTCCTCCCGCCAAGGTACACGTCTCAACACGAGATCAGCCCCTTTCATGTATAAGACATCACCAATCAATTTGTACCTGTATGCTCTACGCACAAAGCCATACTTCTTAGACTTCTGAATCTCCTTTGGAATGATTCCTGTTAGCAAAAACTCCTCTTCTTGAGCCAAACTTGCCCTCTCATGATAAAGAGGTAAAGTGGTCCTCAACACAAATAGCTCCCCAATCATGCCTTGAGCTGCTTCATGTGCCTCTCCATTTAGAGCACGTTCAATGTGTCTGATGCTCCATGCTTCAAAATTTTTTAACAGGCCTTTAATTCTAAAGCACATTTCCTTCAATGAGGTGTTCTTGCTCTTCCACACACCCAGCACTTGCTTCACCACTAACAAGGCATCACCTTTTATGCTCAACCTTCGAACCCCATGCTTCAAACAAATGTGTAATCCGGCTTCCAATGTAGCATATTCAGCCTCATTGTTACTATGCGCATCCAATTTGAACCCTCTCTTGCATACTAGTTTCCCCTCTGGATCATAAAGTGCTATACCCCCTGAAGCTGCATCATGGCTCTTTCTGTATGAACCATCAAAGAACAACACATGTGCATTGCTGATATGTGGCACTTCTTCAACTACCTTTCTCACCACCTCTTCCTTAACAATAAGGGGATTCTCCTTGTAGGTCAACAAATCAGCTAGGGTAGCCCTTGTACTATCTTCCATAAGAAAAGAGAACTCAAACTCTTGCAGCTCAATTACCCATTTCTTCACCACATTTGACATGTTAGTACCATTAAATAACTGTGGCAAAAAGGCATAACTCGTCAAGAAAACAAAAGGCCATGGTAGCAAGTAATGACGAAATCGTCGACAAGCAAATATTACACTGGCCATCACTAGCTCTACTTCCGATAACTTTCTCTCCGCTACCAACTTCACTCGGCTTGCACAATACACTGGCCTCATATAATGGCTGCCCTTCCCCCTTTTCAATAGCATAGCTCCAATGGCATCATCCCCTACTGATGGATTTACACAAAAAACTTTCTCCCAATCAGGAGCCTGCATGGCTGACAAAACCCCCTAACACCTCTTTCACCTCTTGAAACACTTCTTCACACTTGTCATCCCATTGCAATGGATCATGCTTTTCCACTTGTTGTAATGGATAAAGAATCTGAGACGACAATGGAATAAACCTTGCCATGTACTTCACTTTGTGTATAAAGATTGCCAATTGCTTCATACTCGTAGGTGATGGAAGGAGAATAATAGACTTAACCTTGTCTGGATCAGCCTCAATGCCATTTTCTGACACCATGTGGCCCAATAACTTCACCCTTGGCTGTGCTAGATGACATTTCTTTGGATTTAGTTGTCCTCCACATTCATCATATCGAGCCAATACCATCTGCAGCTTCTCATGGTGATCAGCCCTACTGCTATAGACACAGAAGTCATCCATAAAAGCTTTAACACAACTACCAATGAATGGTTCCAGCACCCAATTTACTCTCTCTTGATAGAAGGAAGGTCCATTTGACAACCCAAATGGCAATACTGTGTAGCAATAGCAGCCCCATGGCGTAATAAAAGTGGTCTTTGTGCGGTCTTTAAGAGCAATCTTCAATTGAAAGTAGCCTGAAAAACCATCACACACACTGTACCTCTCATAACCTGCCACTGAATCCAAGATCTGATCGATGAATGGAAGAGGATATGGGTTCTTCTTAGTGGCTGCGTTTAAGGGCTTAAAATCTACACAAATCCTCCACTTCCCATCCTTCTTTGGACTGACTACTACTGGACTCACCCATTCTGTGGTCTCCACAGGGACTATGAACCCTGCCTTCAACAACTTGTCCACCTCTTCTTGCAAGGCTTCCATTTGCTCTTGACCCATCCTTCTTAGCCTTTGCCGCACTGGCTTAGCACCTTCTTTCAGCTCTATATGCATCTCTTCACCCTTGAACTCTCTGATCTCTTGATATGAAGTAATGAACAAATCAGGAAAACTAGCGAGCATATGCAAAAATATATCCTTCTCCATAACTGAGAGGTCTCCACTAATCATTTGCGTCATTAATTCCTGCTTCTTTGACAACTCAACCTTGGTTTGCATCAGCCCTTCAATCACTTCATAAGGCCCTTCACTTTCATCTTCAACCTCATTTGCAAATGCGACTAAACCAATCTCCTGGATTTCTTTATCCATCAAAAGAAATGCAACATCAGCATCCTCATCACTGCTGGTAGTGCTATCACTATCCTCATCTGTCACTGTGGAAGAGTCTTCATCACTAGACTCATCCTCATCGTCATAAATCTCCTCTAATTGTTTCCTTGTGTCCATATTATAAAGCTTCTTGGTACCTGTCTTTCCATAGAGGCTAATCGTACCATGTCGCCAATCTTGAACAGCTCCCACTGCACGTAACCATGGTCTGCCCAGTATAATAGGATATGCTCCCAACCCTGCTGGCATCACATGAAAATCAACCACTGCCTTTGCATCATATGCCTTCACTTCTAAGCTCTTTACAACACCCAAGCATTTTACTTTTTGATGGTTTGCCAATCTGATCCGAAAACCTGACACCCCAGCCACTGTGAGACCCATCTTCTCAACGCATGAGTGTGTTATGACGCATATTTGGGCTCCGCCATCCACATAACCTTGTCCCAAATTTTTCCTTTTATGCCACACATCTACTATTGGACAAATGTCTGGTAGCTCGTCCATTGCCAACACCTTCACTGAACCTCTCTCTGGCTCTTTCTCCATTGGGTTAACCATCCTCTTCCACTGTCGCTTTATCTTAGGCACCATCTCTATAAGCTGCCCAAAAGTAACATCTGCCTTCCTGCTCGTCAGATCCTCCTTCAATTCATAGCTTAATTGCCCATCCCCTAGTGGAAAATCGGAAACATGAAACTTTCGACGAGCTCTCCTTTTCCTCTTGGCCTTGACATCCTCGCCTTCATGGCTCTTTCCTTTCTTCTTACTAGGACTTGGGGCATTTCTTCCTTCCTTATCCTCTGTGGTCCTCTTCCCAATAGGCATCACTAATGTATCCTCTAGCTTTGATGCCTTCTCCAAAGTGACTACACTTAGCACTTTTGTCTTTCCCTTTTCCTCCTGGGTCAGTCCACTGGTTCCTTCGTCTCCCTTAATTTCGATGCCATAATCATTTGACCTAGTTAGCACCTGTCTTGGCAATGGATACATGTCTCCCCCCATCCTTGGTGGCTTATCACATTGCGGGCTGATGTGACCCAACTCTCCACAATTATAACATGTGGGCGTCTGCCTCCAAAACCTACCATTGCTTTGTCCAACACCATTCCTAGGCCTTTCTTCACCTCCTGACTGATTTGCAAACCGCCCTCGACCTCGATTATTTCCCACTTGACCTAGCATGTTTAGGCTGAGATTCTTCATCAAATCAACCACTTGCCTCATGTCTTGCCTTAGGCCATCATCTTGCACTGCTGTAGTGACCACTGCTAGCATAACCTGAGTAGTAACAGGAACCACTGGTTCATGATGAACCCCTGACATACGACCTTGTAAAGAGTCCATAGGCTGAAATTCAGACCTCATGGGCAAAGACTCCACCCCTAACTGGCTCATTTTCCTCAGCTTCCACTCTTTGTTCCTTGCTACCTCTAGTGCATCCTCATATGTCCTAGGCTTCTTTAGCTCCACTCTCCAACGTATATTCTCCCAAAGACTAGCTAAGAACCCGTCCTTCTTCATCATGTCAGGCGGGGGTACCTGTGGTGCTAAGGCCTTGCACATCCGCTCCCATGCCAATGAGAACTTACGTATGTACGCATCTACTGGCTCACCTTCCTTTTGCACCAAACCTTGTACTTCTTGCCACACCTTGTCAGGATCTTCTATCTTCACAAACTCCACTTCCAACCCATGTCATAGATTGTCCCAACTCAACCTTACAGGTGGATCAGCCACACGCAACTCCTCTTCAAATGCTTTAGACCAAACTCGTGCATCACTCTTCAAACAAATTTGGAGAAGGCGTAACATTTGCGTAGGGTCATGAATCTGGTTGCTAATGCAGGCAACCTCCATCTTTTCCAAAAATTCTTCCACATCTTCATCACTTCTTCCATGAAACTCGGGATAAGAGAAAGCCATGGCTACCCAAATTATGATGCTTTGAGAACCCCTTCGAACACACGTGCAAGAACCCAAAACTTTTCACTACCCAATCCCCAGAAACTTCAATGGAGCTCAACTTTAGATAAGGACAAACACATGCACATCAAATGAGTTTTCATAGTTGATCATTGGAATTACAACAGGCAAAGGACATTCTAGGATCTCTCTCAATCTTCTTGGCCCAAACATAAAGACTATGCGCTGCTGGAAAAAGATCTTCCTGGACACATGAACATGAATCTGAATTCTTTGAGTTAAATGAAAAGGAGTGAACTGAGGGCCATTTTGATCATCCATTAAAGCCAACCATGAAGCTCCCAAGAAGGCACACCTGACTCAACCTCTGATTTTGCCAAAATTTCAGCAGCATAACAGCATAAATGGCTCAAAATACCAAAAAACTAGCCATCATAACTTGGGAAAATTTCGACAGAGTTTCCCCAGAAGTAGAGCAGTAGGAACCCAAAATATAGACTGTATTTGTATGCATAAACTGCCAACAATAGAACCCGAGCATCAAATAGGACTTAATAGTACATAGCCTATGGCGAGGTCGCAAAAAGGGTGCTCCAGCTACCTGTATCACCGAAAGGATCTCTAAATTTGAGAATCCCCCAGCTCAATAAAAACCTCACACTATCGACCCTCACACGAAGGCTAATGCAAATCGCATATAGTCAAGTCTTAGAAATGACTATCTTCCAGACCCAGTCTCAGAAATGGCTGGGACCGCCAAATACAACCAAGTATGGCTCCACAAATGCGTACAATGGCAGTTTCCACAAGTAACGTACAATCCTGCAGACAATGCGCTCAAATAGGCGCCAAGTGATGCATACCCACAACAACTGCAAGTGACATCACTACTAGTATATCACTGTACTCCAGCTACCTGTACCTATGTTAATCACCTGTACCTATACCTGTAACCTGTAACCTGTAATCTCGAATCTCGAAGCTCAAAGCTCGAAGCTCGAAGCAGAAGGTACTCGAAGAAGATCCTCCGTGGGGGCGCCAACAGAATGTGAGCGGGATGAAAACACACACAGCGCCTCTATAACGACCCGACACACACTCTTGGGAAGATACACACACACACACACACACTATGGGGCACCACTCGGCTTAGACAACACAGCTGGCCGAGACAGGGAACACACCTCTGGAGTGAGAGGAGAGAGACTATCCACTTGCCCACTCCACACAGACACACACATACGCACACACACCCAAAAATTCAGCTCAAAAGAGGAGAACTTCTGATTTTTAGATACAAATGAGCTTGGGAAAACACCAATGGGGCAAAAAGCTCACACAATATGGGTAAAAGATACCAGATACAATCACAAACTGGAGCAGAAACTTTGCTCATAGGAGAAACGTACACAAAAAAACAGCAGGAAAAGAGTGAAGAATTTGGCAAAATGGACAGTGCCATCGCGTCCGGAACAGCCCAAAACCCCAGTCTACAATGTCAAAGTGCTCAAATCCGACCTCGGATGAGCAGTTTACGGCCAAAATAAGCTCCAAAATGAGCAAAAACACACCTGCGGCTGTTCCTCCTCTCTTCTCCACGTTTTTTTCTGGTCTTCTCTCTGTTTTTTCAGTTCCCACACTTAGCTTTTTTATTTGGGCACCCTTGGCCTTTTAGATGACCTCAAACGGACCCCGAACAGGCCAAAAACTGACCTCGCAGTGCATAGTTGTCACCTTTTTGCATCATTCACACACCTGGCACTCAGCTTTTTTCCAATAATGCATCTCGCCACCACGTGAAGTGGCCCCAAAAAGTGGTCCTAATGATGATCTTTCTGCATAACTCTCACAAGAAAACACCCACGTTGTGTCCGTCCTTATCCGCGTGCAAATATTGACCTCGTTCGCCCTCCTGACGCCACTAGATGCCATGTGACGCACCTGCTGACCTCACGTCGTCGGCCCATGGATAGCTTCCTCGAGAAGTTTTACACGCTATAAACTCCTCATTATTGTAGAAAAAACATACTGGTACTGGTGATAGTGAAAATCGATGCACTATGTACACAATGTCCTACCTGTACACATGTGGGCCCCACATAACCACCTGGCTAAGGAAAATGGGCAATTCTTTATTTGATGCACCATGTATGTGTATGTACATATGCGCAATCCTTTGCTCCAAAAAACTCCTGACAACGGTTGCAAAACCAATTGAAAAGCGCACAACAATGCGGGGACGAAGTGACTGAGGAAGAGTGGGAGTACTCTCGGGGTTGCGCGACCAAGGTAAGTTTGCAATGTACGACTAGCTAGTGACTTTATTTCTAAACATTTGAACGGCCACTCATTATCTTTGTTCGTTGTAGTATAAGTCATACACAGCAGCATGGTGTAAAGGTCGACATTTTAGGGTGGAACGAATCGACAAAAAGCGTTTTACTCAAGATTGTGGAATCATGGCAAAATTTGAAGAGTCTAGTCGACGACGTTCCTCTGATGCAGATCCTGTGGTGGCGGAACTCACTTACTTCGGCACGCTACAAGAGATTTTGAGGATCGATTACAAAGGATTTTTTGTCGACTTGTTCGACGTGCAATGGTTTAAGATAATCATGGAGGGTCGCAACGCTACTGTGCGTAGAGGAGAGTCTGGTTTTCTTGAGGTGGATTCTACTAAGAAATGGACTGACCTAAGAGACACTTTCGTACTATCCGAGCATTGTGAACAAGTAAGTATGTAAATAGTTAACATCCCCCTTTTACAAGTTATGTGCTTGAAAGCTCTCATGTAAGTTATGTGGCTCTGGCAGGTAATATTTCATCCTACAAAGTCTACATCAAACTGGTGGTACATCATAGAGGTAGCCCCTCATAGTGCAAGGACGTATGAAGGCTACCATGTGCCAATCACAATTGCATCAATGGAGGAGATCAAAGAAGATGCTCAATCAGAAGCCGCTGCGGTGGTGCCAGACGAGCATCAAGATGCTACTACTCTATATGGGGTGCATGCAGAGGAGCTACAAAATGAAACAGAGGATATGTGTTTAAACGGAGAGCTCTATATAGATATAGGAAGTTATGCTCAGTTATGCGAGGATGAGAGAGAGATCTCTTAAAGCCACAAATATTGTATTTGAACAATTTTGCTCCGTGTTGTAAAAGCTTTGGCTCTCTAAGTACCTTCCATGGTGTATAACGCTCTTTTCTACTCGCGCTAACATCTTTTGATTGAAAATTCTGAGTTTTCGACTTGCCTCTTCTATCACTCAATTCATTGCGTCATTGTATTTATATGCGTCATTACGTCATTGTATTTAATGGTCTTTGCGTCATTGTCTACTCTATTCATTCAATATTAAGTTTAAATATTCGTGTGTTTAATGCAGGTATGGATCTTGACAAATCGCTTTTCCCTTAGTTTGCAAATGATACAAACTCTAGCCTTTTCTTTCTCAACAATAACCAATAAAACTATATTGCATTGGATTAACATTCAATTTTTGGCTATGAATTTCTCTTGCATTAAACGATAAGCCACTCATCCAAAGACGTCAGAGCAACCAATAGAGCTAACTTCTTGCCTGCATGCCAAGATCCAAATGGAATTTCCTCATGGAATACTATATTGCTTCATTGGACACATGTTTAATACATATTCACTATACATCTAATATGCTCAAGCAAAAACACATCTAGATTTTGACCATGCATTTTATGATCTCTATGACATGTTTTTGTCCTCATTAATGTCATTTTTCTAATGGGTCTGTGGCACTATACATCGCTGCTTTTTCCAATCACTCACCAAAATGAATTTCTCCATTAACATAGACTCGGGCCCTCCTCAATCAGAATAGAGCGTGCTCACAACACAACCATATACATTTTTGGCCATAAACAAAAAATGTTGAAAGCATATGAACACTTTTGACTTTGCCTTCAACACTAGATACACATACATACCTTCAGAGATTATTTCTACATTTCAAAATATAAATTTGCTCCCAAAATATCATGTATGCCCACATTGGACCACAAACATCACTTTAGACACGCTATAATTAGCGAGGAGAGCCAGCACAGAGAACCGTTCTTAAGAAACTTAGAGCATTGCATGTTTCCTAAACTATAGCCTTTTCATGCATGTGTCATTGTTTCCTCAAGCTGCAAGAGCACGGAAGAAGCCATATCTTATTTAATTTGAAAGTGCAACAAACTAGCTAAAGAGAGCCATCACCAATAGCTAAAGAGAGCCTCTTTTGATAGCAAGTTGCAGCACTGAAAGAACCATAACTTGCTATATATCTTACCAAGTTCTTAATTGGATGAGAAGCATTGCTTGCACATGTGACATTAGTCCCTCTACAAATTGTCACAAAACAAGTAACAAATCATGAAAAGATGTAATGTGCATGGTTGCACCATTGTCAAAGTATCAGACATGCTCCACAAACTCTATACTACATTTATCATGAACATTAATTGTGAAACCATGTGCAAAGAGCCTATTCTTCATTCTATACAACATTGTCCAAATTTTCATTAAAGCAAGAATCTAGCAGGTCCAGACAATTTTGAAAAAATGAGAAAGCTTGCAAAAGCATCGAGATTCCAAAAGAGAATAGTCAAAATCCTTCAAAGGTGGTGAGGCTTCAAAAAGAATAATGAAAATGGAAAGTATACAAAGGTTCAATAAGAGAGATCACGTATGAGCCACATCTTAGACATCGTCATCTAAATGCACCATTAGTAATAACACCTAGCGAATGTGCATCCAAAAGGCATGGAAGGAAAATTCTTCTCTCTCTTTGTGATTGAGCGGGTCATGGAATGGCCAAGCTGCATGACACTACCCAAGTATTCCTTTGCTTCCTCCTCCATGATATTGCTCAAGTTGTGAATGGTTACCCTTGTAGTGTCAAAAGTGCCATCACCATTATCTAAAGACAGCCTCTCAAACAAGTTGCAGCACTAAGGTTGCCTTCTTCCTACATGGGCTAGGCGAGAGGCACAAGGACAGACGGTGATTCAATGGCCAATGAGTAGATAAGTGATGAAAGTAAGTTTTTGAATTTTTGAACTTAATGCATGATTAGGGAATGTCTCAAAATTCATCTTGAATTACCACAAAAGGAAACTAATCTCATGGATTAATAGCCACGGAATGTCATATGGATTTAGTATCGCAAGAAAGACTCTAGTAATAATCCTCTAGAATTTTTCGAGAGAGAGCTACATGTGAACCCCTATCTTGGGTTAATTGCAACTTAATTGTTGATTGTCTCGTTGCATCCCCCCTCCTCCCCCCCCCCCCCCCCCCCCCCCCCCCCCACCCCCCCCCCCCACACACACACACACAGAGGTACCTAATTTCAAGTTGTGATGGATTGAGCATGCATTGGCACTCATGTATGTGTGCCTCACTAGGACTTACATCTGTACTCCCACCATTAAACAAAGACAATGATGTATCATGCACATTCTTTGAGCTCACATCTGTTTTCATGGTGTATGCTAATAAAGATTGAACTACATCTTCCACAAAAACCAAATCTTGACAAATCACTTTTCCCTTAGTTTGCAAATGATACAAACTCTAGCCTTTTCTTTCTCAACAATAACCAATAAAATTATGTTGCATTAGCTTAACATCCAATTTTTTGGCTATGAATTTCTCCTGCATTAAACCATAAGCCACACAGCTAAAAACGTTCAAGTAACCAATATAGCTAGCTTCTTGCCTACATGCCAAGATCCAAATGGAATATCCTCATGGAATACTATAAATTTTCTTTATTTGACACCTATTTAATACATAATCAGTATACATCTAATATCCTCAAGCCAAAAAACATGTAGCTTTTGACCATGCATTTTATGATCTCTATGACATGTTTTTCTCCTCATTAATGTCATTTTTAGAGGGGTGTGTGGCACTATAGATTGGTGCTTTTTCCAATCACTCATCAAAATGAATTTCTCCATTAACATAGGCTCGGGTCCTCCTCAATCAGAATAGAGGGTTCTCACAACACAACCATATACATTTTTGGCCATGGGGAAAAAATTGTTGAAAGCATATGAACACTTATGACTTTGCCTTCCACACTAGATACACACATACATACCTTGAGATATTATTACTACATTTAAAAATATAAGAAAAATTCTCCCAAAATATGATGTATGCCCACATTGGACCACAAAGATCACTTTAGACACACTATAATTAGTGAAGAGATCCAGCACATAGAACCATTCTTAAGAAACTTAGGACACTGCATGTTGCCTAAATTATAGCCTTTTCATGCATGTGTCATTGTTTCCTCAAGCTCCAAGAGTACGGAAGAAGCCATATCAAATTTAATTTGAAAGTGCAACAAACTAGTAAAATTTTGATGAGCAAATTGTGGATTCCAAAGTTTTGAATAAAAAATAGCCTTAGAATTAAGAACACACATGCCAGAAAAATTCCATATTGTTTATAAGAAGTGAGCTTATAAAGACTATCAAACTAAGCATTGTACATGGTATTGTCATGTATATATTACATCTATTATTCCCATATCATCTTACTACAAGGTCAATTTTTTGCAAGTGTAGATTTAGACTAAAGATTTTTCTTAATCTCTGATATATATAAAGTATTAGTAGGTCTGAAAGACCTGATCTTGATACATAGAGAGTATTAGTAGTCTAAAGATTCTTTGTGATTCTTGATACATATAAAGTATTAATAAGCTTGAAAGAACAATCACTTGCTATCTTACCAAGTCCTTAGTTGGATGAGAAGCATTGCTGACACATGTAACATTATTTCCTCTACGAACTATCTCAAAACAAGTAACAAATCATGAAAATATTTAATGTTCTTGCACCATTGTCAAAGTAGCACACATGTTCCACAAACTCTGTACCACATTCATGATGAACATTTATTGGAACTACGCACAAAGAACCCATTCTCAATACTACATAGTGATGGCCAGTTTTCGAAGGCCTTAACCGTGGGTACTAACCCCAACAAGGGGAGCATTATAAGTGGAAAAAAAAAGTGTTTTCTATTGCAGGTTGCTGCCACCACCCCCCCTTCCTTGTCCTTGCACTCACAGAGGGGCCACCACTCTCTCTCTCTCTCTCTCTCTCTCTCTGTGTGTGTGTGTGTGTGTGTGTGTGTGTGTGTGTGTGTGTGTGTGTATGTGTATGGATTTCAAACGGGCACCAATGTACATTGAAATGGTTGAGCAAAAATTATGGATGAAGAAGCTTCAATATGATGCACCATTGGAAACTAAATGGGAAGCTTTCAAGAAAGTTATTTTCTCTTGTGCCGAAGAATGCTTTGCTATAAAGCATCTCCATGGTATCAACAAAGATAGATCACGCAAAAGGTGGTTTGATAAAGAATGTCAAGATGCTAGGAAGTCCTTGATAAAGCTTGATGCAAATATGGACAAAGACAACTATCAAAGTCATTTGCATACATACAAGGCATTGATTCAAAAGAAGAGAAGAAGATGGGAAGTAAAGCAACAACTTTTTCAAGTCCAAGAAAAGGCACATGCATGTGGAAGATTTTGAAGAAACTTGAGGGGCAAGGGGGTTGAGAATTTCGGTAACTTGAGTCTTGTGGATATGTACACACATTGTAAGCAATTATATGAGCAAGCAAATGCTGAAAAAATGCCATTTTATGGTTCACTCCCATGTAAGCCCTCTTTTTTTACTATTGAGGATGTATGTAGTGGACTTGAAAATTTGGCCACTCGCAAAGCAGGAGATCTTCAAGGTATCAAGCCGGAGATGATCAAATGGATGGGAGATTTTAGCCATGAATGGATGTGTGATATGTTCAACCTTGCACTTCAACATGGTATGCCTTATGATGGGAGTACTAATTGGGTTAATCCTTTGCACAAAGGAGGGGATGTAAAGAATGTAAACAACTACCAGACTATAATGATTGGGTCTCTTATGGCAAAGTTGTTTGGGTGCATAATGGAGATGAAATTGAGTGATTGGACTGAAGATAAGGACAAGCGTGCAAAGGGACAAGCGGGTTTTCATCGATACCATAGCACCATTGATCATTTTGTCACTCTTCGTGTTCTCATGGAGGAAAGTTGGTTGAAAGGCAAGCGATTATATTGTTGTTTTGTGGACTTTAAGAAAGCCTTTGATATGATTCCACGTAACAATTTGTGGAGAAGGATGGAAGAACTCCAAATGCCAAGTGAATTTATGCTTGTGGTTTCTCTAATCTATGAGAAGGTGATTTGTCAATTGTGCATGGGAAGAGAAATTTCAAAAAAAATGTAAGCACTATTGGGGTTAAACAAGGATGTTCGTTGTCAGCAGCTCTCTTTGGTCTATGCATCGATCTATTGGAACAAATGGTACTTGACTTTATGCAAGAAGAAGGCATTGAAGAGGTCACTATTTGCAATGTGGTAATCATGCATTTGTTGTATGCGGATGATGTAGTGCTTCTAGCACACACTTTAGAAGATGCACAAAAGCTTATGGTTGTTCTTGATAACTTTTGCTTGCATAGTGGGCTGATTGTGAACGAATCCAAGACAAAGGTTATGCTTGTGAAAACCAACCATAAGGAGAAGCCATGCATTGTGTACAACAATGAGACACAAGTGGCATGAATGTGCTATGCATCATTTGGAAGCAATAAAGAGAGCATTTTATGCATTTGAGAACATGTATAATGCGGGAAACATCAAGTGTTGGGTTCTCAAGAAGTATCTTTTTGATGCATTGGTGACATCGGTTCTTCTTTATGGAGTTGAAGTGTGGGGCGAAGCATCTCAAAGTCTACTTGGAAAGAGTTTGAGAATGTCCAAAAGTGTTTTCTTAAAACTTTCTCCAAGTGAAGACACAAACACCATGTATGCTCCTACTTCTTGAGTCGGGATGTCTTCCAATTCAGGTTATGGGCATGGAAAGGGTTGTGGAGTACATGATAAAGATGCATCAAAACCCCTCACATCAACTTCCTACAATTGCATGGGAAGCAAGAAAAAAAGTTCAAAAGACGCATAAAAGCAAGATCTTGAGCACAGGATGGATGCAAGACATAAAGAAGTGGTTTGGGAGATGGGGTGCATTACACTTGCTACATGATGCTTCAATTGACTCCCAAGTGAATGAAGCTTTTCTACAACACCAATGTATTATGGCTTGGAAGAAATCCGGTGGGTCACGCTTTATACATTACACCACCCATATTCCCCCCACCTACAAAGCCATGTTCTTTGGTGAAAGAGGAAACCGTACTCACACTTACATGCTTGAGTCTATCCCCTTGTCGGCCATACGCACTATCGCAGCCATTTGGCTAATTAGCTCCCATTTCCTTCAATGCGAGATAGGGCATTGGGCCAATGGAGAAGAGTCAAATCAATTGTGCACATTATGCTCACTACAGGTTCAAGAGTCTGCGTACCACACACTGCTAGAGTGCTCAGATTTTGGTCACATTCAAACTTCTTTCTCTCACATTTTCAGCCATAACTTAGACCTACACATTTTCCTCTCCCAGCCAAAGTGTGGGCTCTCCATTGCGACTCTCATCACCACAATTATGGAGCATCGAGAGTCACTCATCAGCCATACATATACTACATCACATGTAACTTTGGTCCCATAGGTAATTTTTGACCTCCAAGGAAATCGTCTATCCCCTTGTCGGCGATACGCACTATCGCAACCATTCGTCTTAGCTCCCATTTCCTTTGATGCAAGATAGGGTGTTGGGTCAATGGAGAAGAGTAAAATTGATTGTGCACATTGTGCTCACTGTAAGTTCGAGAGTCCGAGTATCACACACTACTAGAGTGCTCAGCTTTTGGTCACATCCAAACTTGCTTCTCTCACCTTTTCAGCCATAACTTAGACCTACACACTTTCCTCTCCCAGCCAAGGAGTGGGCTCTCCATTGCGACTCTCATTACCACAATTTGGAGCATCGAGAGTCACTCATCATCCATACACATACTATATCTTGTGTAACTTTGGTCCCATAGGTCATATTTTGACCTTCGAGGACGATAATAAAATCTATCTATCTATTTATCTATCTCTCTCTCTTGTTCTGTGCCAGCAATCAGTGCAAAAATATATATCTCTCTCTCCCTTTCCATACACACACACACTATAAAAACACTCACACAAACGCAAACACACTCACCCTCACACCTCTCTCTCCATCTATTTCTCTCTCTCTCTCTCTCTCTCTCTCTCTCTCTCTCTCTCTCTCTCTCTCTCTCTCTCTCTCTCTCTCGCTTCTCTCTCTCTCTCTCTCCTCTCTCTCTCTCTCTCTCTCTCTCTCTCTCTCTCTCTCTCTCTCTCTCTCTCTCACCGCGGTCTCCATCTCGCTGAACTGAAGGATTTTGTAAATACCACCTTGAATATAGCTTGCCCTCACATTCCGAAGGGTTTTCATCTCCTCCGTCTATGCCTCTCTCTCTCTCTCTCTCTCTCTCTCTCTCTCATATGGTGCATGTTTTCATTACTAATGGTGCATGTAGATGATGATGTCGAAGATGTGGCTCATATGTGATCTCTCTTCTTGACCCTTTGTAGACATTCCATTTTCAATATTCTTTTGAAGCCTCACCACCTTTGAAGGATTTTGACTATTCTCGTTAGGAATCACAATGCTTTTGCAAGGTTTCTCATTTTCTCAAAATTGTGTGGACCTGCTAGATGCTTTCTTTAATGAAAATTTTGACAATGTTGTATAGAATGCAGAATGGGCTCTTTGAGAATGGTTTCACAATAAATGTTCATGATGAATGTAGAATAGAGTTTGTGGAGCATGTGTGATACTTTGAAAATGGTGCAACCATGCACATTACATCTTTTCATGATTTTTTACTTGTTTTGTGACAATTCGTAGAGGGACTAATGTCACATGTGCAAGCAAGTGATAGTTATTTCAGTGCTGCAAGTTGTCTATAAAAAGAGGCTCTCTTTAGCTATTGGTGATGGCTCTCTTTAGCTAGTTTGTTGCACTTTCCAATTCAATGTGATATGGCTTCATACTTGCTCTTTCAACTTGAGGAAACAATGACACATGCATGGAAAGGCTATAATTTAGGCAGCATGTAATGTCTTGAGTTTCTTAAGAATGGTTCTGTGTGCTGGCTCTCCTCACTAATTATAGCGTGTCTAAAGTGATGTTTGTGGTCCAATGTGGGTATACATGATATTTTGGGAGCAATTTTTTTATATTTTCAAATGTAGTAATAATCTTTCAAGGTTTGTATGTGTGTATCTAGTGTTGAAGGAAAAGTCAGAAGTATTCATATGCTTTCAACAATTTTTGTTTATGGCCAAAAACAGTATATGGTTGTGTTGTGAGCACGCTATATTCTGATTGAAGAGGGACCGAGTCTATGTTAATGGAGAAATTCATTTTGGTGAGGGATTTGAAAAAGCACCAATGAATAGCGCCACACACCCCTCAGAAAAATGACATTAATGAGGAGAAAAACATGTCATAGAGATCATAAAATGCATGGTCAAAAGCTAGACGTGTTTTGGCTTGAGGATATTAGATGTATATTGAATATGTATTAAACAGGTGTGCAATGAAGCAATATAGTATTCCATGAGGACATTCCATTTGGATCTTGGCATGCAAGCAAGAAGCCAACTATAGTGGTTGCTCGGACGCCTTTGGCTGTGTGGCTTATGGTTTAATGCATGAGAAATTCATAGCCAAAAAATTGGATGTTAAGCCAATGCAATATAGTTTTATTGATTATTGTTGAGAAAGAAAAGGATAGAGTTTGTATCATTTGGAAAGTAACAGAAAAGTGATTTGTCAATATTTGGTTGGAAGATGTAGTTCAAACTATATTACCATAAACCATGGAAACAGATGTGAGCTCAAAGAATGTGTATAATACATCATTGTCTTTGTTTAATGGTGGGAGTAAAGATGTAAGTCTCAATGAGGCACACATACATGAGTGCCAATGCATGCTGAATGCATCACAACTTGAAATTAGTTACATGTGTGTGTGATGCAAGGAGACACTCAACAATTAAGTTGTAATAACCTAAGGTAGGGGTTCACGTGTAGCTCTCTCCAGGAAACTTTTTAACACTAGAATCATTCTTGCAATACTAAAGGCATATGACATGCCATTAGTACTATGGTTTCATAATAATCAATATCTAATTCTCCTAAATGAATTTATCATATTAAACTGATCATTTAATGTGGGGAAGGCCAGGGGAGAAAAAGCTAGAATATTGGTTAAGCTAGCAGACCGGCCACAGTAGGGATCCAAAGGAGGGAAAATAGGGATCCAAAGGGGGGGCCATCTGCAAAAGAGCTATGTGCAACAATGGGCTAAAAAGACCCTAAGGTTCAGCCCATTAAGACTTCCAAAATGCTAAGGTTCCAAAATTCAAAGGTTGTGCCCAAAGGTCAACCCTAGGGAAAATTGGATGCTTTGTGTGTTCCCTAAAAGTCTTTGCACATCCCTACATGGGAGGGGGCGAGCCCTAAAGGTAGGGGATGAGAGAGAAAGCCACACACACACACACAGGCTCCCTTTACACAAAGGGAATGAGGGACACATGTCAGCTCCCTAGGCCAGATGCCCACAAGGTGTGCCCAATTTCTATTGGATGACCCTTGAAGTGGACCAATGAAAATTAAGCTAGAGTAAATCTAGTTTAATTAATTTAAAAACATTTAATAAAAGAAACCAATGATAATTAAGTCTTCTAGAAGACTATTGGGCAGTCTCCCAAGGGGTCCAATGAGCATTCAGGAGCCCCATGGCTTGCCTGATTCCTATTGGCCAGGAGGCAAAGGGGTCCAATGAGAGTTTAGTTTAATTATTTCATTACCTAAAGCTCTCACAAAAGGGGAAAGGGGGACACATGTCAGAAGGCTATCACTTATGTTGCTTAATTGTAATTGGCTTGACTTGGGGAGGGCCAATGAGGCTTCAGGAAGAGCATTTAGCAAGAGGGCTCGCCCAAGAGAGAGAGGGGGCTGATGGAAATGGTGCCAGATTTAGGCTTTCAGACTCTGAAACAATAGATATACTGAGATTTTGAGTTTTTGAGATCCAAATTTGCTCAAACTTGATCAGTTGACTTGGGACATCATGTTCTTTGGTCCCATAAGATATGGGGTGATTTGATCAAAAAATGTGACAGATAACACAAAATATGGATTGGAAAGACTTCTTTACGTTGTTTGACAATTTCCAAGTTTTTTCTTGATTATTTTGGCTCATACTTGAAATGTGGCATGTAATAGATGTGTACAAGTGATAGGTGAAGTGAAGGGATCATTTTCAAGCCAAAAAAGTACAAAAGTAAATAATCACGATTATTTATAGCAGTCAATTTTTGCAAGACTTGATAATTTTTTGACCTAGACATATTCAATACATCTAAAACAAGTCCTAAATTGAATTTGGTAAAGTTTTTTCATGTCAGCATCACTTCGTGCTCTTGTCGACTCTGAAATCACTTCGTGCTCTTGTTCACTCTGAAATCACTGATTTTTGTGATTAGATGGCCTATGGAGTTGGTTAGTCACTTTTGAAGCTATGGGCTGTCGCTACATAGTCCTGATGCTATGCATCCAGTTTTGGTCCATTTGGAGTTAGTTTGACTTCATATGTCAAATTTGACGCTTTGTAGCCTTCAAGCTGTTTTCTACTTTTTGAGAGCTTGCCTTGACTTTTTTTCATGAAACCGTCCATGTACATTGTGTATAGACCCAGTCTATAAGCTTTCTGTGGAGTTAAAATCCAATTCTTGCATCTGGCAAAAACCTAGTTCTTTTACTTGGGACCCCCATCGACCCTGGCCAAATGGTCATTTGGTGATGTAGAAGTGTTCTATTATATGGGGGCATGCTATAGTTCAAGTCTTGTTGAATTTGGTTGAGCTGACAAGCCGCTATGGTCAATTTTTGTTCATAGGACTTCGTGCACTGCTAGGCTTCTAGGGTTTTTTCCTGAGCCTAGACTTGCTACCTGGGCATATAGAATTGATCATTGATAAACTTAGAACTTACCCCTAATGTCTCGTGTGAGACGGCGCTATAAAAGGGCGACTGTGAACCCCAGAAATCGCGCGCCAAGAAGGTCGAGAGCTCTCTTTTCCAAGAGTGACTAGTGGAAATGAGATGATTTCCTGAGCTGTCAGTATCAATAACAGTGGTTGTTGAGGTTTAACTCGCCATTGGTATCTTGGTTTACTTTGGTCAGAATGTTGTGGTTGAGTCTTTTGAGACTTAACTCTCCATTGCTTCATTGGTTTTACAGTTTGCGGAGAAGATAAGTGCTACTTTTTCTTCCATATCCATTGTGTTTTAGGTTCCCTGATCGAAGATTCTCCTCTTTGTGTTTGGAACCTTGGAACCATCTTTGGTACAATAGATGATGTTTTGGGCACCCAAATTTGAATCGGCTTACCTTTAAGCTGTGCTTTTGGTACCCAAATTTACCTGATTCCTTGCATGCTACTTGTAGCATTTACTTGTCTATAGGATGTAGAAGATTGATTGCTTCGTGGTTTGCTCTCCTGGTAACCTCCTTTCCATTCCTCTTTGCTCGGTGCAATTGGAACAATGAGTTGTTTTCCTTTAGGGGATAGCTTAAGCTGATTGGTATCCCAATCTGGTACTGGCTTGTACTTCCGCATCCATGAGATTTCAAGAATCATTGTTTCATTCTTGTGTTCATCTGTTAAGCATACAAATTTATGAGGGCATGAACATCCATGTGCTATCACATTTAAGTTGACTACTCCCAATGCTGGTGTTGGATTCTTGTTGCATCCTTTAATAGTCGATATTCCTGTTGTCAGAGACTGACTTGTTGCTTTCTTGTACGTGGAATAACTGACTGCATTTACTCAAGATCCCGTATCAACCAATGCATTTGTGCTATGATTGTTGAGCTATACTTTGATGCAAAGGTCTATTTCATCTAACCATTCATCATCTGTGTGACACTACATCTTTCTGTAATTCCCATAGTCCTTCATCTACTTCCAGAGTGTTGATGGGAATAGGTAGTTGTTGATTTTTGAGAGCAGCTTTCCTTTTGAGTACCTGAAGTTGAGCTTCCTCTTGGGCTTCATCAATAACCTACTGCTTTGCTACATGCATCTTTTCTAGCAATTCATTGGTAAGCGGCAAATTGTACTTCTTTCAAATGACATTCACTAATCCAGTTAGTCATTGGTTCACCATCTAGGGTGGAAAACTTAACGGCTCTACTTGGACAAACGTCTTCAATGATAAATGGTTCATTCCCCCTTTTCTTAAACTTGGGAATGTGTTGCTTAACGGAATAGACTAAAATTAAGTTCCCTTTTTTGAAGATTTTTGTAACTAAATGGGAATCAAGAAACTATTTTTGTTTTTGCTTTTGTGCATAAATGTTAGCTACAACTGTTAGCCTTTGCTCATCAAGATTTTCTAAATCTTCAAGCCTCTCTGACAATTCAGGTCCAGTCCTTACAAGATTCTTAGCTACCCTTAGTGTGGGCAATAGAAATTCTATCGGAGTATGGCATCAAGACCATAAACAAGGTTAAAGGGTGCAGCATTTAAAGATGTCTTGAATGAAAATCTATAAGCCCATAGAGCGGCATGGAGATTCATTTCCCAATCTGTCCGTCCTGAACTAGCAAGTTTAGTTAATACTGAGCTAAGAATTTTATTCGTATGCTCAGCTTGTCCATTTTCTTGTGGGTGATAGGGATCCGATTTGTTATGGATGACCATAAATTCACTAAGCAGATAATTAATTACTTTATTGAGGAAATGAGTTCCCCTATCACTGACAATTTCTCCCAGGGGACTCACTCTATATACAAGATGGGATGCCACCTATGAGCGGACAACTTTGATAAAACCCCTATATATGACTCATACTAGGGAATATGACCCCCCTTTCTACGCTTATATGACAATCAATGAAAAAAACTATCATACCCTTATCTTACATATAAAATTTAGGTCTCACATCAGTCTATTCTTTTGAATTCACTGGAGGTACAGTTTCATGGCGATCTCGTTTGCAAGATTGTGTTGCCTTGTCTACTACAGAGGCTGAGTATGTTGCAGCTACAGAAGCTTGCAAGGAGGCTATGTGGCTTGGTTGGCTAGTGGGAGACTTGGGAATCAATGTTGAGATGCATATGTTACATTGTGATAGCCAAAGTGCTATACAATTGGCAAAGAATTCAGTGTTTCATGCAAAGGCAAAGCATGTGGATGTGAAGTATCACTTCATTCACGAGGTTCTTGAGGACAAGAGATTGCAGCTTGCCAAGATTCACACCACTGAGAATCCTGTTGATTTGCTCACAAAGTGCTTACCTTCAGAGAGGTTTGCACATTGTTGCACACTCATGGGCATTGGGTAGGTGATCATGGTCATTGTCTACCTGTATTGTATGTATATATACATTGTCACCCCAACTTAACGGCACATTGTCCATTAAGTGGGAGGTTTTTGGTGTGGTAAAGCCCAACGTGCCGCGCCTGAGTGTTGGGTGACCGGAGACTACTGGGAAGTAACACTGACCATTCATTCTACATAAAAGAAGAAGGAATCATAACTCTTACACTATTGTGTTTGGAGTCCACCCAAACCTGTGTCTCATCTCTTCTCCATTGATGCACACACACACACACGCTCTTGCATGCGCACTTCACTTTTCTGCTCTCTACGACTTGCAAATAGAATCAACTAGAAAGCAAACCAAGAGAGATTTTTCATGGGCCTCCCCAGAATGCATATCTACTAATCCACATCCGTGAAATAAATCCATGGACATCTTCTTAGTGTGTCATACTTGTAAATGACTTTTGAAGTACAACTTAGTGCCACAAGAGTGAAACTAAAGGGATTTTTAAAGCAATGTACATACTCACCTTGAGAGTGGCAAGCGAAACAATCCCTCAATCCAACCTAATTCTTTTGATCTTTCTCTCTATCTAAACGGTGCCCACAGAATGGGCTATGACATTCTAATGATTTCTAGTCTAAGACTAGCTGATGATTAAAGTGATGGTTTGATTATTGTCCTCTTTAGTTGCAAATGAAAATATATATTATTGATCAAGTTATCTTGTCTCTTTCCAACAACATGGTGATAGATATTCTGTCTCTTTATTGCAGCATGATTAAGTTATCCTGTCTTTTTCTTTCAAGATTTAAAAGTGATGACTTGTTAACTTCATAATAAGTCTTTCTAATGATGACATATTTGCTTGATTGGAAGATATGGAAGAAGAACTTAACCACGTTGAAGCACATGCTGATGCATGGTTTTTAGGACCCCTTCTGAAGATGCAATAAAGGCACAGTCAGTTGTTGGGGAGATGAGGATACTCTAGTCCAAGGGATCTCGAAAGAGAAGAAAAATCTACTTCACAAGCACCAAAGAGTAAAAAGTGCCATGGACAGAAGATACGTGGGAACGAGCTCTTATGCATGTCTACAACCTATATCTTACAGAATAGCCCATTCTAGGTGTGAATTTCTAGTGAAATTTACACGAGGATGTTCATGTGGACTCACAGCACAGCATACTCCGTTTTCACTTTTTTATTGACAGTAAATATTTTTTACCAAAGTAAATATTTTTCACCTACATGGTAAATACAAATCACTTTTTACCTACAGTAACTTTTTTTACCCATGGTAAATATTTTTTACTGCACCATAAGTATTTGGTAGGTAACAGTTCACTGTTACTAGAAGCAGTGATTGGGCATCAACAATGCAGTTACAGGAGGAGAAAAAGAGAAAATCTTATGGTAAAGGTGAGTCAACAGGGATAAAGACTTTTGAGTTGAAAAGAGACATGCTGATTTTTTCAAAGAACACATGTCAAAAGAATCCATGGTTGAGGATTTTTTGAGAATGTGATATTCCGGAGGACCCAGCAGGTCCCCCCCTGACATGTGCAGAACCTCCAGTTTCAACAGCCACCTACCTGCTCTTAAATGCTGGTCAAGGCCTTATCCCCATGTGTCACAATCAGAAAAATCAGCATTTATCCTCCCCTCTCACATCACTCTAGAGAATATCTTGATGGTGACATATCAGGTGACCTCAATCTGTTGACCACCCTAAGAAAAAAGTAACCCCAATAGCGGATTTAAGCATTTTTATCCCTAATCCTAAACCCTCTCAGAAACCTATATAAGGAGGCCTTCGCTCACTCAAAAAACAACACTTCACCCACTTCACCAAGCAACAAAGCTATGACGACATTGCTCATAACGAGAAGCTATGGATGGAGCTCTACTCTCTCTCCCTCTCTCTCTCTCCCTCTAGTATGCTACATTGCTAGCCCTAAAACCTAAATAAGGAGTCTTCTCTCATGCTCCATGGCCACCATCCTCGCCATCATTCTCTAAGGTATTGATGTGTTGCTAGTAGGATCATACCTACTTGCTGGGTTGATTGTTTTTTTGACAAGGGATTATGCCATCCTTGGCTTGCTTCTCTATATCCTTGTTATGTATGATCATATGCCGTTGTATTGTTAAGCTGATGTCTTGTGTATATATATGCTACATAAGGTCCCTAAGCTTCGTTTCTATGTGTTTTGCCATATGTTTTGATGCCATCATAATGCCAGAAGTCTCACTTGCCTATGTGCATTATGTGTGAGGTCCCTAAACCTATTAATTTAGGGTGGTGCCCCCTTTGTTTTTGTTCTTTGCTTGTTTGCATGAGGCGTGGTTTGTGGAGTGTGCACGAGTACAGAGGCCACCCGATTGCACTGCTCTTTTTTCCGCCATCATTTTGGTGCCCCCACTGAGGAGGGCTACACAGACCTTCAGTCCACAAGCAATGAAGATGTGCAATCTACAACATGGACGAATGGCGTGAGGAGTTTGCAAATTGGAGAACAGAAGAGGAGGAGTCTTTAGAGGCCTTAAAAGCTTTCATCGAGGTCTTGTTACCAGGTTGCAGTGTCATTGAAATTCAAGAAGTAAGTTCTTCTACATGCCTTGTTCGTGATCGTCGCCAACGAAGAAGAGTAAGAAGAAGAGCTTGATATACCTCTCCTCTCAACCTATGAGTGCTCCAAAAACCTCCAACGCACATGAGCTTGAAATATTCTACATCAACATACACGGAGGTACTGTGACACACATTAAGGGAAGAGAAAGCATCACCAGACCTCTCTTTCCTAAGGAGCCGACTAAGAGGAGGAAGATCACCTCTACACCTAAGTGGCCCAAGGCCGCAGCGCGTGCTCAAGCGTAAGGTAACATCTGGCTTAATCTCGGATTACATGACCACTACAGGCAAGAAAAAGGCTAGTGAGCAACCAACTTCAACCTCCAACTTGCAACCACGACTCTCACCCCTAAATCCTCCTGAAGCAAAGAGGTGAAGGCTTGCCTACAAGATTGCCGCCCGTCTGCGAGTGCTCCCAGTGCACTTTGTGAATCCAGACACCACCAATCCCAAGCCAACCTCCTATCCGCGTGAAGATCACTTTGGATATTGTCTAAAGTGCTTTGGAGACCGGGTGAAAAGCCTCCCTGCCCTACCTTTGCTGCTAATTTTCAAGAAGTTATCTCAATCTAAGGAAATTATCTTAGTTGATGATGTGCTGCACTTTAATGGTGTCACTTTCATTCGTCATGCTGATTATGGTAATAGCATCCAATTGTTGCTTGCTAAAAGGCTCAGCATTGTACAAAGTGTTGCCATCACGCCTTACGTCTTCACAGATGCATCAGGAAGAGTCGAAGTGATCCGAGGTGCTGACTTTATGTGGCTAATCAAGCTCATTGGTCCCAAGGTGGTGCAACTAAGCTAGGCTCTTGTGTGTAAGTATGGATTCCAATATTGAGAATGATGATCCCCGCATGTTTCCTTTCCATTTTGTGCGTCATATCCGTGTGAATATTTGTATTGATAGAAAAATCTTTTATCAGCAAAGAATAGCCCTGTTGTTTGGAGCCGAGAGACTTGGGGAAATCTTGCGCTCTCCTCATCCTGTCATTCTACCCTTACTAGACTATTACCATTCCTTTGATGTGTCGATCTTCATCCTATTTTGAGCTAAGTTGTGCTAAAGCTCCAAATTGTAATTACCATACTCTATTTTAAAATAAATTGGAGCTGTTTGTGTAATTGTTTACTCTCTCACTTATGGCCTTCCCTAATTTTTATGGTAAGCCTGGGGAGGTTGCTCCAGACTTTTTGGATAATTTGGAAATGGCCTTTCTGGTATCGGGAAGGGATGACGAAGCTAATAAGTTAAGGGCCTTTCCTTTGGTCTTGAGGGAAGGTGCAAAATTATGGTATCAAACTTTGGCACCTGAAGAAAGAAGAGACTGGGAGTCCTTAAAGATGGCCTTCATCGAAGAATTTCGCCGCCATGAGACCCTAGAGGAGATATGGAGACAGCTCTTAGAGCTACGCCAAACATCACCCAATGACTATAGAAGCTATGAAGGAAAGTTTTCTAACCTGTGGGAGAAATGGTGTGCATCACTAGGTGAAGGAGAAAGGGCACCAGAATGCCTAAAGAAGGACTGTTTCTTGGCAGGGCTTTACCCCATCCTTCGAGAAAAGGTAAAAGGTAAATTCCGAGATACCTTTGATAAAGCTATGAATTATGCAAGGGAGAAGGATAGGAAGTTAAAATTCCAAGCTCAACTACAAGGGGGAATGGAGCCTCCACCGCTAGCTCAACCTACGGCAAGGGTAGTAGCAGGGACAGGAGCAACAGACCAAGAGTCCTCTCAACAAGAATTACTTCAACAAATCACCAATCAACTAGAGAGCCTGTCCATCAATCTGGCTCAAGGTGTAAGGGCTCCCCAGCCAGGAAATGAACGAAATAGACAAGAAGGACAAAGGCAAGCACGTGAGTACATTTGCTACAACTGTGGAGAGGTAGGTCACGGCATGTATTATTGCCCCCATCCACGACGCTATCAAGGAAATGGTAATCAAAGACGGCCTCCTCGCCAGCAAGTCACTCCTCCTCGAGCTAGGCCACTAAATGGACAAAATGCACACGTGGCTCCACCAATCCAAATATTGAGACCCCCTCCTCCACCACCACAAGCACCAGCAGAGATCCCTCCACTACCATCGGCAGGGGAGGACAGGGCTGTCTCTGTCGTAAGTCTTGACAATGGTAAGGATAAAGGGAAAGAAAAAATGGAGGAAGCTGTTGCCATGCCAATAAAGAGTGTTAGGAGACAAAGAACTGATGAAATGGAAGCTTCAGAGCCGGACAAAGGGAATGAGGGTTCCTCCCAAGTGATAGGAGACAAGAAAAGGAAGAGTAGGTCAAGGAGGCACATAGGAGTATAAGACTTTCCACTTGGGGTAGGATCCATACCTTACGACCTGGTAGCAGATGTGAGGAAGCAAGGACCAAAGATTTCATGGCAGCAACTCCTCCACCTTTCCCCAAAGATGTGTAGAACCTGGTCTAAGATGGTCAGCACCAGGAGGGCTAAGGCAAAGTCAGTTGGGTCTATTAGTGCAAGAGGCATGAAGGATATCGTGCCAGTCATTGATGCAGAGATTAAGAGTCAGCGAGTCTCCAATGTGTACGTAGATGGTGGAGCCGAGATTTGTGTTATGACAGAGAAATTAATGCACAGGTTGGGTTTGGAAGTAAACGAGCAAACTTCCTTACAAGCTAAGATGGCAAATAATGTAAGGGTGGCTTGTGTGGGAAAGGTTAATGGAGTGAAGGTTTCAACTTTTGGTGTGGCAATCTCAATTGATGCTTATGTGATCCCAACTAAGGGGCTATCCGTTAATCCTTGGAAGACCTTGGCTTATGGCTATGAAAGCTAGGCAAGATTGGGAGACAGGTTCCCTTGAGTTGCGACCAAATCATAAGGTAGGTGGCAAGCAACAAAAAATTGTGTATGACATGAAGTAGGGTAGACAACAAGACCTAGAGATGGAGACTTCTATGGATGAATGGAGCACAAGCAGCTGCTCTTCATCTGAGGATGAGTCATCTGAGGAGGATGCTAGCTCTTTGGAAGTCATGGGTATAATATTGCAAAACCTAGAAGGAGAAGGTGGTCAAGAATCTCTAAACAAGGAAGAAGCCACAGGCTTAGAGGAGATGCTAGCTAAGGACCTACTAGAAGAAGAGAGAGAACCCTATTTGCAGGTACTAAAGAAGCATGCTGACCTCTTTATAACTGATTACGAGCACATTAAAGGAGTGACGGTAACCCAACACCATATCCAATTAAAGGAAGGTGCCGTCAACCTTGTTGGTGATGAGGTATTTGCACAGGTTGAAGCTCTAGTAGGTCATGTTTCTGAGTATAAAGAGATGGTTGTGGAGACGTTTACAGAGGGTTTGGATACAGGTTTGAAAAGTGATCAGGTTTGCTTGGCTATGCAGCAAGTGGAGGCAAATGGCAGGGTCTTGCTATGTTATGTGATGCTATGGATACATGTGTTTTTGGAGGTTGCTTTACATATATTTTTGTATCAATGGCGAGGTTTTTTTGAAGTGGACTATACCATGGAGGGTTCTGTAGCAGATGGTAGGATAGCTGCTTATGATTCAGGTTTCTCAAGTGATGGAAAGTATGCTTATAGTGGACACGAAGGATTATGGATGCAGGGTGACGAAGCTTCGTGCTATAAAGAGCTGGAAGGGTGGCTTGTCTATTGGCCTACAAGTGCAAAGGAAGGCTTGGATATACATGTTTTACAGGTTGATGGAAATGAGCAATGCTTTACTTTTGATCCAGGTGGATTCTACACCATGCGTGGGGGAGCTTTGAGCTTTCCATTTGACCCTGGAGGGTGATGCAGTAGCAGATTCTTTTTTCTCTATCTCTATCCTATCTATATAGCCACTATACTATCATTTTTCTTATGCAGTCTATAGCTCTATGTTATATAATTCTCTCTAGAAAAAGGAAAAAAAGAGAAGAAAAAAAAGAAAAAAAGAGAATGCTACCAGTGAAAGCTGATATTGACAATGGATGGGGTATGGCTTTCAAGGGTCTAGGAGACCAGTTGTTAGTCATGGATGGATACAATTATTCATCAGAAAGGACTAAACAGGGTGCATCAGCCAAGAAAGCAGTAACATGGCAAATTCAATTGGTACCAGGTGGGTAAGTATTCAAGAGAACCCTATTGTAGCACAACCTACAACTAGAGGCATCAAATACCTCTAGCTTAAGGGGGAGGGCTATATGATGCATGGTTTTTAGGACCCCTTCTGAAGATGCAATAAAGGCACAGTCAGTTGTTGGGGAGATGAGGATACTCTAGTCCAAGGGATCTCGAAAGAGAAGAAAAATCTACTTCACAAGCACCAAAGAGTAAAAAGTGCCATGGACAGAAGATACGTGGGAACGAGCTCTTATGCATGCCTACAACCTATATCTTACAGAATAGCCCATTCTAGGTGTGAATTTCTAGTGAAATTTACACGAGGATGTTCGTGTGGACTCACAGCATAGCATACTCCGTTTTCACTTTTTTACTGACAGTAAATATTTTTTACCACAGTAAATATTTTTTACCTACAGTAAATATTTTTTACCACAGTAAATATTTTTTACCTACAGTAAATATTTTTCACCTACATGGTAAATACAAATCACTTTTTACCTACAGTAACTCTTTTTACCCATGGTAAATATTTTTTACTGCACCATAAGTATTTGGTAGGTAACAGTTCTTTGCTAATAGAAGCAGTGATTGGGCATCAACAATGCAGTTACAGGAGGAGAAAAAGGGAAAATCTTATGGTAAAGGTGAGTCAAGAGGGATAAAGACTTTTGAGTTGAAAAGAGACATGCTGATTTTTTCAAAGAACACATGTCAAAAGAAGCCATGGTTGAGGATGTTTTGAGAATTTGATATTCCGGAGGACCCGGTAGGTCCCCCCCTGACATGTGCAGAACCTCCAGTTTCAACAGCCACCTACCTGCTCTTAAATGCTGGTCAAGGCCTTATCCCCATGTGTCACAATCAGAAAAATCAGCATTTACCCTCCCCTCTCACATCACTCTAGAGAATATCTTGATGGTGACATATCAGGTGACCTCAATCTGTTGACCACCCTAAGAAAAAAGTAACCCCAATCAGCGGATTTAAGAATTTTTATCCCTAATCCTAAACCCTCTCAGAAACCTATATAAGGAGGCCTTCGCTCACTCAAAAAACAACACTTCACCCACTTCACCAAGCAACGAAGCTATGACGACATTGCTCACAACGAGAAGCTATGGATGGAGCTCCACTCTCTCTCCCTCTCTCTCTTCCCCTCTAGTATGCTACATTACTAGCCCTAAAACCTAAAGAAGTAGTCTTCTCTCATGCTCCATGGCCACCATCCTCGCCATCATTCTCTAAGGTATTGATGTGTTGCTAGTAGGATCATACCTACTTGCTGGGTTGATTGTTTTTTTGACAAGGGATTATGCCATCCTTGGCTTGCTTCTCTATATCCTTGTTATGTATGATCAGATGCCGTTGTATTGTTAAGCTAATTTCTTGTGTATATATATGCTACATAAGGTCCCTAAGCTTCGTTTCTATGTGTTTTGCCATATGTTTTGATGCCATCATAATGCCAGAAGTCTCACTTGCCTATGTGCATTATGTGTGAGGTCCCTAAACCTCTTAATTTAGGGTGGTGCCCCCTTTGTTTTTGTTCTTTGCTTGTTTTCATGAGGCGTGGTTTGTGGAGTGTGCACGAGTACAGAGGCCACCCGATTGCACTGCTCTTTTTCCCGCCATCACATGCCATCTACAAAGGAGAGAGAGAGCGCTATGGCCAAGAGAAAGACCTTGAAGCTATTGCTAGAATCGAAGAGGACGAATCTGGGTTGTAAGGTGAGCCTCTCAGCCTTAAGGAGTGCAGGAAGCTATGTCCAAACCACTTTGTGCGCGAGCACTATTTCCAATCAGAGGCAATGCAAAGGAATCAGTCCTCGTAAAGCTATCATATTTGCAGCACAAAGGACTTGCACGAGTATTGCTACAAAGATTCATACGATGAGAGAGAGTTATGCCAAACAATAACCAAATGGAACTATACTTTACACACAGTGTTATGTTTACAAAATCCTTGGGAGGCGTGTAGATTGGTCAGACCGCCCCAAGAATTCTGACATTGGGCATGGTTGAATTGCAGAGAAAGTGGCAGCAAGTAACACCAATAATCCAATGCTTGCATGCAAACATCCCATAGTTGTGCTTCCCAAACATTCAGAGACGCTCATTGCATTATCAAGCCAAGGAAAAGATCTTGCAAGCGAAGGAGAGACACATGACATTTTACACGGCAGAATCCCTGAGCTTGAGATAGAGCTATCAGAGGCCCAAGACAAGATCCAACAATATGCATCACTATACGGACCATTTCCAAAAAAGAATGGGCCTTTGCAACAAGGATATAAAAACCCATCTCCCACGCCTAAAAGTACTGAGTTCAACATAGATGAACTACTCAACAAGCTGACTCAATCTTTTCTAGCCTTAAGCACGTGCTTTTCTGCTTCATTATGCACTGATTACGGGAGCTATATAAATGTAAAGAAATGGGGTTTATCTCCACAAGGCTGAACCACGTATATCGTGTGTACTCTCTCTCTCTCTCTCTCTCTCTCTCTCTCTCTACTCTATAATGTCTTGTGTGTGAAATCTATCTCTCTCCTTAAGTAATATACTCAAATATCTATTCAGCTACGTCATATTTCCTAACAAATTAAAGCATTGTTGCAGTCGTTGCGGCCATCTTCTCTTTAGATTCTGTGCAAAATGACACGATGCAAGGCATCTTGTTAGGCTTTGTATTAGAATTTTGCACAAAACTCCACGACCATGCGAAGCACGTCCTTATGCTTTGCCTTGAATTCCACTACTTGACCCTTATTGAGCTTCGGCATTTGCCTCTCAAAGTCCATATTTGTTAAAAGTTTCTCAATAAACTTATTATGCCGAGCAGGGTCAGAAGCTGGAATATCAACAATCTCAATGGACTTGAAACATGAAGATCCCCCATCTTCATAATACTTCACGTAATTTTACGATCATTTTTTGATAATATACAAACGTGTGTGATGGTTTTCATGTGAGTCATTGATGTAGAGTTGACAAGATTTACCAAGTATATCTACTGACTAATTATTGCATGTCTTTGAGGTTTTGTAGATTTTGAATTTCCTCACACATGGTACGTAAAGCCATGATGATATTACTATTTTAAGATTTTTATTTGATTTGAAGAAAGTGTCTCTGATGCCATGGTATTGCATTTCCTTACAAAAATAGTGTTTATGATGCCATGGTACGTAAAGCCATGATGGTTTCTATTTCAAAGTTTTTTCTAAGCATCTCTAATGCCATGGTACATAAAGCCATGATGGTTGCTATTTCAAAGTTTTTCTAAGCATCTCTGATGCCATGGTACGTAAAGCCATGATGATGACACAACTGCCAGTTGAGATCTTGGGGGCCCAATGTGTTTATTACATGCCAGCTTTATATATATGTGTGCACATGTGATTACGTTGATATTACGTTTGTTTCTTATATGTCATCTGCACATGTAATTGCATCGGCATTATGTTTGTTTCTATGTCGTCTCTAGAGCGGCGCAAGCCGTCTCTAAGGACAATGTGATTTGGTTATTTATAACCTTCATGTCTTGATATGTTTCTTGAGTTGATGTTGTTTACAGGATAAAAGTCACATCAAGCAGTTTGTATCAAGGCTCAAAGATATTGAATTTTCATCAATTCAATTGTATATATAGGGTTATTAAACTTCCAAAGATGCTTAAAAGCACAGATTGTATATTATGGAGTTATGTGGCTCTTCGAAAATGAATTTTGAAAACTTTGATAATTGTTAATATAAGAATGCATGTTTATGGTGCTGTGGATTTTTCCCTTGTATCCCCAAGGGTTTTTTCATCCACAGGTAGGGACTCATATTTAAGTGGGGTGTTGGAGCTATATATACCAACCCCTATGCTATATATAGATAAGAGTCCCCATTGCATATGTTTACTTAGTGTGTTCTCTCTACACACTTTGAGGTTTTCATGTAATTGTGTAACGTGTTCTCTCTATCTCTCTCTCTTCTCCATATACCTGCACTCTCTTCCTCCGGTTCAACACCTGTAAGGCTAGCAAGGTAGCAATAGGGCTTGCTCATACAATGGAAGATTTGGGTAATTACTATTGTCGGCTCAGGTTTTCATAATGATATTTTAAGTGGTATGCATTTGGGAAAAAATCTAGTGTTTCATGGAAAGGCCAAGCACACTAATGCAAGCTAATACTTCATTTGTAAAGTTCTCAAGGATAACTACATCCAAGTTTTGAGATTTATATGATGACAACCCAGGGATCATTTCACAAGGAGTACTTTCTCCTTTGAGTATTTTTCATCCTCCATGCCTCCCTCTACGGTCATGGCATATTTGCCTAATATTGTCACGTACAGGAACTTTGGCCTTTAGGTAAGAGATTAGTAGGTAAAGTCCACTGTCATTGTGCTAGGCCAAGGAGGATCCCAAATGTTGTTTGAGACTACTACTACCCACTTTGCCTTAGGCCACTGTAGGGTCAATGTTTGTTAATAAGCATCCAAGCGACAAGGCATTACTAACTGATGCAAGCTAACACTTCATTTGTAAAGTTTGTGAGGATAACTACATCCAGGTTTCAAGATTTATACGAGGGACAACCCATGCAGCTTTTCACAAGGGGTACTCTCTCCTTTGACTATTTTTCATCCTCCATGCCTCCCTCTATGATCATGGAATATTTGCGTAATATTGTCACGTACAAGAACTTTGGCCTTTAGGTAAGATATTAGTAGGTAAAGTCCGATGCCATTGTGCTAGGCCAATGAACATCTCAATTATCACAAAAGGAAATTAATCCTATCAACCACTATCCACCAGCCATAGTAATAAAGGCATGACATATCATAGGAAATACTCTAAGAATATTCCCTCAAAATTTTCCTCGAGAGAGTTACCCCCGAACCCCTACCTTAGCACTAGGTTGGTAACCTAACAGGACATAAAAGTGTCCTTTCAGGGTTTTGAAAAAAACCTCCAAAACCATAGTAGATCCACTCATTTTGTAAAATCCTTTCATGAGGTTATAGTTCAAGGCCTACTACACATGGAAAACATAAGAAACTTGTAAAATTTCTCATCTTTTGGTCACACCAAGCCTCCAAAGTTGATGGACCAGTACATTTTCATCAAAACAGTCATTTCTTACGTTTTGTTGCATAAAAATAAGATTAGGGATTTTTGTAGGACTTGAGATAAATTCCCTAGTTAACTTCAATGGGTTGGTGAACAGAACATATGATTGCTTCTCACTCACTATTTTTTGTTTTGCCAAAAGAAATAGGTACAAAAATGTTAAAGTTTTACCATTCTGCAAACCTATCATCAAAGTTTCTATAGCCACGCTCAATACAAATAATATATGCATGTTTTCTTAGTTCCCTATTGTCCTTTAGGTTCATAAGGATCCATGGAGCATGTCAAAAGAATAATACATCTCTTACCAAGGGGAATCTTGGGGACAAAGATGAAGTGCTAAATACATGAAAAAACTGGGTTCAACAGTATGAGTTGTAGAATCCCATAGAAACTATTCAATATCTAGCCAAATTTGATCCTTATGACTAGATATGGTTACTACCTACAAAATGCATGTAGTTGTCACAAGAAACTAACAATATTGAAAAAGCTATACTTGATATACTAGAATGTTTCGTTTTCTTCTATAATTGAAAAAATCAACCATCGTTGTCTACTATGAAAAATAGGGTTTAGGTGCCCCAAAAATCAAGGAATATTAGCTTTATGTTACAATATGCGACATAGAAAATCAAAACTGCATTTGGATATCATGAAAGCCACCAAAAAAATCATAGAAGAGCTAAAATTGGCTAAAAAACAGGATTTGGCAATTTTTGTAATTTGGTTATAACTTACAACTTTAACATTTATTTCTCCCTAGAAGCATCAGGACATGTTGAGGACTACTAAAGATAGTTCTCTAGCATTATACATCTCACAACCATGAATTCTAGAGTTGTATAGTTGCAAAAAGTTGAAAAAAGCCAAAAACAGGACCCGTTTTTTCACACAGTTTAGGTTGTGAAATGTTGTGCAAGGACAAGGTTAAAGATGGAATTGATATTCCAAAAAAATGTCGAGTTTTTTTCAGCTCATGAGACAACTTTCTAGACAGATAGCACCTCAAAATCCATTTTGAAACTCTTGACATAATTCAAGGAAAATGGTCACTTAACAGGACATAAAAGTGTCCCAGGACATAAAAGTGTCCCATTACCAACCTAGTGTTAGGGATTGTTGTTGTCAAGCCTAGGGTAAGAGTGAGCAGGCCAAGGGCTAGGGACATGCGATAAAGGGGGTCCTATAAATAGCATGGCCAAGGGTCTATATAGGGTACATTTGGGTGGTTATTTGCATGTCCTACACTACAAGAGGCTATTCATATTAGCGACGCTCACACAGCGATGCTCAAAAAAAAAAATCCCGGCGTCGCTATGAGCATCACTATGAGCGTCGCAAATTTACAAGTAAATTTGTGACGCTCATAGCGACGCCGGCTGGGCTAAAAAAAATAATAGAGAGCGCCCAAAAACTCAGATCTCAGATCTGGGTTTTTCGGCGCCCTCAAGCAAGGAGCAGGTAACACTCTCCCTCTCTCTCTCTCTCTCTCTCTCTTTCTTCTCCACACACACACACACACACACACACACACACACACACACAAGGAGAGGAAGGAGAGACAGGTCTTCTCCTTCCCTCTCCTGACTCTCATGTTCCCTTCCCCTCTTTCTCTCTCCCTCTCTCTCTCTCTCTCTCACACACACACACACACACACATAGTGTTTTTGAGAGAGAGAGAGAGAGAGAGAGAGAGAGAGAGAGAGAGAGAGAGAGAAAGAGTACAAACATAAACAAAAATGCACACACACATACATAAACAAAGAATGCACACACACATTGAGAGAGGAAAAGAGAGAGAGAGCATGCATAAACAAAAAACGCACACATTGAGAGAGGAAAAGAGAGAGAGAACATGCATAAACAAAAAACACACACATTGAGAGAGGAAAAGAGAGAGAAACATGCATAAACAAAAAAACGCACACACATTGAGAGAGAAAGAGAGAGAAACTAATTTGACGTCGTAGGAAACTAATTAAAATTAAAAGACCTAAAGATCTAGCCGACGAGGAGTTGAACTCAAGACCTATTATTCAAGAGGGAAATGGCATAACCAATCTATCATACTTGGCAAGGGTGATAGAAAGGTTATACCATTTATCTCTTTTTATTGGCACACACATCCACACACGCGCACACACACAAGAAGAAGAGAGTTATAACGTCGTAGGAAACTATCATAAAAGACATTAAAGATTAGGTTAGATGTAGATTTACGTTAAATTAGATTTAGGTTTATTTAAGTTAAATTAGATTAGATTTAGGTTTATTTTTAGTTAGATTTACGTTTATTTACGCTAGATTTAGATTTACGTTATATTAGATTAGATTTAGGTCTCCATAGACTGCGATGCCTGCATGAAGCGGGTGAAGAAAGCCCTCAATGGAATATAGGGTATTGCTGCCTTCACTCATCGTGGGCTCCGTCGATCCGAAAGTACTGGTGAAATGTCTTCAGAAGATAGGGAAGAAGGTGGATCTTCAGGGCGGCAAGAGTCACTACATCCCCGACAATGACCATCTAGACAACCTCTAGTCATTCAACAGCAACTTCAAAGTTAGTAACAAGAGCAAGAACGGTCCAAAGGGCCAATTGCTATCGTCAGATGTGGATGGAGATGAGGCAGCGTCACCGCCGGAAGTTAACTCTCACATCTTTAGTGATGAGAATGCCAACTCTTGCCGAGTTATGTGAAAAATTATGTGTTAAATCAGTTTTAAGGTTCTTATAATCCCTGTTATTTTAGTTCTTTGTTTTTAATATAACATAATTTACGTTAGATTTAGATTTATGTTATATTAGATTAGACTTAGTTTTATTTAGGTTTACCCACACACACACACACACACACACACAAGAAGAAGAGAGTTTTAACGTCGTAGGAAACTATCCCAAAAGACGTTAAAGATTAGGTTAGATGTAGACTTACGTTAAATTAGATTTAGGTTTATTTTTAGTTAGATTTACGCTTATTTACGTTAGATCGAGTCCAGGCAAGAATTACTTACGGTTTAGGGTTTAGAGTTAGACGAACAGTGAAAAGATCTACTGTGAAAAGATGTTAAGATGCTGTGAAGTGCTACAGCTAGAGAAGAGGCAAAGGGGTTTTGTCCACTACATGCAGTATCGTGTAGACGTGGGTCTGTAGATTTCTTGTACCCACAAATATAGGTATTGACCAATAAAGACGAGATTATAACCCGCTGGTTCTGATCTCCGTGCACCTCTAGACCGAGGTGTGCGGGGATTGGACATGACTAGAGAATGTGAGGTAGAGAGAGAGAGAGAGAGAGAGAGAGAGAGAGAGAGAGAGAGAGAGAGAGAGAGAGAGAGAGAGAGAGATAAGACGAAGAATGCCAATAGAATATTAAATTTGTTGTCCAGGTTATAAGATTTTTATCCTCATTATGAGTAGTGACAAGGATGTGGGACCGTCCAACCGAAACACCTATCTCTCAACGAGGGTCTTATGTCCTTGTAATCAATGCAAGCATGCTGTGCGACGGACAAGACGTGTTTCTTTGCAGCATGTTCGCGAATTTGGCGAGTTTGATCCATCTATTATAGATCGAGTTGTTGCCAATTATAACTCGTCGGACTCTGACGCTGGCCAACAAGCAGCAATCTTGCAACCCAATAGACGTGTTCACAGGCGCTTTGGTCAAGCAGCATATGTGAGGCCACAAGATGTAGCCTCTGACAGCTCGGGGGATGATCATGCAGAGCACATTCCCAAAGAGGCAATGTTTGAGCCCGAGATTGATGAAATGATCGAGACGATCATGGATTCAGAAAGGCTTATCTATGATGATATGAAAAGTGAAGCCGATACGCCATTGTATAATGGAGCACGTATGTCTAGATTGAAAGCACTCCTGGTTCTTTTCAACATGCAGGCAAAGTTTGGATGGAGTGACACTAGCGTCACAACGCTTTTCAGTGTGATCTATTACAATTAGTTTACTTTAATAAAACTCTAAATGTATAATGATCTGATAGATTTTTACACGACTGTATCGTATTTTTATGTTGTGTAGATTGCTTAAAGAGCACATACTACCAGCTGACAATGTGATGCCAGATTCCCGAGATGAAGCAAGAAAGATTTTGCGAAACTTGGGGATGGATTACAATTCTATCCACGCTTGTCCTAATGACTGCATTCTTTTCAGAGGGGAATACATAGACATGGAGAAGTGTCCGAAATGTGATTCCGAAAGATATCGAGTAGATCTCCACGGGAAAAAAATTCCACAAAAGGTTTTGTGACATTTTCCTCTGCTTCCTCACATCAAGCATTTCTTCGAATGTACGTCCATGGCCGCCCTAGCATCATGGCATGAGGAGAATAAATCTTCGGATGGTGTGCTACGCATTCCTGCAGATTGCGCAGCCTGGAAACATATAGATGGAACATGGTCGGATTTTGCCAGGGAAGCTCGAAATTTGCGCTTAGGCCTGGCTATGGATGGCGTAAATCCATTTGGTCAAAGATCAACATCTTACAGTGTATGGCCCGTTGTCATCGTCAACTACAACATTCCCCCGTGGTTGACTACGAAGAAGGGGCACCTATGGCTAAGCTTGATTGTGCCAGGGCGATATAAAGTGGAGAATATGGATGTGTATCTTCGTCCACTATTGGAAGAGCTACAACAATTGTGGATTGGCATAGAGGTGGTGGATATGAGCCGACACATAGGACGACGGAATGCTTTGAGGAGAGTCTGGTTTTCTTGAGGTGGATTCTACTAAGAAATGGACTGACCTAAGAGACACTTTCGTACTACCGGAGCATTGTGAACAAGTAAGTATGTAAATAGTTAACATCCCCCTTTTACAAGTTATGTGCTTGAAAGCTCTCATGTAAGTTATGTGGCTCTGGCAGGTAATATTTCATCCTACAAAGTCTACATCAAACTGGTGGTACGTCATAGAGGTAGCCCCTCGTAGTGCAAGGACGTATGAAGGCTACCATGTGCCAATCACAACGGCATCAATGGAGGAGATCAGAGAAGATGCTCAATCAGAAGCTGCTGCAGTGGTGCCAGACGAGCATCAAGATGCTACTACTCTATATGGGGTGCATGCAGAGGAGCCACAAAATGAAACAGAGGATATGTGTTTAAACGGAGATCTCTATATAGATATAGGAAGTTATGCTCAGTTATGCGAGGATGAGAGAGAGATCTCTTAAAGCCACAAATATTGTATTTGAACAATTTTGCTCCGTGTTGTAAAAGATCTGGCTCTCTAAGTACCTTCCATGGTGTATAACACTCTTTTCTACTCGCGCTCACATCTTTTGATTGAAAATTCTGAGTTTTCGACTTGCCTCTTCTATCACTCAACTCATTGCGTCATTGTATTTATATGCGTCATTACGTCATTGTATTTAATGGTCTTTGCATCATTGTCTACTCTATTCATTCAATATTAAGTTTAAATATTCGTGTGTTTAATGCAGGTATGGATGATGAGGAGTTTATTTCTTCTTTGTCACCGCAGCAGAGACAGTGGTACGTGGAGAGTCATCGCTCTGGCGCATCATCGCGCGTTCCTACTCCATCCGCATCTCCCTCTCTTTCGGAGCATTCGGCGCGCTCCGAAGCTTCGGTGTCGACGAGATGATCTTCACACTCGTCTAGACACCGGCGCTCTAGTGGTGGCGGTGGCGGATGTTGTGGGGATTCCGTCGCCGATGCCTCCACAGCGCCTCGTGTTCAACGAGGCTCTTTACCCTCCCCTTCTTTGCCCGCCCCCACACCAACCACAGCATCCCCATCTATGCAAGGTTTTGCGCGGCTGACTGTTCCTAGCAGCTACACACCTCTACCTACTCCGCCAGGAGCCACCCCACTCGACACTCCTCGCTTCGGGGCCCAGATGCCGGTGGAGACACCTGACGTTCGTACCCCCATCGACACGCCACTAGAGACCCCTGCCGGGACACCCAGGTTCACGCGTCACCGGCCAGAGGGCTTGCCTTACTCTGTCGACTTTAGCGACGGCATCATCATGGATGATGACGGCAAGAAGGTGATCTCGCGCATGCGTGGTCTTTGCTCTTAGCTGTTTAGACACTAAATACTAAACAAATGGAGTGAAGTACCAAGTGATTTAAAAGCCAGAGTCATCAGCATACTTCATGATGAGTTTCCCGTTCCAACACGGGATCAGCGCTTCAATGAAGACCTGATGAAGATTCGAATGCGCGAATACTGCAAACACAAGCGTTCCGAAGTGCAAAAAGCAATCAAGCATGGGTGGAACAGGCCAGATTGGCTGGCCAAAGAAGATTGGAAGAATGCAAAGAAAGCAGTGCACGATAATCCCGACAAGTGGAAGCAACAAAAGGATGCAGCCAGAGCGCGAGTAGAGGCAGGGAGCTCGCACCACTTGGGGAGCGGTGGATGGGCATCATTTGAGGCCGATTTTGTAAGTGTTTTCGCATTGCTCTTTATGTTCGATAGTTTAGGGTTTATGAGTTTTTTAATTCCAACATAATGAAATCTTTGTATGTTTTGACAGTGGTCGATGACAGGACATGATCCCACACCGTACGAGCGCGAGTACGCAGGCAGGAAGGGCTTAAACGCCCTGATGGAAATTCTCAGTTCTCACGGCGGCATGGTTAGTATTAGGGTTTACTCTTTTCTATTTTTTGTATTGTTTTATAAATGTCGTTATATGTTTATACTTACTGAAAGCTGTCTTATTGTCGTTTTTTGCAGAATCCGACAGATACGCCGCTTGGACGCGATGAGACGTCTAACTAGACGACGTCAGTTTAGCCGTAGCTAGATAGCATTAGTTTAGGGTTTCTCATAGCTTATGTATCATGAGACAGATTTTATACGTCTTTTTGAACCATGTATATTATTACATTTGTCACCGCAGTTCATTTTGCCAATCAATTATTTATGCCTATGATGTGGTACAATTGTCATTATTACATTTGCCAATCAATTCATTTTGCCGATGATGTGTACAATTCTCAATTTTACGCTTGTCAATTTTGCAAACAATGCGTCTTGTGGGTGACTATTTTGGGTCTATTATCTACCCTTGCACTTTTTTTAAAAAGTGAATCAAGTACAATATGGTTGATGGGTGGCAGGGCATTCAATGCCCTGTCACCAAAAAAAATTTCTCTCGGGCGTCGCTATAACCGTCACTATTTATGGCTCTGGAGCGTCGCTATAAGCGTCGCTATAGACTTCTGTGTAAACGTCGCTATGAGCGTCTCTATATAGCGACGCATATAGCGACGCCTATGGCGACGCTATTAGCGACGGTTTTAGCGACGCCGGGGGTTATAAAAACCCAGTGTATTTCCGTCGCTAACAGCGTCACAAGATCACACAACCTCTTGTAGTGCTAGTCCTCTCTTTCTCTGATTGGTATTAGAGCTTGAGGGATAAGGAAGCTATGGAAGAGGGGAAGGACGTAGGGCATGGACTCACACTGTTCTCTTCTCTCTCTCTTCTCTCTCTCTTGATCTCAGCATGGAGGCATGGTATCTCTCTCTCTCTCTCTCTCTCTCTCTCTCACACACACACACACACACACACACACACACACACACACACACACATACACACACACACACTATAAGAGGAAAACTATAGAACTACCACTATTGTCGTGGCTTAACAAAGAAAAATGGAGAGAGAATTTTATGCGTGGTAATAGTGGCGGGAATAGGTGAGATAACGGATTATTGAAAATACGCACGATAATAGCTGCGATAGTATATCTGTGACTTACAGTGGAAGCCACTTTTTGGATATTATCGTCGCTCAAGTGGAATCCTAGCATGAGTTAGTGAACTGGGAGTAGACTATTTGGAAAAAATGTCATGATTATTCATGCTTTGATTGATATGTATGGCTTAGATTATGACTGACATTGCTTTAGTAGATATCTTTTCTAAAAGCGGTGTTTTTTAGTGCTAGTGATTGCGGGCATGCTCATACAGTGGAGGATTTGGGTAACCACTATTGTGGCCTCTGGTTTTGCATAATGATAGTCTAAAGTGGTATGCATTTGGGAAAAAATCTAGTGTTTCATGAAAGGCCAAGCACACTGATGCAAGCTAACACTTCATTTGTAAAGTGCTTGAGGATAACTACCTCCAGGTTTCAAGATTTATATGATGAAAACCCATGGATCTTTTCACAAGGGGTACTCTCTCCTTTGAGTATTTTTCATCCTGTATGCCTCTATCTATGATCATGGACGAGGGGAAGGACATAGGGCATGTATTCACACTGTTCTCTTCTCTCTCTCAATCGCTCTCTTGATCTCAGCATGGATGCATGGTCTCCCCTCCCCCCCTCTCTCTCTCTCTCTCTCACACACACACACACACACACACACTATAAGAGGAAAACTATAGAACTACCACTATTGTCGTGGCTTAGCAAAGAAAAATGGAGAGAATTTTATGTCTGGGAGTAGTGGCGGGAATAGGTGAGATAATGATTTATTGAATATACGCACGATAATAGCTGTGATAATATATCTTTGCAATTATCACCATGCCTATTATCAAAATTGGGTGGTCCAAATGAAAAAAAAAAAATTTGACCTGCATAAAACATATAAAATATCAATTGTTTTTTCAAGATTATAAAAAATATATTTAAGTTACAACTTATACTTTACCTTTATAAATTAAAGTGGAATAGAAAAATACTTTGAAAAAATAAACAAAGTCAAATTCTCAAACGAGCTTTATTTACAAAATATGAGGGACAACCCATGGATCTTTCCACAAGGGGTACTCTCTCCTTTGAGTATTTTTCATCCTCCATGCCTCCCTCTATGATCATGGCAATATTGTCACGCACAAGGAACTTTGGCCTTTAGGTAAGAGATTAGTAGGTAAAGTTCAGTGCCATTGTGCTAGGCCAAGGAGGATCCCATATACTGTTGTGAGAGTGAGAAACAATCTGCATTAATTGTAGCTTTGCATTTGATGTGTATTAAAACTAGAAAGGTACAACGCCCTTGAAGAATCCAAGCCACAAGGCGTTCCAACCAAATACATCAACTCAAGACAAACATATCCGGGGAAAATGATAAATGCAACGTTGAGTTTGAAGGTGAAAAACTCTACCAAAATTCTTGCCTTTAAAAACCAGCTACGCCACTAGATGATTCCCGATGGCCTTAATAACGTGCCGGGTACGTTTCAGGACTGCGTGTGCTTTTCTAACCCTAAGCGCGTGCTTTTCTGCTTGATTACGCGCTGATTACGGGAGCTATATAAATGCAAAGAAATGGGGTTTAGCTCCACAAGGACGACGTCGACAAGGCCCTGCGTAAGCTGTGAACAGATCACTGTCGTCCCGATTTAGCGCAACTTGCTGCTGCTGCTGAAGTTGAAGGCCACCATCGCCACATCATGGACCGTCTCCAAGTCATCGTGCTGCATGGGCTCCTCATGTGGTTGGGCATGGGACTATGCATGCCTCTTGGAGTCATTCTCATCCGATTCCTGAGGACTGCTCGCCAAGAAGGTAATGCGTTGTTGAGCGGACGCATAGCTAAAGGCCACATCGTTGTGCAAAGTTTGGGGTTACTTCTGGCGGTCGGGGGCGGAGGGCTGGCCTTGGCCGAGTTTGGGGCGGTGGGGCTTGCTTACACACATGGGAGGTTGGGCTTGGCTTTGCTGTTGGCGCCTTTGGTGGTGGCGTTTCTGGGGGTGGTGCGGCCGGATGTGGGAGCTGGGTGGAAGAGGGGTGTGTGGTACGCCGCCCATTGGATTCTTGGCACCGGGACCATCCTGTTGGCACTTGTAAATATCTTCATTGGCTTGCATGTGCTGGAGCTCATCAGCGGCCGCACCCTATTTCGTGTGAACGTGGCCTTTAGCGTACAGGTGGCGTTGATGGCACTAGTATACCTGGCCCAGGACCGGTGGGCCTACCTTCGCCAGGTGCAGTGGGCTCTCCCTCAGGCTGCTGCTTCTACAGCGGCACCATTGACGGCCCATGATGAAGAAACAGGTATAAGCAAAGGAGATCAGCTGGCCGTGCAGGAAGTGAGCATATCATGCGGCTCAGGATCTGCGCCAGCTGCTGCATGATCAAGAACTGTGCATGCTGCCTCCAACAGCAGCCAGCTTAAATTTTGCGTACAAACATCATCGTTGGTGGCTCGTAGCTTGTAAAAACTTATGATGAAGCAATATATAGTGCTGATTTTTGTGGCAGCAATTTTGTCATCCCCTAATTATTGATATTATACTGAGAATTGAGTTTTGAACACAATCCATGTATTGCAACTTTAATTGTAGATTGTCTCCGTGGGTGAGAGAGAGAGAGAGAGCGAGAGAGAGAGAGAGAGAGAGGGAGGTAACTAATGTCAAGTTGTGGATTGTTACCCTTGTAATGTCAAAAGTGCCATCACCATTAGCTAAAGAGAGCCTCTTTATTAGACAAACAAGTTGTAGCACCAAGATTGCCTTCTTCCTACATGGGATAGGCGAGAGGCACAAGAGGGACAATGGATGTAGGATAGACGGAGATTCTGTGGCCGATGAGTAGATAAGCGATGAAAGTAATTTGTTGAAATTTTCAAATTAATGCACGATTATAAGTTAATGTCTCAAAATTCATCCTGAATTACCACAAAAGGAAACTAATCTCATGGACAAGTAGCCACCAACCATTGTAACATTTAATGGCCTAATAACTTATGTGTAGCGGAAACTAGCATGAACATAGTGGGCATTTCATTAGAGTAGATTCCTAATGAGAATTACAAGAGTGCTTGGGTAGAGAGAGCAACAAAAAGCATAACACCTAGTTAGATAGCATCGACAATACTTTCAAAAGAGAGAACAATTAAGCTATTGAAAACAGTTGAGGACCGGATTTTCATGGAGCCGGTCCCCCCTCCAAAAGGCTTTGTATTATGGTTTCTCCCATCAAGAGAGACATTGTACAATACAATTCTTTGTGTTCCTTCAAGACTAGCTAGTGCAATGAAGATGGAAACTTCATGCACTAAGCAAAAAACTTAACAAACACAACTTGAATTATCCCCGTTCTCAGACCCAAGACCTCACACACCTTCGAAGATGGTGAGAGCTAGCAGGGTATGAGAGTAGATTGAGAGGAAGAAGGAGTATCTTACAAGAAAGATATACATCTCCTCACATAATCACTCATATGTAGCATAGCTTAGCTTAGTAATTAGCTTGGTAGAGGAGATGAGCATGCATTGAAGCTTGGCTCTTGGTTGGATTTGCATCCACATGCCAAGAGAGTGTTGATGTAGGCTTCTATTTCACAAGCTTGGAGTAGGTGATGAGTTCTCCATTAAAGCTTGGGAAGAGATAGTCTTCTCCTTCTTCACACATGCGCTTGTGTGAGTGTGTGTGTGATAATGCCTTGCAAAAATCAGCCCCCTCTCTCTCTTGGGCGAGCCCTCTTGCTAAATGCTCTTCCTGAAGCCTCATTGGCCCTCCCCAAGTCAACCCAATTACAATTAAGCAACATAAGTGATAGCCTTCTGACATGTGTCCCCCTTTCCCCTTTTGTGAGAGCTTTAGGTAATGAAATAATTAAACTAAACTCTCATTGGACCCCTTTGCCTCCTGGCCAATAGGAATCAGGCAAGCCATGGGGCTCCTGAATGCTCATTGGACCCCTTGGGAGACTGCCCAATAGTCTTCTAGAAGACTTAATTCTCATTGGTTTCTTTTATTAAATGTTTTTAAATTAATTAAACTAGATTTACTCTAGCTTAATTTTCATTGGTCCACTTCAAGGGTCATCCAATAGAAATTGGGCACACCTTGTGGGCATCTGGCCTAGGGAGCTGACATGTGTCCCTCATTCCCTTTGTGTAAAGGGAGCCTGTGTGTGTGTGTGTGGCTTTCTCTCTCATCCCCTACCTTTAGGGCTCGCCCCCTCCCATGTAGGGATGTGCAAAGACTTTTAGGGCACACACAAAGCATCCAATTTTCCCTAGGGTTGACCTTTGGGCACAACCTTTGAATTTTGGAACCTTAGCATTTTGGAAGTCTTAATGGGCTGAACCTTAGGGTCTTTTTAGCCCATTGTTGCACATGGCTCTTTTGCAGATGGCCCCCCCTTTGGATCCCTATTTTCCCTCCTTTGGATCCCTATTGTGGCCGGTCTGCTAGCTTAACCAATATTCTAGCTTTTTCTCCCCTGGCCTTCCCCACATTAAATGATCAGTTTAATATGAAAAAATCATTTAGGAGAATTAGATATTGATTATTATGACATTACCTCTCTTGAAATCATAGTCGTCCTCGACTATGGTGTAGAGAAGATAAAGCATGTTCATGAGTCCTTTTCTTAGCGGATAGAGGATCCCTATGTTACCCTACGACATCATTCCACAATGGATGACTAGTCCATTTGGAGCTTGAGAGCCTGAGGCTGCCGCAAGCATGTCTGCACATCAATCCTATCAGTCTTCCATAGTAGAGTGACAAGTTTTACTTGGTGTTTGGGAGACGTCGTCTCCGCAAACTTGATCTAAGCATGCATACTACTTCATTTTTGTGCACAAATTAAAAAAAAAGAGAGTCTTATAAGACAAAAATTTTGTTCATTTTGTACATTTTGTAAATTTGCTTACTCTTGGGAAACATTGTAAGCATTGACAAGGTTTAGGTTATCCTTTAATTGTATGCCTTGCATCCATCTAGCATATTCAAAAGGATAATTCTTAAACTTAATAAGATATCGTCGGATAGTCTTACCGCCTCTTAATACCTTGTCTTCATGTCGGAGAATGGACTCGGGCTGCAGCACCTCCTGTTGGTCCTGGATCTCCGGTGGGTCTTCAATAGTTGGTTCTTGAGGTGGCTCTCCTTTGTAAGGCTTTAATAGGCTCACATGAAAAGCATTGTGTATGGGCCAATGATTGGGCAACTTAAGTCGATAGGCCATGTCATTGATTGGCCTAAGAATCTGGAAGGGACCATAGTACCTTTTTGCTAGTTTAGCATAGTACTTTTGGTGGCCCGTAGGATTCTTGCCCGTCGTGTGCCTTAATCGAGCCTTGGGAAACTTTAACAAGACCCAATCGTTTTCTTTAAAGGCTTGGGCTCTTCTGTGCTTGTCAGCAGCAACCTTTTGCCTTTGTTGTGAGATAGAGATAGCATCCTTAATCTTTTGGAAAGATTATTGTAGGTCTCGGCTATACTCATCTGCAGCGAAGATCTTCCCATGTACCTTAAGTAGCAAGGGACTTTTTGATCTTCCCTCAACTACCTCGAAAGGTGCTTTTCCTGTGGAAGTATGTACAGTGTTATTGTAAGCATACTCCACTAAGGGTAAGTACTTCTCCCATTGGGATCTTTGATCTACTTTCGTTACATAGGCTTTTAGTAGATCGAGAATGGTTAGGTTAGCTATTTCACTTTGGCCATCAGTTTGTGGATGATAGGCCGAAGAGAAGTTTAGCCTTGTTCCTAAATTCTCAAAGAGACCCTTCCAGAAATTACTGGTCATTCTAGGATCTCTATCCGACACTATGGACATGGGCAAGCCATGGTACTTGAAAATTTGTGAAATAAAGAGGGTTGCCATTTGATGGGCTTTGATAGTCTTTTTGACAGGTATAAAATGAGCTTGCTTACTAAACCTATCTACTATCGTCCATATTCCCGTATTCCCATGGATAGACTTAGGCAATCCAAAGATAAAATCCATGGATATGCTCTCCCATGGTGAATTAGGGATTGGCAAGGGTTGAAGCAATCCAAGTTGCTTCCCTCTATCAAATTTTGTCTTTTGGCATACCACACATTTGGAAACATACTCTTGTATGCTCACTTTCATGGTAGGCCAATAGAAATATGTTTCAATTCCCTTTAAGGTAGACTGAATCCCTCTATGCCCCGCATAAGGTGGAGCATGAGATTCATACATTAATTTCTCACGTAGTGAGTTAGTAACGCATAGTCTATTGCCATAGAAAAGATAACCATCTTGTAAAGTAAATGGTTCTTCTTTCTTCCCTAATGCAAGGGCTGAAATCACATCTCTAAAATTGGGATCAATAGCATACTCATCTATCATTGAAGATAGATCATTGTGAGTTGCTATGGAAACCGCATTCACTCTCGGCCGTCTTGAGAGTGCATCAGCTACTTGATTATGCTTGCCAGCAATGTGAGCAATATGAAAATGAAATTGCGAAAGGGAATTTACCCACCTCATTTGCTTTTCCGAGAGCTTGGTCTGTGTCATGAAGTACCTAAGACTTTGGTGATCCGTTCGCAGAATGAAAGGAGTCCCCAATAAATAGTGCTTCCATGAGTCTAAGGCATGTAGAACTGCAAGGAGTTCTTTTTCGTATATGCCTAGATCTTGCTCAACAGGGTCGAGCCTTCGACTCTCATAGCCTATGGCGTGCCCTTCTTGGAGCAAAACAGCTCCAAGGCAATCACCACAAGCATCGCATTGGACCTCAAATGGTTTTGAGAGATCCGGTAGTGTAAGCACAGGTTGAGAGATAAGCTTTTCTTTAAGCTTTTCGAAAGCATTGTTCTCCTTAGCAGACCATGTATACCTAACGCTTTTCTTTGTTAGGTCATGTAATGGTCCCGCAATTTGTGAGAACTTTTCTATGAAGCGTCTATAGTATGCACACATACCTATGAAGCTTCTTAGTTCATGCAGATTCCTTGGTTTAGGCCATCCTTTTATTACCTCTAACTTGGATGGATCCATTTGGATGCCATCTTGAGAGATAATGTGACCTAAATACTGAATCTCTTGAAAGAAAAAATCACTTTTCTTTCGATTAATATAAAGTTTATTCTCTCTTAAAACTTGAAATATTACCTTGAGGTGTTGCTTGTGTTCCTCCAATGAATTAGAGTAGATGATAATATCATCAAAGAACACTCCAGTGAAGGTTCGATGAGGCCTGAACAGCTTCTCCATCAAGCGGTTGAATGTGGCTGGTGCATTGGTCAAGCCAAAAGGCATGACAATGTATTCGTAAAGACCAAAGGTAGTACGAAATGCGGTCTTTACAATGTCTTGATCAACTATCCTTATTTGATGATAGCCACTTTTTACGTCAACCCTACTGAAGTAGGTCGATCCTTGTAGCTTATCAAATAGGTCTTCTACCCGTGGAACGGGAAACCTATTCTTGATAGTGATCCTATTTAGTGCTCTATAGTCGACACACATACGATATGTGCCGTCTTTCTTTTGCACTAATAGCACAGGTGAGCAAAATGGAGATGAGCTTGGCCTAACCATACCCTTCTCAACTAACTCATGCACTTGCTGCATAATCTCCTCTTGTTGAGCTTGAGAAACTCTATAAGGAGGTTTATTGGGCGGTGAACTTCCTGGAAGAAGTTCAATTGCATCGTCATCATTACCTCGTTTAGGAGGTAGCTCACAAGGGATGTCGTCAATAAAAACATCTTGAAACCCCTTGAGAAAATTGGATAACTCTAATTCCTTTTGGTTGCTTTTATTTTCTTTTGCTAAAGCATTAGGTTCATTTTGAGAGTCTTTAACAAAAATCATGTACACGGAAATAGAGCTCTTTATTGACTTGTTGAAAGCTGGTGTATGTACAATGGGGATGGTGTTACCCATTTCCTTAGCATCTATATACATGTCTTTTTCCCTGAACTTAAAGGAGATTCTCCTTTTAGGAAATTTAACATCGCCAGCCAGGTGGTCAAACCATGGTGCCCCTAGGATTACATCCTCATGCTTGAGAGGAGAGATAAAGAAGTCCTCTTTTTCCACATAGCCTTGGACATGAAGCCTCAATTTCCCAATTAAGGGAGTGACTGAAGCTTCTTGCCCCTTGAAGGCGCTGTCTGCGGGTAGGACATCTCCCATCTCGTAGGATTGTATTCCTAGCTTGGTTGCCAACTCTATAGATATAAAGTTGTGAGTAGAACCAGGGTCAAAGAGAATAAAAGCATCATGTTCTCTTACCTTTCCCCAAGCATGGCATAGAGGAGATCCTTTGTGGTGAGTTTGGTGAGTCTCCTCCTCTTGGATTTCAACCAAGGAAGCTCTAGGAGGATCTTGGTGGTTGTTCTTTTGGGGACAAGCGCGGTACGCATGCCCTTGTTCGCCGCACTTGAAACACCGTTTATCCTTACGATAACGCTCAAGCTCTTCAGGAGAGAGTTTATTCTTACCTTTGTAAACTCCCTTCTCTTTAGCTTTGTTGGAGTTGCCCTTAGGAGACTTTTGGACATTGTCCTTCCCCTTAGGCTCATTGGAACCCTTATTTTCCGGGGGCTTATTATTTCTTTTTGCCCCCGTTTGGAAATTGATTCGAGAGGCGACCATAGTGTGGTGTATTACCGCCGATATGGCACGTGGTCTTTGGGAGTTGACATACTCCGCCATTTCTTCGGTTAAGCTCGCACAAAATTGTTGCTTTTGCTCTCCAAAATCCAACTTTTTGAAGACAGTGGCTTTGAGTTGTAGGTCCCAAAACTTGTCTACATATTTGTGGATAGATTCATTGGGAGAGAGCTTTAAGCTTCGCCATTCGGTGAGTACTTTGTCTTTGGCATCGGTGGCCAAAAACTGCTTCATAATGGAAGCTCTTAAAGCTTTCCATGTTCGTGGAGCTTCACCGTTGGCTCGTAGGCTAGACCACCATTGTCTCGCAGACTTTTGAAAGTGCATAGCTACATGGCGTAGCTTAGAGGACTCCGTGAAGCCCTCATCTCCAAATGCCGCATCAAATTGTTGGATAAACGCCAAGACTTTGTCCATAGCACCAAAGGTACCATCATAGGTAAGGAAAGAGATGCTCTTCCCTCCCTCTTTGAATTTCTTTAACTTGGACGACCTCTTCCATGCGGCATAGGATTTCCTATGACCTCTTCTTTTTGATGGTTCAAAGGTTGCACCATCAATTTCTTCAGAAGGTGAAAAATTTGAAGAAGGTGGAGAAGAGGGTGACCTCTTTCTCGCCTTTTTTTTGTCTTGATCTTTGTCGTCTTCACCATAGCTTTCATAAGAGGAAGAGGATGAAGAAGATGGAGAAGAGGGTGTCCTCTTTCTCGCCTTTTTCTTCTCTTGCTTTTTATCATCCCTCTTTGAATTATGGCGTGGAGAAGAGTGTGATGGTCTTCTCCGCTTTGGTGGTGATGGAGAGCGTTTAGCCCGCCGTCTTCATGGAGCCATCTCTGCCGAGGTGGCGGGAGACTCGCTTCTTTCTCGTTCCTTCGGGGAAGGCTCTTGAGTTCTCCTTTGGGAAGGAGATGCATCATCAAGAAGTAAATTCTTGAGATATGGATTCTCTTCTTCTTCCCGAATCGGAGAGAGGCCTCTTTTGGTAGTCTCACAAGGAGGCTTCCTAGGTGTTCTCTTGTCATGGTGATGAGCTTGGAGAATCCCGTGAGCACGGAGCTGCCGTTGCACTTCACTTTAGAGAGATGGATTGCCCATGGCTTTTTGAAGCCTAGAAACAAGATAGTTAACAAGCATTGAAGCATCATTAGTAGCTTGCTCATGAGCAAAATCAAAGTTATGAACATTAATTTCACTCTCTTTACTATTGTCAGCCATTCTAACAACTTTTAGGTGTAAACTTTTTAGGTGTACTTTGGCACTTCAAGCCCTAGTTGCAACTCCTCTTTACCCCTTTAGAAAAAGCACTCAAGCTACTATACCCGCGGCTCGAATACCATTAATTGCAAGGAATAGAAGAGAGGGTCTTTTGACACCAAAACAGCACCGGCTCTTGTCAAGCTTCTAATAGCTCAATAGTGGTTAGGCCGTAGGCAACCCCATAGGACTCCACTATTAAGACCATAACTCTTGACAGTGATGCCCCGTTAACTGCACGAAGGCAGGCGCACTACAAGGCTGAAAAATCCCTATTCTACTTACTCACAGGCAATTAATAATACCAACCATTTGTAGCTAGCTTGAGGACCTCCCTTCTTGAGCAAGAAAAGAGAAACCTTGAGCTCTGATACCAATGTAACATTTAATGGCCTAATAACTTATGTGTAGCGGAAAATTAGCATCAACATAGTAGGCATTTCATTAGAGTAGATTCCTAATGAGAATTACAAGAGTGCTTGGGTGAAGAGAGCAACAAAAAGCATAACACCTAGTTAGATAGCATCGACAATACTTTTAAAAGAGAGAGAAATTAAGCTATTGACAACAGTTGAGGACCGGATTTGCATGGAGCCGGTCCCCCCTCCAAAAGGCTTTGTATTATGGTTTCTCCCATCAAGAGAGACATTGTACAATACAATTCTTTGTGTTCCTTCAAGACTAGCTAGTGCAATGAAGATGGAAACTTCATGCACTAAGCAAAAAACTTAACAAACACAACTTGAATTATCCCCGTTCTCAGACCCAAGACCTCACACACCTTCGAAGATGGTGAGAGCTAGCAGGGTATGAGAGTAGATTGAGAGGAAGAAGGAGTATCTTACGAGAAAGATGTACATATATCTCCTCACATAATCACTCATATGTAGCATAGCTTAGCTTAGTAATTAGCTTGGTAGAGGAGATGAGCATGCATTGAAGCTTGGCTCTTGGTTGGATTTGCATCCACATTCCAAGAGAGTGTTGATGTAGGCTTCTATTTCACAAGCTTGGAGTAGGTGATGAGTTCTCCATTAAAGCTTGGGAAGAGACAGTCTTCTCCTTCTTCACACATGAGCTTGTGTGAGTGTGTGTGTGATAATGCCTTGCAAAAATCAGCCCCCTCTCTCTCTTGCGTGAGCCCTCTTGCTAAATGATCTTCCTGAAGCCTCATTGGCCCTCCCCAAGTCAAGCCAATTACAATTAAGCAGCAGAAGTGATAGCCTTCTGACATGTGTCCCCCTTTCTGCTTTTGTGAGAGCTTTAGGTAATTAAATAATTAAACTAAACTCTCATTGGACCCCTTTGCCTCCTGGCCAATAGGAATCAGGCAAGCCATGGGGCTCCTGAATGCTCATTGTTTTTAAATGTTTCTTTTATTAAATGATTTTAAATTAATTAAACTAGATTTACTCTAGCTTAATTTTCATTGGTCCACTTCAAGGGTCATCCAATAGAAATTGGGCACACCTTGTGGGCATCTAGCCTAGGGAGCTGACATGTGTCCCTCATTCCCTTTGTGTAAAGGGAGCCTGTGTGTGTGTGTGTGTGTGTGGCTTTCTCTCTCATCCCCTACCTTTAGGGCTCGCCCCCTCCCATGTAGGGATGTGCAAAGACTTTTAGGGCACACACAAAGCATCCAATTTTCCCTAGGGTTGACCTTTGGACACAACCTTTGAATTTTGGAACCTTAGCATTTTGGAAGTCTTAATGGGCTGAACCTTAGGGTCTTTTTAGCCCATTGTTGCACATGGCTCTTTTGGAGATGGCCCCCCCCTTTGGATCCCTATTTTCCCTCCTTTGGATCCCTACTGTGGCCGGTCTGCTAGCTTAACCAATATTCTAGCTTTTTCTCCCCTGGCCTTCCCCACATTAAATGATCAGTTTATTATGAGAAAATCATTTAGGAGAATTAGATATTGATTATTATGACACCATAGTACTAATGGCATGTTATATGGCTTTAGTATCGCAAGAATGATTCTAGTGTTAAAAATTTTCCTGGAGAGAGCTACACGTGAACCCCTACCTTAGGTTATTACAACTTAATTGTTGAGTGTCTCCTTGCATCACACACACACACACACACACACACACACACACACACACACATGTAACTAATTTCAAGTTGTGATGCATTCAGCATGCATTGGCACTCATGTATGTGTTCCTCATTGAGACTTACATCTTTACTCCCACCATTAAACAAAGACAATGATGTATTATACACATTCTTTGAGCTCACATCTGTTTCCATGGTTTATGCTAATATAGTTTGAACTACATCTTCCAACCAAGTATTGAGAAATCATTTTCCGTTACTTTGCAAATGATACAAACTCTATCCTTTTCTTTCTCAACAATAATCAATAAAACTATATTGCATTGGCTTAACATCCAATTTTTTGGCTATGAATTTCTCATGCATTAAACCATAAGCCACACAGCCAAAGGCGTTCGAGCAACCACCATAGTTGGCTTCTTGCTTGCATGCCAAGATCCAAATGGAATGTCCTCATGGAATACTATATTGCTTCATTGCACACCTGTTTAATACATATTCAATATACATCTAATATCCTCAAGCCAAAACACATCTAGCTTTTGACCATGCATTTTATGATCTCTATGACATGTTTTTCTCCTCATTAATGTCATTTTTCTGAGGGGTGTGTGGCGCTACACATTGGTGCTTTTTCCAATCCCTCACCAAAATGAATTTCTCCATTAACATAGACTCGGTCCCTCCTCAATCAGAATATAGCGTGCTCACAACACAACCATATACTTTTTTTGGCCATAAACAAAAATTGCTGAAAGCATATGAATACTTTTGACTTTTCCTTCAACACTAGATACACACATACAAACCTTGAAAGATTATTACTACATTTGAAAATATAAAAAAACTGCTCCCAAAATATCATGTATACCCACATTGGACCACAAACATCACTTTAGACACGCTATAATTAGTGAGGAGAGCCAGCACACAGAACCATTCTTAAGAAACTCAGGACATTACATGCTGCCTAAATTATAGCCTTTCCATGCATGTGTCATTGTTTCCTCAAGTTGCAAGAGCAAGTATGAAGCCATATCACATTGAATTGGAAAGTGCAACAAACTAGCTAAAGAGAGCCATCACCAATAGCTAAAGAGAGCCTCTTTTGATAGACAAGTTGCAGCACTGAAATAACTATCACTTGCTATCTTACCAAGTCCTTAATAAGATGAGAAGCATTCCTTGCACATGTGACATTAGTCCCTCTACGAATTGTCACAAAACAAGTAAAAAATCATGAAAAGATGTAATGTGCATGGTTGCACCATTTTCAAAGTATCACACATGCTCCACAAACTCTATTCTACATTCATCATGAACATTTATTGTGAAACCATTCTCAAAGAGCCCATTCTGCATTCTATACAACATTGTCCAAATTTTCATTAAAGCAAGCATCTAGCAGGTCCACACAATTTTGAAAGAATGAGAAACCTTGCAAAAGCATTGCGATTCCTAACGAGAATAGTCAAAATCCTTCAAAGGTGGTGAGGCTTCAAAAGAATAATGAAAATGGAATTTCTGCAAAAGGTCAAGAAGAGAGATCACATATGAGCCACATCTTCGACATCATCATCTACCTGCACCATTAGTAATGAAAACATGCACCATATGAGAGAGAGAGAGAGAGAGAGAGAGAGAGAGAGAGAGAGCGAGAGAGAGAGAGAGAGAGAGAGAGAGAGAGAGAGAGAGAGAGAGAGAGAGAGAGAGAGAGAGAGAGAGAGAGAGAGAGAGAGAGAGAGAGAGAGAGAGAGAGCAAGAGATGGAGAGAGAGGTGTGAGGGTGAGAGTGTTTGTGTTTGTGTAAGTGTTTGTGTAGTGTGTGTGTGTGTATGGAAAGGGAGAGAGATATGTATTTTTGCACTGATTGCTGGCACAGAACAAGAGAGAGAGATAGATAGATTTTATTATCGTCCTCGAAGGTCAAAATATGACCTATGGGACCAAAGTTACACAAGATATAGTATGTGTATGGCTGATGAGTGACTCTCGATGCACCATAATTGTGGTAATGAGAGTCGCAATGGAGAGCCCACTCCTTGGCTGGGAGAGGAAAGTGTGTAGGTCTAAGTTATGGCTGAAAAGGTGAGAGAAGAAAGTTTGGATGTGACCAAAAGCTGAGCACTCTAGTAGTGTGTGATACTTAGACTCTCGAACTTACAGTGAGCACAGTGTGCATAATCAATTTGACTCTTCTCCATTGACCCAACACCCTATCTTGCATCAGAGGAAATGGGAGCTAAGCCGAATGGTTGTGATAGTGCGTATCGCCGACAAGGGGATAGACGATTTCCTTGGAGGTCAAAAATTACCTATGGGACCAAAGTTACATGTGATGTAGTATATGTATGGCTGATGAGTGACTCTCGATGCTCCAAAATTGTGGTGATGAGAGTCGCAATGGAGAGCCCACACTTTGGCTGGGAGAGGAAAATGTGTAGGTCTAAGTTATGGCTGAAAATGTGAGAGAAAGAAGTTTGAATGTGACCAAAATCTGAGCACTCTAGTAGTGTGTGGTACGCAGACTCTTGAACCTGTAGTGAGCATAATGTGCACAATTGATTTGACTCTTCTCCATTGGCCCAATGCCCTATCTCGCATAGAAGGAAATGGGAGCTAATTAGCCAAATGGCTGCGATAGTGTGTATCGCCGACAAGGGGATAGACTCAAGCATGTAAGTGTGAGTACGGTTTCCTCTTTCACCAAAGAACATGGCTTTGTAGGTGGGGGGAATATGGGTGGTGTAATGTATAAAGCGTGACCCACCGGATTTCTTCCAAGCCATAATACATTGGTGTTGTAGAAAAGCTTCATTCACTTGGGAGTCAATTGAAGCATCATGTAGCAAGTGTAATGCACCCCATCTCCCAAACCACTTCTTTATGTCTTGCATCCATCCTGTGCTCAAGATCTTGCTTTTATGCGTCTTTTGAACTTTTTTTCTTGCTTCCCATGCAATTGTAGGAAGTTGATGTGAGGGGTTTTGATGCATCTTTATCATGTACTCCACAACCCTTTCCATGCCCATAACCTGAATTGGAAGACATCCCGACTCAAGAAGTAGGAGCATACATGGTGTTTGTGTCTTCACTTGGAGAAAGTTTTAAGAAAACACTTTTGGACATTCTCAAACTCTTTCCAAGTAGACTTTGAGATGCTTCGCCCCACACTTCAACTCCATAAAGAAGAACCGATGTCACCAATGCATCAAAAAGATACTTCTTGAGAACCCAACACTTGATGTTTCCCGCATTATACATGTTCTCAAATGCATAAAATGCTCTCTTTATTGCTTCCAAATGATGCATAGCACATTCATGCCACTTGTGTCTCATTGTTGTACACAATGCATGGCTTCTCCTTATGGTTGGTTTTCACAAGCATAACCTTTGTCTTGGATTCGTTCACAATCAGCCCACTATGCAAGCAAAAGTTATCAAGAACAACCATAAGCTTTTGTGCATCTTCTAAAGTGTGTGCTAGAAGCACTACATCATCCGCATACAACAAATGCATGATTACCACATTGCAAATAGTGACCTCTTCAATGCCTTCTTCTTGCATAAAGTCAAGTACCATTTGTTCCAATAGATCGATGCATAGACCAAAGAGAGTTGCTGACAACGAACATCCTTGTTTAACCCCAATAGTGATTACATTTTTTTTTGAAATTTCTCTTCCCATGCACAATTGACAAATCACCTTCTCATAGATTCGAGAAACCACAAGCATAAACTCACTTAGCATTTGGAGTTCTTCCATCCTTCTCCACAAATTGTTACGTGGAATCATATCAAAGGCTTTCTTAAAGTCCACAAAACAACAATATAATCGCTTGCCTTTCAACCAGATTTCCTCCATGAGAACACGAAGAGTGACAAAATGATCAATGGTGCTATGGTATCGATGAAAACCCGCTTGTCCCTTTGCACGCTTGTCCTTATCTTCAGCCCAATCACTCAATTTCATCTCCATTATGAACCCAAACTGTAACATTTAATGGCCTAATAACTTATGTGTAGCGGAAAATTACCATGAACATAGTGGGCATTTCATTAGAATAGATTCCTAATGAGAATTACAAGAGTGCTTGGGTGGAGAGAGCAACAAAAAGCATAACACCTTGTTAGATAGCATCAACAATACTTTCAAAAGAGAGAGAAATTAATCTATTGACAACAGTTAAGGACCGGATTTTCATGGAGCCGGTCCCCCCTCCAAAAGGCTTTGTATTATGGTTTCTCCCATCAAGAGAGACATTGTACAATACAATTCTTTGTATTCCTTCAAGACTAGCTAGTGCAATGAAGATGGAAGCTTCATGCACTAAGCAAAACACTTAATCAAACACAACTTGAATTATCCTCGTTCTCAGACCCAAGACCTCACACACCTTCAAAGATGGTGAGAGCTAGCAGGGTATGAGAGTAGATTGAGAGGAAGAAGGAGTATCTTACGAGAAAGATGTACATCTCCTCACATAATCACTCATATTAGCATAGCTTAGCTTAGTAATTAGCTTGGTAGAGAAGATGAGCATGCATTGTAGCTTGGCTGTTGGTTGGATTTGCATCCACATGCCAAGAGAGTGTTGATGTAGGCTTCTATCTCACAAGCTTGGAGTAGGTGATGAGCTCTCCATTAAAGCTTGGGAGGAGATAGAGTATTCTTTCTTCACACATGAGCTTGTGTGTGTGTGTGTGTGTGTGTTAATGCCTTGCAAAAATCAGCCCCCTCTCTCTCTTGGGCGAGCCCTCTTGCTAATTGCTCTTGCTGAAGCCTCATTGGCCCTCCCCAAGTCAAGCCAATTACAATTAAACAGCATAAGTGATAGCCTTCTGACATGTGTCCCCCTTTCCCCTTTTGTGAGAGCTTTAGGTAATTAAATAATTAAACTAAAATCTCATTGGACCCCTTTGCCTCCTGGCCAATAGGAATCAGGCAAGCCATGGGGCTCCTGAATGCTCATTGGACCCCTTGGGAGACTGCCCAATAGTCTTCTAGGAGATTTAATTCTCATTGGTTTCTTTTATTAAATGTTTTTAAATTAATTAAACTAGATTTACTCTAGCTTAATTCTCATTTGTCCACTTCAAGGGTCATCCAATAGAAATTGGGCACACCTTGTGGGCATCTGGCCTAGGGAGCTGATATGTGTCCCTCATTCCCTTTGTGTAAAGGGAGCCTGTGTGTGTGTGTGTGGCTTTCTCTCTCATCCCCTACCTGTAGGGCTCGCCCCCTCCCATGTAGGGATGTGCAAAGACTTTTAGGGCACACACAAAGCATCCAATTTTCCCTAGGGTTGACCTTTGGACACAACCTTTGAATTTTGGAACCTTAGCATTTTGGAAGTCTTAATGGGCTGAACCTTAGGGTCTTTTTAGCCCATTGTTGCACATGGCTCTTTTGCAGATGGCCCCCCCTTTGGATCCCTATTTTCCCTCCTTTGGATCCCTACTGTGGCCGGTCTGCTAGCTTAACCAATATTCTAGCGTTTTCTCCCCAGGCCTTCCCCACATTAAATGATCAGTTTAATATGAGAAAATCATTTAGGAGAATTAGATATTGAATATTATGATATTACCTCTCTTGAAATCATAGTCGTCCTCGACTATGGTGTAGAGAAGATAAAGCATGTTCATGAGTCCTTTTCTTAGCGGGTAGAGGATCCCTATGTTACCCTACGACATCATTCCACAATGGATGACTAGTCCATTTGGAGCTTGAGAGCCTGAGGCTGGCGCAAGCATGTGTGCACATCAGTCCTATCAGTTTTCCATAGTAGAGTGACAAGCTCTACTTGGTGTTTGGGAGACGTCGTCTCCGCAAACTTGATCTAAGCATGCATACTACTTCATTTTTGTGCACAAATTAAAAAAAAAAGAGTCTTATAAGACAAAAATTTTGTTCATTTTGTACATTTTGTAAATTTGCTTACTCTTGGGAAACATTGTAAGCATTGACAAGGTTTAGGTTATCCTTTAATTGTATGCCTTGCATCCATCTAGCATCTTCAAAAGGATAATTCTTAAACTTAATAAGATATCGTCGGATAGTCTTACCGCCTCTTAATACCTTGTCTTCATGTCGGAGAATGGACTCGGGCTGCAGCACCTCCTCTTGGTCCTGGATCTCCGGTGGGTCTTCAATAGGTAGTTCTTGAGGTGGCTCTCCTTTGTAAGGCTTTAATAGGCTCACATGAAAAGCATTGTGTATGAGCCAATGATTGGGCAACTTAAGTCGATAGGCCATGTCATTGATTGGCCTAAGAATCTAGAAGGGACCATACTACCTTTTTGCTAGTTTAGCATAGAACTTTTGGTGGCCCGTAGGATTCTTGCCCGTCGTGTGCCTTAATCGAGCCTTGGGAAACTTTAACAAGACCCAATCGTTTTCTTTAAAGGCTTGGGCTCTTCTATGCTTGTCAGCAGCAGCCTTTTGCCTTTGCTGTGAGATAGAGATAGCATCCTTAATCTTTTGGAAAGATTCTTGTAGGTCTTGGCTATACTCATCTGCAACGAAGATCTTCCCATGTACCTTAACTAGCAAGGGACTTTTTGATCTTCCCTCAATTACCTCGAAAGGTGCTTTTCCCGTGGAAGTATGTACAGTGTTATTGTAAGCATACTCCACTAAGGGTAAGTACTTCTCCCATTGGGATCTTTGATCTACTTTCGTTACATAGGCTTTTAGTAGATAGAGAATGGTTAGGTTAGCTATTTCACTTTTGCCATCAGTTTGTGGATGATAGGCCGAAGAGAAGTTTAGCCTTGTTCCTAAATTCTCAAAGAGACCCTTCCAGAAATTACTGGTCATTCTAGGATCTCTATCCGACACTATGGACATTGGCAAGCCATGGTATTTGAAAATTTGTGAAATGAAGAGGGTTGCCATTTGATGGGCTTTGATAGTCTTTTTGACAGGTATAAAATGAGCTTGTTTACTGAACCTGTCTACTATCGTCCATATTCCCGTATTCCCATGGATAGACTTAGGAAATCCAAAGATAAAATCCATGGATATGCTCTCCCATGGTGAATTAGGGATTGGCAAGGGTTGAAGCAGTCCAGGTTGCTTCCCTCTATCAAATTTTGTCTTTTGGCATACCACACATTTGGAAACATACTCTTGTATGCTCACTTTCATGGTAGGCCAATAGAAATATGTTTCAATTCCCTTTAAGGTAGACCGAATCCCTCTATGCCCCGCATAAGGTGGAGCATGAGATTCATACATTACTTTATCACGTAGTGAGTTAGTAACGCATAGTCTATTGCCATAAAGAAGATAACCATCTTGTAAAGTAAATGGTTCTTCTTTCTTCCCTGATGCAAGGGATGAAATCACATCTCTAAAATCGGGATCAATAGCATACTCATCTATCATTGAAGATAGATCATTGTGAGTTGCTATGGAAACCGCATTCACTCTCGGCCGTCTTGAGAGTGCATCAACTACTTGATTATGCTTGCCAGCAATGTGAGCAATATGAAAATGAAATTGCGAAAGAAAATTTGCCCACCTCATTTGTTTGTTGGAGAGCTTGGTCTGTGTCATGAAAGACTTAAGACTTTGGTGATCCGTTCGCAGAATAAAAGGAGTCCCCAATAAATAGTGCTTCCATGAGTCTAAGGCATGTAGAACTGCAAGGAGTTCCTTTTCGTATATACCTAGAGCTTGCTCAACAGGGTCAAGCCTTCGACTCTCATAGCCTATGGCATGCCCTTCTTGGAGCAAAACAGCTCCAAGGCAATCACCACAAGCATCGCAATGGACCTCAAATGGTTTTGAGAGATCCGGTAGTGTAAGCACAGGTTGAGAGATAAGCTTTTCTTTAAGATTTTGGAAAGCATTGTTCTCCTTATCAAACCATGTATACTTAACGCTTTTTTTTGTTAGGTCATGTAATGGTCCCGCAATTTGTGAGAACTTTTCTATGAATCGTCTATAGTATGCACACATACCTATGAAGCTTCTTAGTTCATGAAGATTCCTTGGTTTAGGCCATTCTTTTATTACCTCTAACTTGGATGGATCCATTTGGATGCCATGTTGAGAGATAATGTGACCTAAATACTGAATCTCTTGAAAGAAAAAATCACTTTTCTTTCGATTAATATAAAGTTTATTCTCTCTTAAAACTTGAAATATTACTTGGAGGTGTTGCTTGTGTTCCTCCAATGAATTAGAGTAGATGATAATATCATCAAAGAACACTCCAGTGAAGGTTCGATGAGGCCTGAACAGCTTCTCCATCAAGCGGTTGAATGTGGCTGGTGCATTGGTCAAGCCAAAAGGCATGACAATGTATTCGTAAAGACCAAAGGTAGTACGAAATGCGGTCTTTACAATGTCTTGATCAACTATCCTTATTTGATGATAGCCACTTTTTACGTCAACCCTACTGAAGTAGGTCGATCCTTGTAGCTTATCAAATAGGTCTTCTACCCGTGGAACGGGAAACCTATTCTTGATAGTGATCCTATTTAGTGCTCTATAGTCGACACACATACGATATGTGCCGTCTTTCTTTTGCACTAATAGCACAGGTGAGCAAAATGGAGATGAGCTTGGCCTAACCATACCCTTCTCAACTAACTCATGCACTTGCTGCATAATCTCCTCTTGTTGAGCTTGAGAAACTCTATAAGGAGGTTTATTGGGCGGTGAACTTCCTGGAAGAAGTTCAATTGCATCGTCATCATTACCTCGTTTAGGAGGTAGCTCACAAGGGATGTCGTCAATAAAAACATCTTGAAACCCCTTGAGAAAATTGGATAACTCTAATTCCTTTTGGTTGCTTTTATTTTCTTTTGCTAAAGCATTAGGTTCATTTTGAGAGTCTTTAACAAAAATCATGTACACGGAAATAGAGCTCTTTATTGACTTGTTGAAAGCTGGTGTATGTACAATGGGGATGGTGTTACCCATTTCCTTAGCATCTATATACATGTCTTTTTCCCTGAACTTAAAGGAGATTCTCCTTTCAGGAAATTTAACATTGATAGCCAGGCGGTCAAACCATGGTGCCCCTAGGATTACATCCTCATGCTTGAGAGGAGAGATAAAGAAGTCCTCTTTGTCCACATACCCTTGGACATGAAGCCTCAATTTCCCAATTAAGGGAGTGACTGAAGCTTCTTGCCCCTTGAAGGCGCTGTCTGCGGGTAGGACATCTCCCATCTCGTAGGATTGTATTCCTAGCTTGGTTGCCAACTCTATAGATATAAAATTGTGAGTAGAACCAGGGTCAAAGAGAATAAAAGCATCATGTTCTCTTACCTTTCCCCAAGCATGGCATAGAGGAGATCCTTTGTGGTGAGTTTGGTGAGTCTCCTCCTCTTGGATTTCAACCAAGGAAGCTCTAGGAGGATCTTGGCGGTTGTTCTTTTGGGGACAAGCGCGGTACGCATGCCCTTGTTCACCGCACTTGAAATACCGGTTATCCTTACAATAACGCTCAAGCTCTTCAGGAGAGAGTTTATTCTTACCTTTGTAAACTCCCTTCTCTTTGAGATTTGTTGGATTTGCCCTTAGGAGACTTTTGGACATTGTCCTTCCCCTTAGGCTCATTGGAACCCTTGTTTTCTGGGGGCTTATTATTTCTTTTTGCCCCCGTTTGGAAATTGATTCGAGAGGCGACCATAGTGTGGTGTATTACCGCCGATATGGTACGTGGTCTTTGGGAGTTGACATACTCCGCCATTTCTTCGGTTAAGCCCGCACAAAATTGTTGCTTTTGCTCTCCAAAATCCAACCTTTTGAAGACAGTGGCTTTGAGTTGTAGGTCCCAAAACTTGTCTACATATTTGTGGATGGATTCATTGGGAGAGAGCTTTAAGCTTCGCCATTCGGTGAGTACTTTGTCTTTGGCATCGGTGGCCAAAAACTGCTTCATAATGGAAGCTCTTAAAGCTTTCCATGTTCATGGAGCTTCACCGTTGGCTTGTAGGCTAGACCGCCATTGTCTGGCGGACTTTTGAAAGTCCATAGCTACATGGCGTAGCTTAGAGGACTCCGTGAAGCCCTCATCTCCAAACACCGCATCGAATTGCTGGATAAAGGCCAAGACTTTGTCTGTAGCACCAAAGGTAGCATCATAGGTAAGGAAAGAGATGCTCTTCCCTCCCTCTTTGAATTTCTTCAACTTGGACGACCTCTTCCATGCGGCATAGGATTTCCTATGGCCTCTTCTTTTTGATGGTTCAAAGGTTGAACCATCACTTTCTTCAGAGGGTGAAGAATTTGAAGAAGGTGGAGAAGAGGGTGACCTTTTTCTCGCCTTTTTCTTGTCTTGATCTTTGTCATCTTCACCATAGTTTTCATAAGAGGAAGAGGATGAAGAAGATGGAGAAGATGGTGTCCTCTTTCTCGCCTTTTTCTTCTCTTGCTTTTTATCATCCCTCTTTGAATTGTGGTGAGGAGAAGAATATGATGGTCTTCTCCGCTTTGGTGGTGATGGAGAGCGTTTAGACCGCCTTCTTCGTGGAGCCATCTCTGCCGAGGTGGCGGGAGACTCGCTTCTTTCTCGTTCCTTCGGGGAAGGCTCTTGAGTTCTCCTTTGGGAAGGAGATGCATCATCAAGAAGTAAATTCTTGAGCCCTTCATATGGATTCTCTTCTTCTTCCCGAATCGGAGAAAGACCTCTTTTGGTAGTCTCACAAGGAGGCTTCCTAGGTGTTCTCTCGTCATGGTGATGAGCTTGGAGAATCCCGTGAGCACGGAGATGCCGTTGCACTTCACTTTAGAGAGATGGATTGCCCATGGCTTGTTGAAGCCTAGAAACAAGATAGTTAACAAGCATTGAAGCATCATTAGTAGCTTGCTCATGAGCAAAATCAAAGTTATCAACATTAATTTCACTCTCTTTACTATTGTCAGCCATTCTAACAACTTTTAGGTGTAAACTTTTTAGGTGTACTTTGGCACTTCAAGCCCTAGTTGCAACTCCTCTTTACCCCTTTAGAAAAAGCACTCAAGCTACTATACCCGCGGCTCGAATACCATTAATTGCAAGGAATAGAAGAGAGGGTCTTTTGACACCAAAACAGCACCGGCTCCTGTCAAGCTTCTAATAGCTCAATAGTGGTTAGGCCGTAGGCAACCCCGTAGGACTCCACTATTAAGACCATAACTCTTGACAGTGATGCCCCGTTAACTGCACGAAGGCAGGCGCACTACAAGGCTGAAAAATCCCTATTCTACTTACTCACAGGCAATTAATAATACCAACCATTTGTAGCTAGCTTGAGGACCTCCCTTCTTGAGCAAGAAAAGAGAAACCTTGAGCTCTGATACCAATGTAACATTTAATGGCCTAATAACTTATGTGTAGCGGAAAATTAGCATGAACATAGTGGGCATTTCATTAGAATAGATTCCTAATGAGAATTACAAGAGTGCTTGGGTGGAGAGAGCAACAAAAAGCATAACACCTTGTTAGATAGCATCAACAATACTTTCAAAAGAGAGAGAAATTAAGCTATTGACAACAGTTGACGACCGGATTTGCATGGAGCCGGTCCCCCCTCCAAAAGGCTTTGTATTATGGTTTCTCCCATCAAGAGAGACATTGTACAATACAATTCTTTGTATTCCTTCAAGACTAGCTAGTGCAATGAAGATGGAAGCTTCATGCACTAAGCAAAACACTTAATGAAACACAACTTGAATTATCCCCATTCTCAGACCCAAGACCTCACACAACTTCGAAGGTGGTGAGAGGTAGCAGGTTATGAGAGTAGATTGAGAGGAAGAAGGAGTATCTTACGAGAAAGATGTAAATCTCCTCACATAATCACTCATATTAGCATAGCTTAGCTTATTAATTAGCTTGGTAGAGAAGATGAGCATGCATTGTAGCTTGGATCTTGGTTGGATTTGCATCCACATGCCAAGAGAGTGTTGATGTAGGCTTCTATCTCACAAGCTGGGAGTTGGTGATGAGCTCTTCATTAAAGCTTGGGAGGAGATAGAGTATTCTTTCTTCACACATGAGCTTGTGTGTGTGTGTGTGTGTGTTAATGCCTTGCAAAAATCAACCCCCTCTCTCTATTGGGCGAGCCCTCTTGCAAATTGCTCTTGCTGAAGCCTCATTGGCCCTCCCCAAGTCAAGCCAATTACAATTAAACAGCATAAGTGATAGCGTTCTGACATGTGTCCCCCTTTCCCCTTTTGTGAGATCTTTAGGTAATTAAATAATTAAACTAAACTCTCATTGTACCCTTTTTCCTCCTGACCAATAGGAATCAGGCAAGCCATGGGGCTCCTGAATGCTCATTGGACCCCTTGGGAGACTGTCCAATAGTCTTCTAGGAGACTTAATTCTCATTGGTTTCTTTTATTAAATGTTTTTAAATTAATTAAACTAGATTTACTCTAGCTTAATTCTCATTGGTCCACTTCAAGGGTCATCCAATAGAAATTGGGCACACCTTGTGGGCATCTGGCCTAGGGAGCTGACATGTGTCCCTCATTCCCTTTGTGTAAAGGGAGCCTGTGTGTGTGTGTGTGGATTTATCTTTCATCCCCTACCTTTAGGGCTCGCCCCCTCCCATGTAGGGATGTGCAAAGACTTTTAGGGCACACACAAAGCATCCAATTTTCCCTAGGGTTGACCTTTGGACACAACCTTTAAATTTTGGAACCATAGCATTTTGGAAGTCTTAATAGGCTGAACCTTAGGGTCTTTTTAGCCCATTGTTTCACATGGCTCTTTTGCAGATGGCCCCCCCTTTGGATCCCTATTTTCCCTCCTTTGGATTCCTACTGTGACCGGTGTTGTGCTGTGACACGTACATAGTGGGAACGCATGCTACAAGATCTATCTTGTTTTTTTTTAGATACATAATTATATTTCCTATAGTGTACATATGCATATTTAAGTATAATAATAAGCCTTCTATCTCATCCTATTATTTTTCTCAAGGGTAACATATCCTTACTTTACCATCAGAAAATACTATGGGAAAAGCATCAATAGCTCCGCCTCTTTAACTTGGGGCAAAAAGCATTGATTCTTTATTTCTACTATTTCATTATCATTTCACACCCTAGCTAGATCCTATATCTAGGGTAAACTCCAATATATATATATTCTATGTATTTTTTATACTTTTCTTATATTTCTTTTTAAATAGCTACTAGGAGAGAATCAAATCCTAGTGGGACACTAGGTGGCATGATTTCAAAGATACACTTATTTTAATGCATTATTACAAGCATGATTACAAAACTTTGTCAAAGAGCAATGTCATGCTTTCATATGGCATGAGGTGTCCTTTGGAATTAAATGAAAGTCTAGGCTAAGGAGACCACATGAAGACTTTTGCTGCCATAAATGGACCCTATTTTGATGAATTTTTTACACAAGGTTCCAATCCGAATTGGAAAACGATTTTAAAATGAAAATCGTAGCTAATGAGCTGAAGTTTTTGCCCATATTTTTACTTTTTTATTTGGATCCACGGTTGAGGAGATATGATCAAAATACTGGAACCCAGTCTGCCCACATCATGAAGGGACAGCTCATTTCCAACTTTTCCAATTCCTGTTCACACTGGCTCCTCTCTTCTAGCTTGTGTAAACCATTGTGGGTTCCCTTCACCTATAAAAGGGGACCTCTTCTTCCTTGAAAAGTAACTCAAGCATTCAAGCCATTGATGAGAGGAATTCTTGAGGGAGTGAGTAGTAATGCCTAATTGTACTTAGCCATTAACATAAGCCCAAGCCTACACTTTCTCCTAGAGGGAGACTAGCCATTCTTGCAACAAGCTAACCTTTGAAGATCAACTCTAATCAAGGAAGGTCTTGCACTTGGTGTATCAATCAAAGTGGAATTATCCACTCTTCTTCTCTCTCCATCAATAATGGTGCCAAAGGGTTTGTCAAGTAAGATGTGTTCTATATTGATATTTTCTTGATTTGTTGTTGTTTTCTTTTTCATCTCTAATCCAACATATATATATATATATCTCTAATATTATCTCCTTAACCAAATCTATCTCTCTCACTCTTAGTAATTCATCCTCTCTACAAATTTTAGGTTCTCTTTGCTACAGGTACATCTCTCCCCGCAGTATCCTTATTGTCTATGGGCAAGAATAGGGCTTGGGAGGGAAAATTCTCATCTCTTCACTTCTCTCATATCTACATTTCTCACATACTATCCTAGATGAATAACCCGCATAATGATCATTTCTATCGCTTTCACTCTGTACAATCTATTAGAATTAACGTATGGATTAGCCGTAAAATACACTTTCAACAACGTATAGTGTTTCTCTTTGGCCCTGAAAGGCTCAATGAAATACTTCTATCACCGGATCCCATCATACTACCTCTCATAGACTATAATTTTTCTTTTGATGTAAGTATAGTTATCTTGCTATGAACCAGGAGGATTTGTACACACAATTAATCCCAATCACTAGACAAAATATATATATTTTGGTAAGCACAAAACTACAATTCCAAAGAACAATTCGTAGCCTATTTGGTCAGCCAAGATTGAATGCCATTAACTCATCCATTAACCCTTTCATATTACCCATGATACAATATGACCATAGCCTTGATGTTTTCATCTTCGTATTGTTTTGACATTCTCTTTTGCGTTCTTTCTTTGTGTGTGTGAATGCAAGAGAGAAAGAGTGAGTTTTCTTTGATTGCACTTCTTTCCAAACCCTAGTCTTCATGGCATCTATGGTTTAACTCCTTCATATAGTTTTTGTTGAGTTCTCTCACAAACTCTCACAGCCATAAGCCCGGTGCTTTCCTGGCTGGACCGCAAATTTCTCGACATATTTTTGGTGAAACCGACGTAAAACTGCGAGGGTGAGAGTTTGTGGGTAACCATGGGTGATCATGTTGAGCAACAGGGTATGCATTTTGACCCAGCAACAATGCAAATGTTTCAAGCATTTGCAATGTTCATGCAGCAACAACATGCTACTGAAAGAAGGGAGATTTCAGCAACGAAGGCCATACAAGCAGTCGTCAACAGAATGGATCAGTTCAATGGAAAAGATGTAACCATGTACTTACGCGAGTATGTGAAGGAGATGGAGCTGCATCGCGTGTCAGAAGGTGAGATGATTCAAAGCTTTGAGCTAGTTGTTGCTCCAGAAATTAGGGAGCATGTTAGGGCAATTAAAGATGGGCATGGGAGAAATTGGGAAGAACTCAAAGTAGCTTTAAAGGAGGAATATTTCATGGAGGACTCGGAGAGAGTGACCAAAAGGACATTCTTAGAATGGGTAGTCAAGCCAAAGCAAGGACTATCAATAACAGAGCTACTTAGGGAATTTGAGCGGCGCTATGCACAACTCACTAGGACAGAAAGGGCCACACTAGATGCAGAGAAGACAGATCTTTTCTTACAAGCTGCAGGTAAAGAGTTTCAAGAAAATTTGGAGCTTCTTCTTGAAGATAAAGATGCTGAGCAAGGACTAAAGACCGACTGGAATGAGGTTGAAGGTGCTGTCTCACTGCTTGCCAAACGACAAAGAAGAAGGGACAAGATAGTAGTAAACACTACAAGTCCTTCCATTTCAACTTTTGACAAAATGGTAAAGCCTAATTTTATCGCTCCTAAGTTTGATGAGTCCATGCTAGATGAGCTTGTGAAGGGAATGCGTGACTTGAAGGTGAAGTTTGCAAAGCTTGAAGAAAAAGGCCAACCATCAGGGCCACTTCCTAGGCAAAGACAACAGCCCAAAGAAGGGTTTGTTAATAGATGTATTTGGTGTGATAGTACAGACCATGTAAGAAGGGATTGTGATGATTTTAGTGATGCTTTGTCAAAAGATGTTGTCTTTTTTAAGGATGGTAAAATCCACTTAAGAGAGACAGGTCTACCCTTGAGAACTAACTTTGGGAAGGGGGGAATGCAAAACTTAGTTGAAGATATGGCAACTAAGCATGCCACCTCTTCAGTTGAGGCAGCTACTTATGGAGTAAAAATTGAGCATTTTTGTGATGAAGAGGTGAGTGACCATCATGGTCAAATTTGGCCAAATGTCATGCAATTAGCTAAAAAGGGAAAGCTTACAAATGAGATTCTACATGAAGCAGGTGATTGCATACGTCTAGAAACAGGATGGAATGATCCAGTGGACTCATTGTCAGTGCATGCCTACATTACAAAATGCCAACAAAATGAGGCAATTGTAGAAGAGAAGCGTAGACGTGAGAATGCTGATGAAGGACCATCAAAAAGAGCTTCTAGAACTGGGAAAAGAAGTGACTCAATTCCTTCTCAAACACCCTCAACAAAAGGAGCATCTCCACCTGAAGTACTCATGGAGGAGTCTACAACAGGAAAGAAGAAAGAGCCAACAAAAGGTAAGACAAAAGGCCCAACTTATAAACTACAATCTGATATTGAGGTTGCTATAGATTTAAAGAAAGTCTTGGACGAAAGGATCTTGAATAGCAAGATTGAGTTCACTCTGGGAGAAGTTCTTGGCATTGCAAAGCGTGAATTCCACGAGGAGATCATTGACATCATCAAGAGGAGAAAGCAAACCCTTGCTGAAGTTTCTCATCCACAGGTTGAAGGGGAAACCTCGAAGACACAAGGGATGCAACTGCAAAATAAGGAGAATGATGGAGCTATGGTAGGATGCTACCAATCTAGTGGGAGAGTGAAGCAAGTGCATTTCTCAAATGATGATGAAGAAGTTGAAGATATTCCTAGGAGTTACTATTCACGAAGTCATTGGGCAAGGGCTACTACAAAAACTTTGGTCAAGGTAGGTGATCTTGAAGAGCCATTTGTTGCCTTGATTAACCATGGTTCAGAAATAAACATAATGTCAAAGAGTCTCTACAACAAGTGCAAATGGCCGATGGACACAGATCATGGCTGGATGGTAAAAGTGGCAAACAATTCATCCGGTGAATTGTATGCAGCATGTCCAGGTGTGAAGGTAACAATAGGTGATGTAAAGATTGAACAAAACTTCTTTGTACAGGATACATCTTCATATCATCTCATCCTTGGACAACCCTACATTGTGGGAGTTCCAATGGAAACAAAGGTAATGGACGATGGTTCAGCATATGCTAGAATACGTAGCAAAGATGGTAAACGATCTGTCCAATTTCTCACAGTCTGTGTAAACCATGAAAGAAATCGTGACAACCTTAGAGAACATCCTCTACCAAAAGTAAGCAAAGAGTTTCATGATCATAGAGAAATGATGGGTTTTGGCCAAGTACCATTGTAAAGCGGGATTGCAGTGGTACAGAAAGAAAAAGGGTCTCGCCTGATCCAAAAATAGGTGAAACTTTCTCGATGAGCTCCTTGGTAACAAGGAATGGATCAGTATGTTTTACAAAACTTGAAGATTTGAAGAGATATGAGAAGCAATATGTGCATAATGTACAAATAGGCATGAAAAAGAGTGGGTTGCTAAAGCCTACTGAAAATGTTTTGGGTTTGTGTGAACAAGTTTCTTTTGTATATACTATGGGTGAGCTTGATGCTATAATGAGGTCTAGTTTGCATCTTGAAAATGAAGTTGTGGAAGTTTGCTCTATGGAAATGTATCAAGTAATAGAAGCCTTTAAAGAAATCCAAACAGTTGGCCCAGAAGTCCATGTTGAAACTAAATAAAAGAGTGTAGCAAAGAAGGTGAAACCAGTAGCTTCACCCTTACCACCCAACAACAGGGAAAAGATTGAACAGGCTTCTTTACAACCAAGTTTGCAGAATCCTAAAAAGATCGGGCATACCTTCACAAAGGAGTCCTTTCAAGAGTTGCAGATTGGTTGCGAGGAGTTTCTAACACAAGAGGAGACAAAGTGCTTCAAAGAAATGCTTTCAAAGCATGGTAATGCTTTTGCATTTGAGCCACATGAGATAGGATGTGTTGATCCTTATATTGTAGCTCCTATGGTAATTTTCACAATACCTCATGTGCCTTGGAATCTGCGGCCTATTCCGGTTCCAAAGGCTCATTTGCCAAAGTTAGTAGAGCTACTGAATGAGAAAATCAAAATGGGAATCTTGGAGCCTTCTTGTGCTCCATACTCAAACAGGTGGTTCACAGTTCCAAAGAAGAATGGTTCTCTACGCTTCATCCAAGATATGCAACCAGTGAACAAGGTGACAATTAGAAATGTAGGTACAGGTCCAATTGTGGATGAATTTGCAGAGGCGTTTGCAGGGAGGGCAATCTACTCAATGGGGGATCTCTACTCAGGGTATGATCAATTTCAGCTTGCAATCGAAAGCAGAGACTTGACAACCATGAGGACACCTTTGGGTTTGGTAAGGATGTGTACCTTGCCACGAGAGCAACCAACTCGGTTGCACATATGATGAATGGATGGGTGATTATTCCTCGGATGAAAAGGGGACTTCATTAGGGGAAATTGCACATATCATGAAGGGATGATAAAGGACAAAGTATGAAAGATGTCAGCCTGAATCACTCAAAGGAATCATCAAATTATGTAGACGTCATATCACATAAATGATTGTGATAAAAATTTTGTCTAGGTTGGAAGAAGTGAATCTTACATTGTCAGGGAAAAAGTCTATGTTTGGTGTCAAAGAAAGTGCTCATTGTGGGGCACATGTGTGGGCCATATGGTAGGAAACCTTGTCCATCAAAGGTAGATGCCATCCAAAGAATGAAAGAAACATGCACTAGCATCACTGAGGTTAGAATAATTTCTGAGAGCATGTGTCTTCTATGTTATTTGGATTCCACATTATGCACATGTAGCTGATCCTCTTTATCAGCTGCTTAGAAAGAATCAAAAGTTTAAATGGACAGAAGCACATGTAAAAATCCATGAAAAAGCTAAAGAGTTACTCCAGTCAGCAACGACTTTGAGAAAGGTAGACTATAGTGTCAAAGGCCAGTGATTGTGATAGTTGATTACCAAGTCCTACAGGGATTGGATGGGCAATAGGGCAAGATGACAAAGAAGGACACAGGTATGTGGTAAGATTTGGAGCAAAGGTACTAAGTGCTCGCCAAAGAAACTATCCACAGATAAAGAGAGAGTTATGGGGTATGGTTACAGCCTTGAAAAGTGGGAAAGAGTACCTAATTGGTGCATGTGTGGTTGTAGAAACAGATTGTCTACCACTTCTTGGGATGATTACAAGCTGCTCAACACCAGAAATTACTATGTTGCAGTGGATTGCCTACATTAAGTCCTTAAATCCTGAGTTTAAGCACATTGCAGGTAAAGACAATACAGTGGAAGATATGCTATCAAGGGCAAGGTATGAAGATGAGTCGCAAATGATTGATGAGGGAGATGATGTAGGCACAAAAATCTATTCTATCTCTCATGTCAAAGGTAACAATGTCTGCATGACTAATTCACTTGAATTGTTCTTGAAAGATCTTTATGAAGGTGATTGGCTTTCTATTGGAAGGTACTTGAGTACTCTAACAAAACAGGATGATTGGTTTGAACAAGAATTCAAGAGGATACGCAGGAAAGAATATTGGTACTTTTTAAGGGATGGTTACTTGTGGAAGCTTCCTAAACAAAAGGGTGCTACACCACAACGGGTTATATGTAAAAAAGAGACTCAAGTAAAGCTCATGCAAGAGTTTCATGAGAGTCTATGGGCTGGACACAGGGGTGTGTGGGCAACCTTCTCCAAGTTGAAAGAAAAATACTGGTGGAAGGGTATATATAAAGATGTATCTCAGTTTGTAGAGTCATGTGTAACTTGTCAAATGTATTCAAATGTTCGACATCGTGATGGATTGCACCCTACATATCCACTAGCCATGCACTATAAATGGGTTGTGGATCTAGTCACGATGCCTTTAGGACTCTGGCAGATGAGATACTTGGTTCTTGCACGAGAGGACCTAACTAACCAGGTTGAAGGAAGAGCATTAAGAGCTAATACCACAGAAGCTGTGTGCAAATTCCTTCTTGATGAGGTGATTTGCCGTTATGGTTGTGTGGGAAAAATCACTGCAGATCGAGGTGAACTGGATAACGAAGAATCAAGGGAGTTCTTTTCTAGATTAGGGATCAAGCTTTCTCTTACTACAGCTTACAACCCTGAAGGCAATGGAAAGAGTGAAAGAGGGCATCCTCCTATTATCAAAGCTTTGGACAAGGCTTGCGAAGGAAGAGTTGGTGAGTGGCCAAAATTGTTACCATATGCTTTATGGGCTGATCGTACAACACATAGCTCAGTAACTGGCTACATGCCTGCGGAGCTAATGCATGGTCAAAAGCCAGTGATGCCGATTGAGGATACAATTCCCACATGGAATGTACTACCTTGGCAAGAGGGGCTTAGTAGGGAAGATCTCCTTGCACTGCGTATAAGGCAGCTAGAGAGAAGACCTGGAGACATTGAAGCTGCAAAAGAACGACTCAAGAATGCAAGGTTGAAAAACAAGGACTATTTTGATAAGCGACATCGGCTCAGGAGCAAAGCAATTGACAAAGGTGACTGGATTTTAGTGTATGATAGTAGCCTTGATAACCAGCACACAGTCATGCGTAAGTTCTCAAAAAAAAGGTTTGGACCGTATGTTGTAAAGCATGTGCATGAAAATGCTACTTACAGCTTGTCTGAACTAGATGGTATAGAAGTAAAGATTCCCATTGCAGGAAAAAGGATTAAAATATTTAAGAGAAGAGGAAACAATGATCTAGAAGATATGGATGAGGAAGAAGAGAAAAACACAGGTGAAGATCAAAGTGAACATGAAGCTCTGGAATCATCTAGTGAAGAAGAAGACAAGGAAGATGTACAAGAGGTCTAATCTTACAAAGAGACAATGTGGCACATACCGGAGGATGTGCAGGTTTAGAGGGGGTGGATGTCGTGCTGTGACACGTACATAGTGGGAACGCATGCTACAAGATCTATCTTGTATTTTTTTAGATACATAATTATATTTCCTATAGTGTACATATGCATATTTAAGTATAATAATAAGCCTTCTATCTCATCCTATTATTTTTCTCAAGGGTAACATATCCTTACTTTACCATCAGAAAATACTATGGGAAAAGCATCAATAGCTCCGCCTCTTTAACTTGGGGCAAAAAGCATTGATTCTTTATTTCTACTATTTCATTATCATCTCACACCCTAGCTAGATCCTATATCTAGGGTAAACTCCAATATATATATATTCTATGTATTTTTTATACTTTTCTTATATTTCTTTTTAAATAGCTACTAGGAGAGAATCAAATCCTAGTGGGACACTAGGTGGCATGATTTCAAAGATACACTTATTTTAATGCATTATTGCAAGTATGATTACAAAACTTTGTCAAGGAGCAATGTCATGCTTTCATATGGCATGAGGTGTCCTTTGGAATTAAATGAAAGTCTAGGCTAAGGAGACCACATGAAGACTTTTGCTGCCATAAATGGACCCTATTTTGATGAATTTTTTACACAAGGTTCCAATCCGAATTGGAAAACGATTTTAAAATGAAAATCGTAGCTAATGAGCTGAAGTTTTTGCCCATATTTTTACTTTTTTATTTGGATCCACGGTTGAGGAGATATGATCAAAATACTGGAACCCAGTCTGCCCACATCATGAAGGGACAGCTCATTTCCAACTTTTCCAATTCCTGTTCACACTGGCTCCTCTCTTCTAGCTTGTGTAAACCATTGTGGGTTCCCTTCACCTATAAAAGGGGACCTCTTCTTCCTTGAAAAGTAACTCAAGCATTCAAGCCATTGATGAGAGAAATTCTTGAGGGAGTGAGTAGTAATGCCTAATTGTACTTAGCCATTAACATAAGCCCAAGCCTACACTTTCTCCTAGAGGGAGACTAGCCATTCTTGCAACAAGCTAACCTTGGAAGATCAACTCTAATCAAAGAAGGTCTTGCACTTGGTGTATCAATCAAAGTGGAATTATCCACTCTTCTTCTCTCTCCATCAATAATGGTGCCAAAGGGTTTGTCAAGTAAGATGTGTTCTACATTGATGTTTTCTTGATTTGTTGTTGTTTTCTTTTTCATCTCTAATCCAACATATATATATATATATATCTCTAATATTATCTCCTTAACCAAATCTATCTCTCTCACTCTTAGTAATTCATCCTCTCTACAAATTTTAGGTTCTCTTTGCTACAGGTACATCTCTCCCCGCAGTATCCTTATTGTCTACGGGCAAGAATAGGGCTTGGGAGGGAAAATTCTCATCTCTTCACTTCTCTCATATCTACATTTCTCACATACTATCCTAGATGAATAACCCACATGATGATCATTTCTATCGCTTTCACTCTGTACAATCTATTAGAATTAACGTATGGATTAGCCATAAAATACACTTTCAACAACGTATAGTGTTTCTCTTTGGCCCTGAAAGGCTCAATGAAATACTTCTATCACCGGATCCCATCATACTACCTCTCATAGACTATAATTTTTATTTTGATGTAAGCATAGTTATCTTGCTATGAACCAGGAGGATTTGTACACACAATTAATCCCAATCACTAGACAAAATATATATATTATGGTAAGCACAAAACTACAATTCCAAAGATTAATTCGTAGCCTATTTGGTCAGCCAAGATTGAATGCCATTAACTTATCCATTAACCCTTTCATATTACCCATGATACAATATGACCATAGCCTTGATGTTTTCATCTTCGTATTGTTTTGACATTCTCTTTTGCGTTCTTTCTTTGTGTGTGTGAATGCAAGAGAGAAAGAGTGAGTCTTCTTTGATTGTACTTCTTTCCAAACCCTAGTCTTCATGGCATCTATGGTTTAACTCCTTCATATAGTTTTTGTTGAGTTCTCTCACAAACTCTCACAGCCATAAGTCCGGTGCTTTCCTGGCAAGACCGCAAATTTCTCGACAGCGGTCTGCTAGCTTAACCAATATTCTAGCTTTTTCTCCCCTGGCCTTCCCCACATTAAATGATCAGTTTAATATGAGAAAACCATTTAGGAGAATTAGATATTGATTATTATGACACAAACAACTTTGCCATAAGAGACCCAATCATTATAGTCCGGTAGTTGTTTACATTCTTTACATCCCCTCCTTTGTGCAAAGGATTAACCCAATTAGTACTCCAGTCATAAGGCATACCATGTTAAAGTGCAAGGTTAAACATATCACACATCCATTCATGGCTAAAATCGCCCATCCATTTGATCATCTCCGGCTTGATACCTTGAAGATCTTCTTCTTTGCGAGTGGCCAAATTTTCAAGTCCACTGCATACATCCTCAATAGTAAAAAAAGAGGGCATACATGGGAGTGAACCATAAAATGGCATTTTTTCAGCATTTCCTTGCTCATATAATTGCCTAAAATGTGTGTACATATCCACAAGACTCAAGTTACCGAAATTCTCAACACCCTTGCCCCTCAAGTTTCTTCAAAATCTTCCACATGCATGTGCCTTTTCTTGGACTTGAAAAAGTTGTTGCTTTACTTCCCATCTTCTTCTCTTCTTTTGAATCAATGCCTTGTATGTATGCAAATGACTTTGATAGTTGTCTTTGTCCATATTTTCATCAAGCTTTATCAAGGACTTTCTATCATCTTGAAATTCTTTATCAAACCACCTTTTGCGTGATCTATCTTTGTTGATACCATGGAGATGCTTTATAGCAAAGCATTCTTCGGCACAAGAGAAAATTACTTTCTTGAAAGCTTCCCATTTAGTTTCCAATGGTGCATCATATTCAAGCTTCTTCATCCATAATTTTTGCTCAACCATTTCAATGTACATTGGTGCCCGTTTGAAATCCATACACACACACAACACACACACAGAGAGAGAGAGAGAGAGAGAGAGAGAGAGAGAGAGAGAGAGAGAGAGACAGAGAGAGTGGTGGCCCCTCTGTGAGTGCAAGGACAAGGAAAGGGGGGTGGTGGCAGCAACCTGCAATAGAAAACGCTTTTTTTTTCCACTTATAATGCTCCCCTTGTTGGGGTTAGTACCCACGGTTAAGGCCTTCGAAAACTGGCCATCACTATGTAGTATTGAGAATGGGTTCTTTGTGCGTAGTTCCAATAAATGTTCATCATGAATGTGGTACAGAGTTTGTGGAACATGTGTGCTACTTTGACAATGGTGCAAGAACATTAAATATTTTCATGATTTGTTACTTGTTTTGAGATAGTTTGTAGAGGAGATAATGTTACATGTGTCAGCAATGCTTCTCATCCAACTAAGGACTTGGTAAGATAGCAAGTGATTGTTCTTTCAAGCTTATTAATACTTTATATGTATCAAGGATCACAAAGAATCTTTAGACTACTAATACTCTCTATGTATCAAGATCAGTTCTTTCAGACCTACTAATACTTTATATATATCAGAGATTAAGAAAAATCTTTAGTCTAAATCTACACTTGCAAAAACTTGACCTTGTAGTAAGATGATATGGGAATAATAGATGTAATATATACATGATAATACCATGTACAATTCTTAGTTTGATAGTCTTTATAAGCTCACTTCTTATAAACAATATGGAATTTTTTTGGCATGTGTGTTCTTAATTCTAAGGCTATTTTTTATTCAAAACTTTGGAATCCACAATTTGTTCATCAAAATTTTACTACTTTGTTGCACTTTCAAATTAAATTTGATATGGCTTCTTCCGTGCTCTTGGAGCTTGAGGAAACAATGACACATGCATGAAAAGGCTATAATTTAGGCAACATGCAGTGTCCTAAGTTTCTTAAGAATGGTTTTGTGTGCTGGATCTCCTCACTAATTATAGTGTGTCTAAAGTGATGTTTGTGGTCCAATGTGGGCATACATCATATTTTGGGAGAAATTTTCTTATATTTTTAAATGTAGTAATAATCTCTCAAGGTATGTATGTGTGTATCTAGTGTGGAAGGCAAAGTCATAAGTTTTCATATGCTTTCAACAATTTTTTCCCCATGGCCAAAAATGTATATGGTTGTGTTGTGAGCACCCTCTATTCTGATTGAGGAGGACCCGAGCCTATGTTAATGGAGAAATTTATTTTGATGAGTGATTGGAAAAAGCACCAATCTATAGTGCCACACACCCCTCTAAAAATGACATTAATGAGGAGAAAAACATGTCATAGAGATCATAAAATGCATGGTCAAAAGCTACATGTTTTTTGGCTTGAGGATATTAGATGTATACTGATTATGTATTAAATAGGTGTCAAATAAAGAAAATCTATAGTATTCCATGAGGATATTCCATTTGGATCTTGGCATGTAGGCAAGAAGCTAGCTATATTGGCTACTTGAACGTCTTTGGCTGTGTGGCTTATGGTTTAATGCAGGAGAAATTCATAGCCAAAAAATTGGATGTTAAGCTAATGCAACATAATTTTATTGGTTATTGTTGAGAAAGAAAAGGCTAGAGTTTGTATCATTTGCAAACTAAGGGAAAAGTGATTTGTCAAGATTTGGTTTTTGTGGAAGATGTAGTTCAATCTTTATTAGCATACACCATGAAAACAGATGTGAGCTCAAAGAATGTGCATGATACATCATTGTCTTTGTTTAATGGTGGGAGTACAGATGTAAGTCCTAGTGAGGCACACATACATGAGTGCCAATGCATGCTTAATGCATCACAATTTCAAATTAGGTACCTGTGTGTGTGTGTGTGTGGGGGGGGGGGGGGGGGGGGGGGGGGGGGGGAGGGGGGATGCAACGAGACAATCAACAAATAAGTTGCAATTAACCCAAGATAGTGGTTCACATGTAGCTCTCTCTCGAAAAATTCTAGAGGATTATTACTAGAGTCTTTCTTGCGATACTAAATCCATATGACATTCCGTGGCTATTAATCCATGAGATTACTTTTCTTTTGTGGTAATTCAAGATGAATTTTGAGACATTCCCTAATCATGCATTAAGTTCAAAAATTCAAAAACTTACTTTCATCACTTATCTACTCATTGGCTAGTGAATCACCGTCTGTCCTTGTGCCTCTCGCCTAGCCCATGTAGGAAGAAGGCAACCTTAGTGCTGCAACTTGTTCGAGAGGCTGTCTTTAGATAATGGTGATGGCACTTTTGACACTACAAGGGTAACCATTCACAACTTGAGCAATATCATGGAGGAGGAAGCAAAGGAATACTTGGGTAGTGTCATGGAGCTTGGCCATTCCATGACCCGCTCAATCACAAAGAGAGAGAAGAATTTTCCTTCCATGCCTTTTAGATGCACATTCTCTAGGTGTTATTACTAATGGTGCATGTAGATGACGATGTCTAAGATGTGGCTCATACGTGATATCTTTTATTGACCCTTTGTACACTTTCCATTTTCATTATTCTTTTTGAAGCCTCACCACCTTTGAAGGATTTTGACTATTCTCTTTTGGAATCTCGATGCTTTTGCAAGGTTTCTCATTTTTTCAAAATTGTCTGGACCTACTAGATTCTTGCTTTAATGAAAATTTGGACAATGTTGTATAGTATGAAGAATAGGCTCTTTGAGCATGGTTTCACAATTAATGTTCATGATGAATGTAGTATAGAGTTTGTGGAGCATGTCTGATACTTTGACAATGGTGCAACCATGCACATTACATCTTTTCATGATTTGTTACTTGTTTTGTGACAATTTGTAGAGGGACTAATGTCACATGTGCAAGCAATGCTTCTCATCCAATTAAGAACTTGGTAAGATATATAGCAAGTTATGGTTCTTTCAGTGCTGCAACTTGCTATCAAAAGAGGCTCTCTTTAGCTATTGGTGATGTCTCTCTTTAGCTAGTTTGTTTCACATTCAAATTAAATAAGATATGGCTTCTTTCATGCTCTTGCAGCTTGAGGAAACAATGACACATGCATGAAAAGGCTATAGTTTAGGAAACATGCAATGCTCTAAGTTTCTTAAGAATGGTTCTCTGTGCTGGCTCTCCTCGCTAATTATAGCGTGTCTAAAGTGATGTTTGTGGTCCAATGTGGGCCTACATGATATTTTGGGAGCAAATTTATATTTTGAAATGTAGAAATAATCTATGAAGGTATGGTTGTGTATCTAGTGTTGAAGGCAAAGTCAAAAGTGTTCATATGCTTTCAACAATTTTTGTTTATGGCCAAAAATGTATATGGTTGTGTTGTGAGCACGCTCTATTTTGATTGATGAGGGCCCGAGTCTATGTTAATGGAGAAATTCATTTTGGTGAGTGATTGGAAAAAGCAGCGATGTATAGTGCCACAGACCCATTAGAAAAATGACATTAATGAGGACAAAAACATGTCATAGAGATCATAAAATGCATGGTCAAAATCTAGATGTGTTTTTGCTTGAGCATATTAGATGTATAGTGAATATGTATTAAACATGTGTCCAATGAAGCAATATAGTATTCCATGAGGAAATTCCATTTGGATCTTGGCATGCAGGCAAGAAGTTAGCTCTATTGGTTGCTTGGACATCTTTGGCTGAGTGGCTTATCGTTTAATGCAAGAGAAATTCATAGCCAAAAATTGAATTTTAATCCAATGCAATATAGTTTTATTGGTTATTGTTGAGAAAGAAAAGGCTAGAGTTTGTATCATTTGCAAACTAAGGGAAAAGCGATTTGTCAAGATTTGGTTTTTGTGGAAGATGTAGTTCAATCTTTATTAGCATACACCATGCATGGAAACACATGTGAGCTCAAAGAATGTGTATGATACATCATTTCCTTTTTTTAATGGTGGGAGTATAGATGTAAGTCCTAATGAGGCACACATACATGAGTGCCAATGCATTCTCAATGCATCACAACTTGAAATTTGTTACATGTGTGTGTGTGTGTGTGTGTGTGTGTGTGTGTGTGTGTGGGATGCAAGGAGACAATCAACAATTAAGTTGTAGTTAACCCGAGGTAGGGGTTCATGTGTAGCTCTCTCAAGAAAAATTTTAAACGATTGTTCCTAGAATCATTCTTGAGATACTAAAGCTATACGGCATGCCATTAGTAATATGGTGTGGGATGGGTGTCTAACCTCACTCCTATCTTATTGCAGACATAGCAAGAACCACAAATATAATTATCAATCCATGGGACGAAGTTGACTTGACTAGTGCATAGAGGCTACAAGAGGTTGTCAATCTTTTGGAAAACAACAAACAACTTGCATCTAACTTAGGCTACACTCAAATGAAAAAAATCACCAAAAGCTAATTGCTCATCGATAAACAAATCACAACCGTTACAACATCAAATGACATCCAAATGTTACAAAACTTATAGGACATGTTTATAAGACCTAAGCACACATGCTTATGGTCTCAAATCTCACTTTAGGTCAAGTACAAAAATCACGATTATTAACAGTAGTGAGTTTTTGACATAGTCATTTTTGACCCAGAATGCATCTAAATGCTTAGCTTACATCAATGCATAGAGCTCTTACCTGCGGTTGCAATGCAACAGACAACACTGCAATGTGACAATCGAGAAAGGAGTAGGAAGCGCGAGAAGGAGAGAAGTGAGTGTCGTTAGCTCACACTGTGTTTCTATTATCCAAAACTTATAAAATACTTACAAAAATTGGCTTTTATATGCTAGCCAAGGTTTTTGTGGTCAAAACTAATAATCTGGGAGCTTTAACTAAAGACAGGTTGATACAATATGGAAGCTTGTAGCCCCGGATCATCAATTACACTGTTTATCTGGAAAGTAGGAGTTACAATATTCCCGATTCATCAAAATAATAAGTGTTTTTACAATGAAAGCTCCAAAAAATGTTATCCAAGTTAGCTTGCTGCTAACATTCCCCCCTCCTCAACTGTGTCATCCCTTGACACAGACTCATGGACTAAAGTAGTCTTCAGGTTGACGGCTGGCGAGGCGGTCTTTAAGCGCATGTAGTGCTTTCTCATACATTGAGTCTTCTCTCTTGTCAAGAACTTGCAAGAAATGCATTGTGACTCTGTTTTTGAGCTCAATGGCTGAATATGTTGGAGCTATATATGGCTCACTCTACTGAACTTGGTGTCACCTATATATTTGTATCTTGTCCTCAATATGAATCAGTCTTTGGGAGTGTATATGGTGTGTCTCTTGTCTCGTCTCTCTCTCTTTCTCTCTACATCTCAACATGGTATCAGAGCGGTAATGATCACGCGCCGATTCAATTCATGGTGACAACAGTATGTGTATGCGATTCGCATGTAAGAGTCAAACTTGTTACAAATTTTATTTTTTGAGCGTTGATTCTTGTTAACTGTGGTTGTTTTGTGTTAAGAAGAATATGATTAGTGTTTTATGTGGCATTTATTTCTAATCAATCTAATCGTTGATTACGTTTTCTTGTTAATGACACCCTGAACTTCATCTCAATTTTTCTTGTTGTTCTGCTCAAAATTTGGAGAAACGGAAAAAGTGCAATGGAGCGTAGCGCAATGGCACTTTTCATCCAAAACTTGTTCGTCTCCTCGAGCTCTTCGATTTGAGTTCTAGGTTTGCGTCAATCGGAGTTTGCAACAGAAAGTTATATTGTTTTTACTGCAATTGAACTTGACGCAGCTTTCTTCGTCCTACTTCTTCGTGAAGCGTCCGCGATCGTTTTCCTTATTTTGGCGTTAACTTTTTCGAGAAGATTTAGCTTTTTGCTATTCGTATTGTGGCCGTCAATCTTGCGTCTCACGCCACTCTATTTTGAGGACTCGTTTATTATTAACGTCTCCTTTACCCTGCCTTTTTTGGGTGACGTCTCTCACATCTTTGGACGTTCCTTGAGCATCCTTCTTACGTTTATCATTGACAGAACGCAGTACTCATATCTCTCTCATTCTCAATTGCGGCCTTCACCATATATGGTGTGCAGATTCTGCGATCTTATCTTATACGTTCAGTAGCGTTAAATGGTAACCTTGCATTTGCACTACATTTCTACTCAAATGTATACATTTTTTATCAAAGTTTTAACCTAGTGTTCATTCTATCTTTCCGTAATAGCCTTTTTCCATACAAACACTTTACCCTTCTTAGATCTTTATGCATTTACATCATATTTCTCTCTTCATGCTAAATGTAAATAGTAAACTTAATTCTACTCTCCTATTTTTTTTACTGCACATTCTTTTAACTAATTACCTTTACTAATTTAAATAGCTATCTACATCCCATAATTTATAAATAAATAATTTATGGGCACTTATCTTACCCATCTTCTCTCAAGGGTAGGGTTAACCTTGTAGGCCTTCCCTTCCCCACCACTATGTGACCCAGCTCTTGGATCATTTACTTGTGTTGGTCAACAAATATTAAATATAATGTATATCCCCAATAAATCAAACTTTATTGGAGCCTACCTCATTTGTTTAAGGTGGATTATCTTTTGAAAAAGCATGCTACACCTTGGATGCATGCTAAAGGGCCCCCTACAAGGAGACTTGGTTCAAAAGGTGTTTTGGATGCATCTTGAACGCCTTAGCTCATGGGTATACTTGAGGAACACTCCAAAATCAGCTTAAACACTTTGAGAAGGTCAACTTTGCCTTTTAAATCACCCAATTCTGAGTTACAGGATGAAAGTTATGGTGAAAACAAGGTGCTGCGGACATTGTTACTACAGGTCAAAGTTACAATCAGGTAAACCACAAAGGTGAAAAGTTTTCTTGACTTCTTAAACATTCTAAAATACCAATGGGGAGTTAAAAACCACTTACATGTGGAGGGGTGGGCTCAAGATGCTTCCAGAGACACAACAAACAAGATGGGGACACTCTGCAGGAGCCACTGGAGGGACATCATGGTGGGGCCCACGTACATTATCAACCCTTATGGAGCCTCCATGACTTAAAAGGCTATTTTTAATGAAAAAATAAGTCCCTTATTTGCATAATTGAAGGAATGGTCAAAAGGGAACCTAACTATGGTTAATTACCTACCCTAGTCAAGTTTAACCTAACCCAAGGTCTTGTACAGCTATAAAAAGGCCCTTTGGCAAGCACAAAAATACACACACCTACTCCATTGCTGCAAATACGCTCCTCTAAGGTTAGGGAAGCCCTAATCTCTCTCTCCTCTTGTCTCCCTATCCATTTCCTAAGCTCGCTATCATAAGCGGCACCATAGAGAGAGCATCAATATGCTATTGCTACCATTCTCTTGCAAACATTTCTCTTACCATACTCATCCCTAAATAAGGATTGTAGATTCTATATGAGAGCAAGGATATCAAGTTCAATGATCTATCTCATGGTTTGATCAACAAATGGTTGCAATTGGGGTGTCGTCGTCACACTTTTGCTCTAAACACATGTAAAATTGGTAAGCATATCTTGGCAGCTTCTCATATTTTGTGCTCATTGGGTTGCTTGTTTGTTGAGAAAGTTTTTGTGCACCATGGTGTATATTTGCTTGGATTCTCTCCTTATGTTGTGTGTAAGTAAGTCTTGGGGCTGCATAGATGGAGAAGAGCTCTCTATGCATGCCGCCTTATGTGTGTAAGTAGTCTCTTCTTTTGGGAAAGGAAAGGAGTTGTCAAGTATTTTTGCATTATGGTGTTTTGAGTTTTGAGGTTTTGTGCTTTCTTTTCTTAGAAGTATATGAGCACTAATATGGTGAAGGTCAATCTTTGCATGTGAGTTTGTGCAGTGTTCAAAGGGATTGCTTAAGGAGTGTGTGTTGAATGGTTGAAGGGCATTTTGTGTTGAAGCACATAAGGATGGTGTCAGTGTGTGTGTGTTGTATATGGTTTGTTTTGGTTTCCTTCTTTCTCCATAAAAGAGGGTGGTGCCTCTAAGAAATATGCGTGTGTAGGGTCTCACGGAGTGGTTGTCTGGTGGGAGCCTTGAGTTGAGCCCCATCTCAAAAAATCCGCTCTCATAAAAGTGGTGCCCCCACTGAGGAACTTTCCTAATTGCCTTCTATTCTCCTCATGAACAATAGAGTTGCACCATATGCTTTTCATTTTTCACAACGCATCAGAATTAACATTTGTGTAGATCGCAATTTTTTTTACCAACAACGCATTGTTTTTATGTTTGGAGCAGAAAGACTTGGTGAAATCTTAGCATCTCCAAATCCCATCATTCTTCCATTCATTAATTATGATGATTCATTTGATGTCCATGTTTTTATTTTGTTTTGAGGCAGGGACAAGAGGCGCTTAGATAGCGATCCACTCAAAGGAAACTTTCTTCAAGAGAAAGAAAAAGGAGAACACATTGTCACATGAACCAACCTGGAGCTGCTTCTCCTTTTACACCCATAGCTCGTTAATCTGTGCACATCATAATTGCTACAAAATTTATACTTCAAGCAACCATTAGGAGAATGTTTAGACCCACTCGCCTTAATGAAATTAATGCCTCAATCAACCCTTTTATTTTGCCTATGATAAATTATGAACTAACACTTGATGTATATATTTTCATTTTGATGTGATCACTCATCGTAGTCAATACTTTGTGGTACACAAGCCTCCTTGTATTGTAAAAATGTCAAGCACTTTTCCTACCTTTCATTCTAAAAATGGTGAGGATGCACAAGAATTTCTGGATAATTTGGAGATGGCACACCTCATCTCTGGGAGAGATCAAGAAGAGGTAAAGCTGTGTGCTTTTCCACTCGTTCTTAAAGGGGAGGCTAAGGCATGGTACGACGCCTTGCAACCTCAAAACAAAACCAATTGGGAGAGGCTACGTGCAATTTTTCTTGCCAAATTTGGGCAAGGAGATACTCCAAAGGGTCTTTGGAAGTGTCTACTTCAACATAAACAGGTATTCCCTGAAGACTACCCATCTTATGAGGCCGTTTTCCTTAACCTATGGGATAGATGGGAGGCTACATTACAAAACCAAGGTGGTACACCAAACTTTCTAAAGAAAGATAGGTTCATGGCTGGCTTGTATCCAATTTTGAAGACCAAGGTAGAGTTAAAATTCCCATCAACATTTGAGGAAGCACGTGAGGTGGCCATGGTCAAATTCAAGAAGTTAAATTTTCAAGCACATAGAACAAGGGACCTAAATGAAGTCATTGAGAGGGATTCTTCACCAAGCATGGGAGCACAAGTTAGGGGCTCTCTTGCCCAAACTTCACAAATAGGGGAAGGATCACAACAAGAGATCTTGCAAAGATTAACTCAACAACTAGAGAGTCTCACCTTGAATCTAGTGCAGGGCCTACCCCAACAACGACAACCAAGAGAAGGGAATCGCAATCAACGACGTCAAGCACAAGAGTTGAGATGATGAAATTGCAACGAAGTTGGTCATGTCATGTATAATTGCCCTCACCCTCGAAGGCTTCCATGGGACATATACCCTCCTAGACCCCCTCCGCTCATGGTGCAGCAAGAGCATGCTCAAGCCCCACAAATTCTTCGTCGACCACCACCACCTCCAGTGGAAAACATCCCTCCTGTCCCACCAGTGGAGGAAGAGAGAGGAGTAAACGTCATAAAGCTGGAAGAGGAGAGAGAGGTGAGCCCTATACATTTTGATGTTATGCCAGCAGAAAAGCGCACAAGAGCACACAACAAGGATGAAGACACAAGGAATGAAGAGTCAGAACCTGCAAGGAAGGAGAGGAAGAAAAAGTCAAAGAAAGATGAAGGAGGCAAGAAGCAGAGGTCAAGGCGAAGGGAGATCGGCATCAACGATTTTCCATTAGGAAAGAATATGGAACCCTACAACATCTTAGAAGATCTGCAAACTCAAAAGCCCAATATTTCTTGGCCTCAACTCCTACATCTATCACCCAAGGTGAGAAGGCACTGGTCCAAACTTGTAAGCACAAGACTCCCAACAAAGAAAGAAAAGGTGACAATAAAGGCATTGACTTCAAAGCCACAACAAGATGTGGAACCTATTGTAGATTCTTATGTAAGGGGTAGGAAGGTATCCAATGTGTATGTTGATGGTGGAGCACAAATGTATGTGATCACGGAAAGAGCCATGAATAGACTAGGGCTTGAAATCACTAAATCCTCTAATTGTCAAGCTAGGTTGGCCAACAATGCAAGTGTGAAGTGCCTAGGGATCATCAAGAATGTAAAAGTTTCTGTATGTAATATATATGCACGTGTGGACATGTATGTTATGCCAGCCAAGGGGGAGGGCTATCCCATCATCCTAGGGAGGCCTTGGCTCATTGCTGTGAATGCAGACAAAAAATGGGGAAGAGGACAATTGATTCTCAAAAAGGGGAAACATGTAGTATATGATTGGCATGAAGGAAAGCAGCTCGACATCAACTATGAGACCACGGCTGATGAAGAAAGTGAAGAGAGTTTTGGCTCAAGCGACGAGGAAAGTTCAACCACTACATCCAATAGCGAAGAAGAATCATCTTTGGAGGTAATGGGAATCATCTTCAACACATCAAAAACTCCATCAATAGAGGTTGACCCAACAAAGGAGCAAACAAAGGATGACAAAGGTGACCACAAGCACTTTGAAGACTTTGAGAGGATGCTTGCAAAAGATCTTACCCCTGAGGAGAAGCGGTCCTACATCGATATGCTCAAGAGGTATCCCAATTTGTTTATCACCGATTACTCACAAATTAGAGGTGTGGATGTTATAGAGCATGGCATAGAATTAAAACCAGGTACTAAACCTGTGGCTCAAAAGCTAAGGCGCCTAGGAAAAATACAACAAGAGGCACTTTTGACAGAGGTTAACCGACTCCTCAAAGCTGGTTTCATTTACCCTGTGTCTAACTCTGAGTGGGTGTCCCCAATTGTAGTAACCCCTAAAAAGAACGAAAAATGGAGGGTCTGTGTTGACTACAAACCGCTCAATGCTGCAACAAAGAGAGATCATTTTCTTCTTCCTTTCCAAGATAAAATCTTAAACGAAGTAGCCGGCTATGAATGTTACACAGTGTGTGATGGGTATTCAGGGTATTTTCAAATCAGAATAGAAGAAGAAGATCAGTTAAAAACCACTTTCATCACACCTTGGGGTTGCTTTGCCTATAGAGTGATGCCATTTGGGCTCACAAATGCTCCTAGTACCTTTATAAGGTTTACAACTCTTGTCTTTCAGCCCTTCTTTGGAAAGTCAATTAGGGTTTTTATGGATGACTTCTGTATCTATAGTAGCCAAAGACTTCATTGCCAAAAAGTTGAGGAGGGGCTTAGGAGGCTTCATCAATTTGGGGGACAGCTTAATCCTGAGAAGTGTCACATTGCAGAGTCACAAGTGGTATTGCTAGGTCATGTGGTTTCTTTGCAAGGGATTCAAGTGGATCCATCAAAAGTAAATGCTCTCTTGTCACTACAACCACCAACGACAACCAAGGAGCTCATGACTTTCAACCACAAAGTAAGGTACATGTCTCGTTTCATTCACCTTCTAGCAGAAGCTATTGCACCTTTGCACAAGCTAGCAAACAAACCCACATTTGAATGGAGAGAGGAACACGAATTATGCTTTACTGAAGTAAAGGTTATTCTCAACTCTCTTCCAGCAAGTGTAGGAATGGAGGCCATCGGTGTAGTTCTCATGCAAAAAGACCCAAAAACATGCTACATGAGGCTAGTATACTTTGCAAGCAAAGTCATGACCGCTGCAGAGAAGGGCTACACCGATATGGAGAAGGTGGTATTCACAATTATGTTTGCGGTAAGAAAGTTCCGATCATATCTCTTACCTGCACCATTTGTCATTCTCACCATGGAAAACAATTTACCATATGTTGTGCAACACATGAGCCTCTCATTGAGGATAGCCAAATGGGTTCTAGAACTTCAAGAGTTCGAATACACTTTTCTTGTGGAAGATAGCACAAGGGCAGGTCTTGAAGACATTCTCACATACAAAGTGAGAGAAAGGAAAGAGTCACCAAAGGCAGGAGACAAAGCTACACCACAAAATAATGAGGACGAGATGGACAATGCACACATTTTGTGCTTTGATGGAGCTTACCGACGACAACACGATCAGGCAGCAGGGGGGGTTCTTATTCTAAGTCCACAAAGGGAAGTTCTTGTTAAGAAAGGTATCACCTTGGAAAATGTTCATTCTAATAATGAGGCTGAGTATGTCACCTTAAAGTTGGGGCTTGAAGAATGCAGAAAACTTGGCATCGAAAGACTTATAATAAGAGGTGATTCCTTACTAGTTATTAGGCAAATCCAAGGGTTATGGAAGTGCAAGAACCCTACTCTAGTGGAGTGGCTTAGACAGGTGAAGGCTTTGATAAAGAACTTTGAAGCTACACAGGTACAGCATGTTGTGAGAACCCTCAACAAGGAAGCAGATTATCTCGCCAATGAGAAACTTCAGATCATGGTGGGACGTGTGAATCTCTACGAACCAAAGTACCAAGGCCAAGAGGAATTGAAGGACATCATATTTTTCCTCCAAACTGGTGAGTGCCCTAAACACTTGGATAAAGTGAAAAGGCATAGGTTGGTAAAAAAGGCAACTCCTTACCAACTCATAGGAGATGATCTGTATCATAAAGGGAAAGATTTGGTGCTAAGAAGGGTGCCCTCTGTTCAAGAAATAGAGAGAATCCTCTTTTCATGCCATGATGATGTCTGTGGGGGTCATTTTTCTCATGATATTACAAACAGGAAGATTTTGCAAGCAGGGTTTGTTTGGCCAAGTCTACACCGTCATGTCCAGCATTGGTGTAAGTCATGCAATGGTTGTCAGATTGCTGGAGATCGACGACTCACTTACGATTCTCGAGTTCCAATAATTTCGTATGGTCCTTTTGAGAAGTGGGGTGTGGATGCAATAGGCCCCTTACCTCGCACATCTACCGGGAAGGTCTTCATCATTGTGGGAGTAGATTACATGACACGATGGGCGGAGGCAGCAAGTACAACACGAATTACAGCCGAGGAGGTATCAAAATTTATCTTTGATCACATATGCAGTAGATTCCGCACACCATTAGAGATTTTGTCAGATCGTGGTCCAGGGTTTAGAGTAGAGCTCCTAGATAATCTTTTGACAAAGTTAAAAGTCAAACATTTTCATTCTACACCTTACTACCCTCAGTGCAATGGGTTGGTTGAAAAGGTGAATGGAATGATATGTAAGATCATTTCTAAGCAGGTTGCAGATCGACCAAACGACTGGGATCGTCATTTGACCGCAGCTCTATGGGCATACAGAACATCTTTCAAGGTATCCACTCAATTCACTCCTTTTCATTTGGTATATGGACAGGAGGCACTCCTTCCTATTGAGGTGGAGATTGCAAGCCTACGCATTCTCTCACGGGGAGCAAAGAGGCCAAAAGAATCTTTGCAGGAAAGAATTTTAGATCTTCAACGACTTGAGCTTGATAGAGAAGAGTCCATCGACTATTACATTGCCCAAGCCACAAGCCAAAGGGACAAAATCAACAAGAAGCTCAAGGGGAAAGGATTGAAGGAAGGTATGTTGGTTCTTCGCTATGATAACCGACTTGACAAAACGTTTTTGCAAAGATGGGAGGGACCTTTCATGATAAAAACAAAGTTTGGGAATGGTAGTTACAGATTAGCAGATTTATCAGGAAAACTCCACAAGACCAGAGTCAATGGATGGAGATTAAATCCCTACTTTCAACGTATCAATCCGTTTGTCACGGGAACCGAATAATAGAGATAGACAGCAAAACAGAGGAAGAAATCTTTGTATTGATAGTGTTTGATACAACAGAGGAGCAATTGAATATATATATGGGCGCACTCCGTTGTACGGAGCTCGAACCTCCCGACCACCCCCGAGCTTCAATTCGCTTGCATGCAGCGTCTCACTCGCACTCGCAGAAGAGAGAATGGTGAATCCCCCCAAAACGCACCACCCGTCCTTCTATTCTCCTCCAAAAGCTTGCGACCTCTTAAAATAGCCGCTTTTCTATTTTTGGCGCTCGGTAAAAAAACGTGATCGCGAAGCGATCCGTAGAGGTTAGTATCCAAAATTTTTCAGCTGTCTTCAACTGAACATAACTCCCAAAATATCATGTATACCCACATTGGACTACAAACATCACTTTAGACACGCTATAATTAGTGAGGAGAGCCATCACACAGAACCATTCTTAAGAAACTCAGGACATTACATGTTGCCTAAATTATAGTCTTTCCATGCATGTGTCATTGTTTCCTCAAGTTGCAAGAGCAAGTAAGAAGCCATATCACATTTAATTGGAAAGTGCAACAAACTAGCTAAAGAGAGCAATCACCAATAGCTAAAGAGAGCCTCTTTTGATAGACAAGTTGCAGCACTCAAAGAACTATCACTTGCTATCTTACCAAGTCCTTAATAAGATGGGAAGCATTGCTTGCACATGTGACATTAGTCCCTCTACAAATTGTCACAAAACAAGTAAAAAATCATGAAAAGATGTAATGTGCATGGTTGCACCATTTTCAAAGTATCACACATGCTCCACAAACTCTATTCTACATTCATCATGAACATTTATTGTGAAACCGTTCTCAAAGAGCCCATTCTGCATTCTATACCACATTGTCCAAATTTTCATTAAAGCAAGCATCTAGCAGGTCCACACAATTTTGAAAAAATGAGAAACCTTGCAAAAGCATCGCGATTCCTAACGAGAATAGTCAAAATCCTTCAAAGGTGGTGAGGCTTCAAAAGAATAATGAAAATGAAATGTCTACAAAGGGTCAAGAAGAGAGATCACATATGAGCCACATCTTCGACATCATCATCTACATGCACCATTAGTAATAACACCTAGCAATTGAGAGGCGAAAGTGAAAAATAGACCCGGTGGCCTCTACACCAAGACTATGCACAATGGCCTCATCATGGGGGATACACAATAGGGGCACCACCTAGCAAGATATGCGGCTAGGACGCATACATATACACAATGAAGCATGCCATGGAAAACAATTTCAAGATCCACGCCCAAATGTGGAATGGGGTGGTCGGAGAATAAGGTGAGAGGAGTGGTGAATGAGTGAGAATGGGCTTGCTACTCGTGCATGTTAGTAAGGAAGATAATGAGGTAGGGGAAATGTCACGGGAACCGAATAATAGAGATAGACAGCAAAACAGAGGAAGAAATCTTTGTATTGATAGTGTTTGATACAACAGAGGAGCAATTGAATATATATATGGGCGCACTCCGTTGTAGGGAGCTCGAACCTCCCGACCACCCCCGAGCTTCAATTCGCTTGCATGCAGCGTCTCACTCGCACTCGCACTCGCACTCTCACTCGCACTCGCACTCGCAGAAGAGAGAATGGTGAATCCCCCCAAAACGCACCACCCGTCCTTCTATTCTCCTCCAAAAGCCTGCGACCTCTTAAAATAGCCGCTTTTCTATTTTTGGCGCTCGATCGACTCGACTTGCGCGCCAATATACTGCGAGAACAAGGTAAAAAAACGTGATCGCGAAGCGATCCGTAAAAAAACATGATCGCGAAGCGTCCACAATTTTTCAGCTGTCTTCAACTGAACATAACTCCCAAACGGAGCCAAAACAGCCCAAGTCCGTCTCATACAATCTTGTTGCCCTCGCTGCGCTCTTCGACGGCTATGTGATGGAAAATTTCCATAGCCTGCTCCGATTTGCTGAAAATCAACCTGCAAAACAGCATTTTCTACAAAAACAGCAAATCCAACTTTTTTCTTAATCTTTGGCCTTCAACGAGCATCAAAACATCAAAATCTCTAAAGACTCAAAGAACCAAAGTTGTTTCTTATAATGCAGGCTTCAATCGCTTCATACATCACTTTTTCAAAATCCCACGTTAACGCCTTCAAAAATACCCCAGAAAGTGCCTTCCGGATCAAAAAATTTTATCGGACGAAAACAATCCACACATCCTTCTACACAGTGGACTAACTTTAAAATGACAAAAACTTCCTAGAAAACAAAATTTATTACTAAAACACCTCGAGATCAAGTCTTGTTACAATCTCCCCTTTTCAAAATTAACTCTGTCCTAAGAATTGGAAGGAGGGAAATTCGCTTTGCAAAACACTAAGATCAACCCAAGATGCATCCTCTACTGGATAGTTCTGCCACTTAACCAAAACTTCCACAATGTCTCTATTTCTCAAATGTTTGACACGCCTATCTAGCACTAAATCTGGTTCTACTGTCAATGTTCCGTCATCTTTCAACTTAGAGTTGTCCTGTAAAACATGGTGCACGTTAGGAACATACTTTTTCAATAAACTCACATGAAATACAGGATGCACTTTGACATGAGAAGGCAATTCCAATTTGTAAGCTAATGAACCAATGCGCTTCAAAATTTTAAATGGCCCAGCAAATCGTGGAGACAATCGCTTATCCTTCCCAAGAATTAAATGAGACTTCTCGGGAATAACTTTTAAGAAAACCATATCCCCAGTTTCATACTCCACAACCCGATGTTTCTTGTCATAATACAATTTATGTCTCTTTTGGGCTTCTCTAATATTCCCCCTGATTTTGGCCAACTCGTTATCCATCTTTTCAAGCATCTCACGTGACAGTTCTACCTTATTCCTTGAGCTAAGAAAATTTATAGGTGTGGGACAGTTATAGCCATACATTGCTTCAAACGGGGTCATCCTAATAGATGAATGATATGAATTGTTGTATGCAAATTCAACCAAAGGCAAATATTCATTCCAATTAGATTGGTTTTCATTGACATACATTCGTAACATATCTTCTAAAATACGATTCACTCTCTCCGTTTCCCCATCGGTTTGAGGATGAAAAGCAGTAGACATGCGTAACTGGGTACCTATAGAGTCAAAAGTCGCTCTCCAGAAATGTGAAGTGAACTTAGAATCTCTGTCAGACACTATGCTCTTGGGCATGCCATGCAAACGAAATATCTCTTTCACAAACAAGCGTGCAATGGTCAAAGCAGTATCAGTTATTTTCACGGGAAAGAAGTGAGCCTGTTTTGTGAGTCTATCTACTACCACAAAGATCGAGTCATACCCTCCACGAGTAGTAGGAAGTCTAATAATAAAGTCCATGGATATAGACTCCCACTTCTATAAAGGAATGTCTAAGGGTTGAAGGTCACCAGGCATCCTCTTATGTTCAATTTTAACTGGTTGACATTGAAAGCATTCACGCACATAATTCTTAACATCCAATTTCATACGTGGCCAAAAGAATGAACTTTTAATCTTTTCATATGTCTTACTCAATCCAAGATGACCAGAAAAAGGTGAGTTATGACACTCATGCAGAATTTGACTCTTAAAAGCAGAATTTGCAGGAATACACAAGCGGTCATAATAATACAGATTTCCCTTATACAAGTGATATCTGTTCTCATACATCTCACCAATATTCTCACGCAAGAATTTCAAAATAGGCATGTAAAAAGAATCGCTTTCAACTTCGGTATGTATCTCATCAACCAAATTGGATCGCACAACAGTCAACAAATTACACATGGGCCTACGACTCAATGCATCTGCAACTTTATTTTCTTTCCCACACAAATACTTCAAGTCAAAATCATACCCAGCAACAATTCAATCCATCTCATTTGTCTGTTGTTTAACAATGGCTGCGTGAAAATATACTTCAAACTTTGATGATCAGTACGCAATTCAAATTTGACACCAAGCAAAAGATGACGCCAATGTTTCAATGCATGAACAACAGCAAGCAATTCTAGATCATGTGTTGCATAGTTCAATTCATGTCGTCTTAATTTCCTAGACTCATATGCAACCACTCTTCCTTCTTGTGTCAAAACACACCCTAGTTGTTCACCACTAGCATCACATGACACAAAAAATGGTTTGCCCATCTCAGGAACTTTCAAAACACAATTTTCTGCTATTTTAGCCTTCAAGGTCTCAAAAGCAGTCTCACAGGTAGAAGTCCACACAAAACCCTTGTCTTTCTTGGTCAATTCGGTCAAAGGACTTGCTATCTTAGAGAAATCTTTAATGTGTGCTCTCTCATATTGTGCTAGACCCATAAAGCTTCTCACATCCCTTAATGACTTTGGTGTTGGCCACTCCACAATAGTCTTAACTTTGTCAAGGTCAATGTGAATCCCCTCTTTAGAAATCACCCTTCCCAAGTACACAATCTGATCCTTTGCAAAAGTACACTTACTTGCTTTGGCATACAATTTATGTTCACGCAAAACCTCAAATGTTTTCTTTAAGTGCAATGCATGATCTTCTTCATTCTTAGAATACACAAAAATATCATCCAAGAATACCAGAATGAAGTCATCAAGATACGGGTGAAAAATATTATTCATTAAGCACATGAAAGTTGCTGGTGCATTAGTCAAACCAAAAGCAAGAACTGTAAATTCATAATGCCCATAACGTGTACGAAAAGCAGTCTTTGGAATGTCCTCGACCTTAATGCGGATTTGATGGTAGCCAGAACGAAGATCAACCTTTGAAAATATTGTGGCACCACTCAAATGGCTAAGCAATTCATCTATGTGAGGAAGAGGATATTTGTTCTTAATGGTCTGTTTGTTTAACCCCTTGTAGTCAATGCATAACCTATATGTACCATCCTTTTTCTTTTGGAATAACACAGGACTGCCCCAAGGAGATACACTAGGTTTAATAAAACCCTTTTTCAAAAGGTCATCAAGTTGTATCTTGAGCTCTTTAAGCTCATCAATATTGAACCTGTATGGAGCCCTTGAATAAGGTGTTGCTCCTAGATATAGATCTATGGCGTGGTCTACCGCTCTAGGCTGAGGCATACCAGGAAGATCGTCCGGGAACACATCGTTAAATTCATGTAAGAGATCCTCTACAAATTCTGGATTTTCCCCTTTTTGTTTATTCCCAGAATCCTCTTTAATCTCGTTAGCAAACACAAGAAACGTCTCACACCCTTGTCTCACCCCCCTTAAAAGTTTCATGGCAGAAATCAAAAGTGATTTAGTATTTCTCTCCTCAGCTTTAATCGCATGACCATCTCTATTTTTAAAAACCAACTCACCCCTCTCACAATCAATCAATGCATGGTTCGCAGCCAACCAATCCATTCCCAAAATTACATCCCGTTCACCCATGCTAATAACATAAAATTCTCCCGAATGTTTCTCTTTGTTCAGCAAAAAAGGTAAGTTCTGAATATGACCCTGTGTATAATGTTTCTTCCCATTGGCCAATTCTACAGGTCTCCTAATCTGGGAATCAGAATTCAATTTCAAAGTCTGCGCAAGCTTGTTAGACATAAAACAATGCGTAGTACCCGAATCAATGAGAAAATTCACAATTTCAGTTTCTATCTTACCCCGAATTCTTATAACGGATGCCCTTAAATGATGGACAGACGTTGTCATGCATTTCATAGGAATTTCAGAGCACTTACCTTCCTCGCTCGCTTCCTCAATCGTGGTGTCCATCGCATTCATATTGGCTTCCATTCGTGCAAGAACAGCCTGATCGATCTCCTTATTTGGGCATTCGAACGTCTTGTGACCTTGCTCACCGCAACGAAAACATAACCCAAATCTCCTTGCTCGTTCTAGAAAAGCAGGATCATGTTGCCACCGCAGCGGTTGTCGTCTTCTTTGATTCTGATTTGCATCATTTTGACCCAAATTTTGATTGCGGTTGTTTATAGTATTCTGTCCCAAATTTTGATTGCGGTTGGTTACAGCATTCTGATTTGTACTCTGATTTCGATTGAAATTCTGATTCTGATTTGAAAAATTATTGGGTGGTCTTCTCTGATTATTTGTAAAATTCCTTCAGGGAAACTCAGTGTTTGTCTGAAAATGCCTATTCTGCATTCTATGCCCGGTAGGTATAATTCTGCTTGGAGTAGGGTTGCGGCTCTCATACTTCACCTTCTTCTCATAATTTTCGGCCTTCGCAATAGCATCCAGAAAATCGGTAGCCCCTGCACCCTTTACTTGATAATACAGATCTTTACGCAGTCCTTCGATAAATTTGTTTGTCAACGCCTCTCCTTCTACTTCCGGTGCATACTTGTGAAGTCGCAAAAACTTCTCCTTATACTCATGTACAGTAAGACTTGGCTCGTCCTCAGGTTGCTGGTGAAACTTGTAAAACTCCATCTTTTTATCCATCTCATAGTGTGGAGAACAGTACCTTTTATACGCTTGCATTTTAAATTCCTCCCAAGTGATTGGAGTAACCTTTGTTCGCTGTTTAAGGTATGCTTTCCACCAAAGCTTTGCGGTTTGTCGAAGATAAACAACTGCAACCTTTGCTTTTGCCTCTTCAGAGAACTTCTTCAATGCAAAATAATCTTCTAACTCTTCAATCCATGCTTCGAGATCTTCACCAGTTTTCTCGATGCCATTAAACTCGTTAATCTTTGCCTTCTTGAAGACTTGCTGCAAAGCTGCCCTTTCAGAATCTTCATCTGCATCTTCTTCATCACGTTCCCTTCTTCGTCCTCTCCTTTCCTTAGTTTCCGCTTCGCCATCATTCCGCTCTCTTTCGTGTGGACGACCGCGACGTCCATCACCACCGTTCCCATCATCATCATCTCCATCAATCGGGAGGTTCGAGCTCCGTACAACGGAGTGCGCCCATATATATATTCAATTGCTCCTCTGTTGTATCAAACACTATCAATACAAAGATTGCTTCCTCTGTTTTGCTGTCTATCTCTATTATTCGGTTCCCGTGACAGGAAACTTGCGAGTATGCTCACTTATCATACAAAAGGTGGCGAATCCGCACACCTCAAGATGGAAGTAGCAAGATAATAGGAATATGAGAGGGAGAGAGAGAGTGTGTGTGTATGGTGGCGAATCCGCAGAAATTATTTCAAGTGGAGTTCCAAAATGGCAACAAATGTTTTCAAATACGAACTTAGCCACTTCCTTAGCTGTAATCCGGGTGGTGGCAACTGCTTCAGCCCACCTGGTCATGTAGTCCACACCCATGATGATATAAAATTTACCTGATTGGCTCCTTGGCAAAGGCCCAATAGCATCAATTCCCCATTTCTCAAATGGTCCATATGAGATTATAGGAGTTTGTGGCTCATATGTGAGCCTCCTATCCCCTGCCTTTTGACATTCCTTGCATGTTTTACACCAATGATGCACATCCCTATGTAGACTAGGCCATACAAACACGGCTTGTAGAATCTTTCTACTAGTGATGTCAAGTGCAAAGTGTCCTCCGCAAACACCATCATGGCAACTTGAAATGATTTCAGTGATCTCTCTAGAGAGAGGTACACACCTAAGAATTTGATCCTTACCCTTGCAGTAGAGGTCGTCATTGATAAGGCAGTATTTTGTTGCCTTGCGCACAAGCCACTTCTTTTGGCCCTTAGTAAGATCCTTAGGACACTCTCCTTTGTCCAAGAAACTCATGATGTCAGGCATAGCATCACTACCTTGGAAGAGAGGCAGCTTCAATTTGATAGCACCCACCACTGAAACATCTTGCAGCTTTTCTCTAGCTAGAGCATCTGCTTCTTGATTTTTTGCTCGAGGGACATGATGTAATTATACAACTTGAAATTTTTCTAAAAGTTCCTTGAATTTGTGCAAATGGCCTAGCAAGCTATGATTTTTACAAGCCCAAGTTCGTTGTATTTGTTTTATTAAAAGCATGGCATCACCAAATACATTTAACCGTTGAATGCCCTGTGTCACACACCACTCTAACCCTAGAGTTAAGGCTGCATATTTTGCCTCATTGTTAGAGTGAGAATCCAAGAGATTACCAATGGAGAAAACCTTATCCCCTTGCTCGTTGAAGATGACAATGCCTGCTGCAGCTTTGTCGGCCACTTTCCTCTTGTAGGCCCCATCAAAGAAAAGAGAGTGAGCCTCCTCTACCTTAGGGACTTCCAGTACGGGTGTAATATCTTGATCATTTGTCTTTATCTTTAGCTTCTTTTCATAGTGGCGATGAGTGAGAATACCTCCTAGACTGGCCCTTGTGGAGTTCTCCACTTGCATTGTGTAGTCAAACTCTTGCAGCCTTGTGAGCCATTTGGAAATCCTACAAAAACATCCATGTGCTGCATTACATAAGGAAATACTTCTTCCATTGTTAAGATTATGAATGGTCTAGACAATAAATAAGAGCGAAATTTGGTGGTAGCAAACATTAATGCAAGCACCATGTGCTCCACTGCCATGTATCCCTTTTCTGATGGAGTCATCATTCAACTAGAGAAGTAGATAGAACGCATGAAAGAAGTTTGAGGATCCTTTTGCATTAATACATCCCCAAGTGTGTCATTGCCCACACTAGGGTTTACATAAAATGGATCGTCCCACTTTGGAGGTGCTATGGTGGAAAGTGAAGCTAGAATTTGTTTTACCTCATTGAATTGTTGTTCATTTTCTGCACTCCAAGTAAAGATCTCTTGATGGGTAACTTGTTGTAAAGGGAGAACCACTTGGGAGAGCAAGTGAATGAACCTACTCAAATACCTCACCTTTTGAAGAAAAGAGACCAAATGCTTTGTTGTGGTGGGAGAGTTCAAAGCCAACAAGGCTTGAACCTTGCTTGGGTCAGCTTCAATGCCATTGGCCGAGATCACATGGCCAAGAAGAGTAACCTTGCTTTCACCAATGTGGCATTTCTCTACATTGAGTTGGCCCCCCAAATCTTGTAGCCTAGCTAGACCTTCATAAACTTTCTCCAAATGAAGAGAGGGAGAGCTATAGATACAAAATTCATCTATAAAAACACGGATTGATTTTCCAAAGAATGGCTGAAAAACAAATTTCACATATCGCTGAAAAGTGGCTGGAGCATTAGTGAGACCAAAAGGCATAACTCTGTAAGCAAAACATTCCCATGGTGTGATGAAGGTTGTCTTCTTTTGATCTTCTTCAGCGATACTAATTTGGATGTAGCGTGAGTAGCCATCACATACCGTGTAGCGCTCATGTCCTGGTACCTCATTGAGTATTTCATCTTGAAAAGGAAGAGGAAAATGGTCCCTCTTTGTGGCTGCATTAAGAGGATTGTAATCAACGCAAACCCTCCACTTACCATTCTTCTTTGGTGTGACTACCACTGGAGAAACCCACTCTGAGTCTTCAACAGGATAGATAAACCCGGCTTCTAGCAACTTCCTCACCTCTTTGAGCAGGGCGTCTTGTTGAATTACTCCTAGCTGCCTGAGCTTCTGTACTACACGTTTACTTCCCTCCTTGAGCTTAATGTGATGTTGAACTAATGTGATGCCAGTGATTTTATCATATTCATCAATGAACAATGTGGTAAAATTACTTAGCATCAAAATATAATCTTCACGCTCCTTCCCACACAACTCACTAGAGAGAATTTGATGTAGCTTACGTGCTTCTACCAGAGGTTGTATACCTGGTGTCTCCCCTTGGTTTGATGATGAGGCATCAGGTTGCTCCATATTCTTAGGGTCCTTGAGAATGATCCCCATCACCTCAATGCTATTGTCATTTTCTTCACTCATTGTTGACTCCTCCTCTGAAGTGGTTGAAGACTCACCACTAGAAAACTCATCCATAGAGGTTTCTAGATCCATGTCGCATTGCCGACCTATCTTCATGTCGTAAAGTATTGGCCTCCCTTTTGCATCCTTCATCTGGATTATGCCGGTGTCCCAGTCCTGCTTAGATCTCATAGCCATAAGCCAAGGCCTCCCTAGAATGATAGGGTAGCCCTCCCCTTTGTGTGGCATGACAAAGATGTCCACATATACCTCGGTGTTGAATGCATTTATCCTAACTGCATTTATAACACCAACACATTGAACTTTTACATTATTTACCATTTTGGCTCGGCACGGTGCTGGCCGACTCACCTCTAAACCCAAACGGTGCATCATTTTTTCACTCATGAGGCATATTTGTGCGCGACCATCGATGTAGATATTGGAGATGTGTTGCCCTTTGATGTAAGCATCCATCACTGGTAGTATGTCATCTAGATTCCTCCTAGAGATAGCCCCAGCTATCTTTGGCTTTGGTCGTCTCGTGCTAGCCATCTTTGTCCATTGTCTCCTCACCCTAGGTGCTAGGTGATTTTTGGGCCCTGCACAGAAACATCTTGAACCAAATCATATGGTTTAGAACATTCACCCAAAGAGAAATCTACAATGTCAATTTTACGTCATGACTTGGACGACTTTTTGCTAGATTCCCCTTTAGTCTTCATCTTTTCTTCCTTTTAGGAAGATTCACCTTGCCTAGCGTGTTTTACCCCTATGGCATCTACTCCTTTAACCTTGGTCTTATCCTCCTCCACTTTCTCCTTTCCTTTACCTTCAAGACTGATGACGCTTACTATTTGATTGCCAACTGGTGGTGGGGGTAAGGGTGGAATGAGAGGTTTTGGTGGTGGTGGTGGTTGTGGTTGAATGGGTGGTTGTAGGATTTGCACGGGTGGTGCTTGTTGTGGTGCCCTCGGTGGTGGTGGTCTTGCTCTCGGTGGTGAAACCACGTTTTGTCTGGCTCCTCTGTTGAAATTCTGCCTCCTTGGGTGTGGACAATAGTACATGCCATGACCATCCTCCCCACAATTGTAGCAGTGGTATTCTTGGTTTTGCCTTCGTTGTCCCCTCCCTTGCTCTTGGTTGCGATTGTGTGCATGCCCTTGTTGTATCAAATGGACTGAGAGATTCTCAAGTTGATTGGTGATTCGGTTGAGCAGCTGGTCTTGCTAATCTTCAATTGGTTCTTGTGGTTGAATCCTCTGGGCGGCTGTTGTAGGTGGTGCTAGAGGTGGTCGGGTCCTAACAGCTTCCTCTTCATCGATATTCCTGGCTTGTAGGCACAACTTCTTATCTTTAAGGCGGACCACTTCAACTGCTAGCTCATACGTAGCAGAAAACCTTCCCTTCACCTTCTCTTTAAGAGTTGGCCATAACCCAGCCACAAACCGATCCTTCTTTAGGAAATCAGGTGCAGCGTTCGTAGTAGCTTCCTCAAGTTGTGAAGGCTTGTTGTGGATGTAGGTGGAATAGGTGGGAAAGATGTGGACATAGATGTAGAGAAGCTTGGTGCTACTTGAAAGCCTACTGATGTGAGAACGCCTGTGCGGATGTCGAGGGAGAAAATGATGTCCTTTTCTTCACTTTGGGTTGCACTCATGTCGAAGGTGCGGTTTTTGGCTACAATGTGAGCATGATGCAGCTTGTGCCTTGCTTTTACGCTTGTGAGGATGATGAGAAATGTAAAAAATTTGCGTAGGGAAAGAGGGTCTTACCACCTCTTCTATGCTAACAATACAACACCCTGGCAAGATTGTCTTGATGACTTGAGTCAAGCATTCTTGAAGCTCCTCCTCTTCAGTGGTTCAATTAGAGAATTCAAGAAGCCACTCGTCCATGAAGAGAAGTAAACATGTCAGCCTTGTAAACTGAAGGTCTTGAGACCGTCCTCAGTGGGGGCACCAAATGAGAGGCGGAAGTGAAAAATAGACCCGGTGGCCTCTACACCAAGACTATGCACAATGGCCTCATCATGGGGGATACACAATAGGGGCACCACCTAGCAAGATATGCGGCTAGGACGCATACATATACACAATGAAGCATGCCATGGAAAACAATTTCAAGATCCACGCCCAAATGTGGAATGGGGTGGTCAGGGAATAAGGTGAGAGGAGTGGTGAATGAGTGAGAATGGGCTTGCTACTCATGCATGTTAGTAAGGAAGATAATGAGGTAGGGGAAACTTGCGAGTATGCTCACTTATCATACAAGAGGTGGCGAATCCGCACACCTCAAGATGGAAGTAGCAAGATGATAGGAATATGAGAGGGAGAGAGAGAGTGTGTGTGTATGGTGGCAAATCCGCACACCTTTACATAAGCAGAAAAAAAAGGCAAGGAACAAGAATATACCATACTCACAATGAGATGTATCCAAAGCGACACAAAGTATGGCACCAAGATGGAGTGTGTTGATTGCTTGCAAAAGATGAATACAATAGGTAGCGTATGGCAGGAAAATGAGAAGGGGACAAGATCGTAGGAGGCATAATGGAGAGATGGGAGTTGATGGCAAGGAATATCATGAGTGTGTCCACCCTTCTTCTTCTTGAAATTGTGCCTTCAACCCTTAATTACAAGTGGTGTGGAGGTGTGGTGCTCATCTTTTGTGCATGGTGATGGTGATGATGATGGTGTTGTGATTATGTGATTAGGATTCATGCTACAAGCATGTAGCACAAGAGTGTGTATGGATAGGGGTGTGTGTGTGTGTGTGTGTGTGTGTGTTTTCCCAAGTGAGGTCTCATGGCCTCCTTATATAGGGAAGGAGGGGAGGATTTAGCAATATTTCTATTTGAGGTGAGTGTCCCACTTTGGTGACTAGGAAAATGGGGTGCATGTGACTGTGGCTCCCATCTTGTCTTCTCATTATTTAAAATACCAGATTCAATAGAGAGAGAAGATGAGAGAATGTGGGTAGGATGTAGAGGATAGGAGATATTTACAATAGTCTAGCTTTGGCTAGACATAAGCTTATTAGGGAGAGAAGAGAGAGGTAAGAAATTTATAAGAGAGATTGTCAAAGGTGGATAGTTGTTGATGAGGATGGATCCTCCAAAAATGGTGATAGAATCACTCTAGACTTTCCAAGACCTCATTAAAAGAGCCTTGTCTCTTGTAATCATGCTTGAAGACTTGTAGAACCATAGCCATTCTAGAGGGAAGAAAATTGGGGATGGCCTGTGTCACCATTACACGAGAAAACTGGGGTCCACTACAAAAATCATATCTCCGTGTTCATAACTCCAAAAATTCTGAAAAAATTGGAGCTAAAAGTTGAGATCACGAGCTACATCTTTCATGTTGAACGCTCCTTCAGATTCGGGGTTCTTCTCTACTTTAAAAATTCAGCCAAATAATGTATTATTTGTGGTTGCAAAGGTCTTTTGGTGGTCCCCTTTGAGTGGACTTCTCTCTTGCCTTCAAGTGTAAGCTCCTTCATGTGTATGAAAACATGACCTAGAGTTTTGAAAAGATTGGCAATCATCTAGATGGAGGTATTATTGAAATTTCAAAGTGGGGTTGAGGTTTGAAAATGAAAACTAGTGAATAAAATATTTGGTAGAGTGGAATAATTATATACATGAAAAATATATTAAAAAATACTAAACTATATAATGTAATTTAGAATATATATATTTAATATTTAAGGTCAAAAGAGATATCAACAAAGAAAGCTTACTTATTTATGCTACATCGTGATTGATTAGCATAAGTCTTATTTATTTAATAAAGGCTAAAACTTTTGTGAAAAAGAGAAGAAAAATCAAAAGTAACTTATATAATAGGAAATATTTTGGTAAAAGGGCAAAGATATATGGGGGGGTTCCCATACATGGAAAAGCTTGCCTCATTAGCCCTCCCCCGAAGGCTAGAGGTATTCATGCCTCTAGCGTTGTACTTGATTCTTCTTCAATTGAGGTGGAGGAGTCTCCCTCCTCGGGGATTTCCATCATAGGTGTTTGATCAAATCTCAAAAAGTATTGCTTCAACCTCCATCCATTGACACGTGTTTTGTGGAGCCTACCATCTGCATCTATCTGGGTGAAAAAATTTTATCCTTCCTAGTGTTAAATATGTTATCATAACGTAGGACCAACATACCTTTCTTGAGACCTTTTGCCCTAAGTCCCTTATTGAAGGTAAGTCGACATTGCTCTGACTGTGTTGCATAATAGTTGATAGCATCTTCTCTGTCTAGTTGAAGCCTCTCTAGATCAAGAATGTGGTTGTAGAGATGAGGATTAGGACGTTTCACCTGCCCAGCTAGCACCTTGAGACTAGCCAATTGTACTTCAATGGGTAAAATGGCTTCCTTACCAAACACCAAGTGATATGGTGTGAACCCAAGGGATGTGCGAAATAAAGTGCGATAAGCCCAAAGTGTAGCCATAAGATGCTTGTCCCAATCACTTTTGTGACTGTTTACATGTTTAGTGATGATCTTGCAGATCATACCATTTACCTTTTCCACCAAACCATTGCATTGTGGGTAGTAGGGAGTTGAGTGTCATCGTGAGATACCTAACTTCTCCATTAGCTCTCCTACAAGGTCTCCTCTAAAACCTGGTCCCCTGTCAGAAATTATTTCAAGAGGAGTTCCAAAACGGCAACAAATGTTTTCAAATACGAACTTAGCCACTTCCTTAGCTGTAATCCGGGTGGTGGCAACTGCTTCAGCCCACCTGGTCATGTAGTCCACACCCATGATGATATAAAATTTACCTGATTGGCTCCTTGGCAAAGGCCCAATAGCATCAATTCCCCATTTCTCAAATGGTCCATATGAGATTATAGGAGTTTGTGGCTCATATGTGAGCCTCCTATCCCCTGCCTTTTGACATTCCTTGCATGTTTTACACCAATGATGCACATCCCTATGTAGACTAGGCCATACAAACCCGGCTTGTAGAATCTTTCTACTAGTGATGTCAAGTGCAAAGTGTCCTCCGCAAACACCATCATGGCAACTTGAAATGATTTCAGTGATCTCTCTAGAGAGAGGTACACGCCTAAGAATTTTATCCTTACCCTTGCAGTAGAGGTCGTCATTGATAAGGCGGTATTTTGTTGCCTTGCGCACAAGCCACTGCTTTTGGCCCTTAGTAAGATCCTTAGGACACTCTCCTGTGTCCAAGAAACTCATGCTGTCAGTCATAGCGTCACTACCTTGGAAGAGAGGCAGCTTCAATTTGATAGCACCCACCACTGAAACATCTTGCAGCTTCTCTCTAGCTAGAGCATCTGCTTCTTGATTTTCTTCTCGAGGGACATGATGTAATTGTACAACTTGAAATTTTCCTAAAAGTTCCTTGAATTTGCGCAAATGGCCTAGCAAGCTATGATTTTTACAAGCCCAAGTTCGTTGTATTTGTTTTATTAAAAGCATGGCATCACCAAATACATTTAACCGTTGAATGCCCTGTGTCACACACCACTCTAACCCTAGAGTTAAGGCTGCATATTTTGCCTCATTGTTAGAGTGAGAATCCAAGAGATTCCCAATGGAGAAAACCTTATCCCCTTGCTCGTTGAAGATGACAATGCCTGCTGCAGCTTTGTCGGCCACTTTCCTCTTGTAGGCCCCATCAAAGAAAAGAGAGTGAGCCTCCTCTACCTTAGGGACTTCCAGTACGGGTGTAATATCTTGATCATTTGTCTTTATCTTTAGCTTCTTTTCATAGTGGCGATGAGTGAGAATACCTCCTAGACTGGCCCTTGTGGAGTTCTCCACTTGCATTGTGTAGTCAAACTCTTGCAGCCTTGTGAGCCATTTGGAAATCCTACAAAAACATCCATGTGCTGCATTACATAAGGAAATACTTCTTCCATTGTTAAGATTATGAATGGTCTAGACAATAAATAAGAGCGAAATTTGGTGGTAGCAAACATTAATGCAAGCACCATGTGCTCCACTGCCATGTATCCCTTTTCTGATGGAGTCATCATTCAACTAGAGAAGTAGATAGAACGCATGAAAGAAGTTTGAGGATCCTTTTGCATTAATACAGCCCCAAGTGTGTCATTGCCCACACTAGGGTTTACATAAAATGGCTCGTCCCACTTTGGAGGTGCTATGGTGGGAAGTGAAGCTAGAATTTGTTTTACCTCATCTAATTGTTGTTCATTTTCTTCACTCCAAGTAAAGATCTCTTGATGGGTAACTTGTTGTAAAGGGAGAACCACTTGAGAGAGCAAGTGAATGAACCTACTCAAATACCTCACCTTTTGAAGAAAAGAGACCAAATGCTTTGTTGTGGTGGGAGAGTTCAAAGCCAACAAGGCTTGAACCTTGCTTGGGTCAGCTTCAATGCCATTGGCCGAGATCACATGGCCAAGAAGAGCAACCTTGCTTTCACCAATGTGGCATTTCTCTACATTGAGTTGGCCCCCCAAATCTTGTAGCCTAGCTAGACCTTCATAAACTTTCTCCAAATGAAGAGAGGGAGAGCTATAGATACAAAAGTCATCTATAAAAACACGGATTGATTTTCCAAAGAATGGCTGAAAAACAAATGTCACATATCGCTGAAAAGTGGCTGGAGCATTAGTGAGACCAAAAGGCATAACTCTGTAAGAAAACGACTTAAATGCATTAGCTTAAGGATTTGTAGCTGCATGTTCCAAAACGAGGATCAAACATAATATGGTAGCTCAAATCTATAGCTTCAAAGACAAACAAGGTGAGTCTGTTAGGGATTGTGCAACTAGAATGAAACAACACATTGTTGTTGAGATGTAGAGAGAAAGAGAGAGAGACGAGACAAGAGACACACCATATACGCTCCCAAAGACTGATTCATATTGAGGACAAGATACAAATATATAGGTGAGAACAAGTTCACTAGAGTGAGCCATATATAGCTCCAACACCCCCACTCAAACAAAGGTCTCTAGCTTTGGATGAAAAAACCCTTGGGGAGTTCAAGGGAAAAACCCAAGCCCCTATACAATGTGAAATATGAACCAGTGGTGATGATGTGAAAGTGAATTGTGCATCTATATACAAATATTCAAGTGACTTAGATATCACAAGGTGCAAATGTGGAGTGTGCATAGTGCATGGTACCTAAAAGATTACAATGTCATATGTACAAAGCTATTACAATAGAAAAGAAGCTAATCTAGAAAGAGTGAGGCCGAAGCAACTCCAAGCTCCGAGCGCAAGAGGATGAAACGTGACTCCTTGAGGCCTTTGGTCAAAATGTCTGCAGTCATCTGGTCACTTGGATAGTGTTCAACCATAATGGTTCCCTTGCATACTTCATACCTGACATAATGATAATGGACAGCAATGTGCTTTGACTTATTATGTTGAACATAGTCTTTTGCAAGACTAATAGCACTTTGGTTGTCACACCGCAAGGGTGTGCTAGAAAGAGGAGAGTGACCAATATCAACCAGCATTTTTCGAAGCCAAATCAACTCACGAGCTGCAAGTGATGCCGCAACATATTCTGACTCAGTCGTAGAAACTGCAACACAACGTTGTTTCTTGCTGGTCCAAGAAACAAGACAACCATTTATAAAGAAGCAATTTCCACTAGTAGATCGCATAGATAAATGTGAGCTTGCCCAGTCTGCATCTGTGTAACCCAAAAGAGAAAGAGATTGCATAGAATCCGATGTGAGTTGTCGTCGATAGACTAAACCAAAATCTGTAGTGCCTTTCAAGTATTTCAATACACGCTTTGCAGCAGACCAATGATTAAGAGAAGGACATGCAAGATGTTGTCCAAGATAGTTAGCAGCGAACAGAATATCAGGACGAGTGTTCATGCCAACAAACTGAAGACATCCAATCAAGTTAGCATAAGGTTGATTTGTGACAAGTTGACCGCCATTGTCAGAAGTATTCTTCGTAGAGCTCGCAAGACAAGGTGTGTTGGCTGAATGTGCAGATTCCATACCAAATTTTTGAATAGTATCTGCAATAAACTTTGACTGTCGAAGGAGTAAAATACCTTTTGTACGGTTCCGTTGGATTTGAATGCCAAGACAAGAGTGAATCTCTCCAAGATCCACCATATCGAATGCAGAAGACAATAAATTTTTCACTTGCTGAAGAAATCCCAAATCATTGGAAACAAGGATGGTATCATCCACATAAAGAGCAAGAATCACAAAACTGCTACCTTGGCGTTTTATGTATAAGTTGGGGTCTGACGAGCAAGAGATGAATCCTTTAGAGGTGAGAAAAAGATCAAATTTTGTATACCAGGCTCGCGAAGCTTGTTTGAGACCATATAGTGCCTTATGGAGTTGAGCAACAAGGTCTTCTTTACCTGGAATAACAAACCCTTCTGGTTGTTCCATATAAATTTCCTCTTCCAAGTCACCATTAAGAAAAGCAGTTCGCACATCCATTTGATGAGCTTCTAAATCAAATTGAACAGCAAATGCCAATAAAACTCGAACACTTGTAATGCGAACAACTGGTGAAAAAGTCTCTTGATAATCAACACCAGCTACTTGCACTACAAGAGGCTCTTCATATTAGCGACGCTCACACAGCGACGCTCAAAAAAAAATTTCCCGACGTCGCTATAAGCGTCGCTATGAGCGTCGCTATGAGCGTCGCAAATTTACAAAGAAATTTGCGATGCTCATAGCGACGCTTATAGCGACGCTCATAGCGACGCCGGCTGGGGTAAAAAAATAACCGAGCGCGCCCAAAAACTCAGATCTCAGATCTGACTTTTTCGGCGCCCTCAAGCAAGGAGCAGGTAACGCTCTCCCTCACTCTCTCTGTCTCTCTCTCTCTCTTTTTCTTCTCCACACACACACACACACACACACACACACACACACACACACACACACACACGAGGAGAGGAAGGAGAGCCAGGTATGCTCCTTCCCTCTCCTCATTCTCATGTTCCCTTCCCCTCTTTCTCTCTCCCTCTCTCTCTCTCTCACACACACACATACACACACACACCAAGTGTTTTTGAGAGAGAGAGAGAGAGAGAGAGAGAGAGAGAGAGAGAGAGAGAGAGAGAGTACAAACAAAAACAAAAACGCACACACACATACATAAACAAAGAATGCACACACACATTGAGAGAGAAAAAGAGAGAGAGAGCATGCATAAACAAAAAACGCACGCATTGAGAGAGGAAAAGAGAGAGAGAACATGCATAAACAAAAAACGCACTCATTGAGAGAGGAAAAGAGAGAGAAAACATGCATACGATCCAAAAAAACGCACACACATTGAGAGAGAAAGAGAGAGAAACTAATTTAACGTCGTAGGAAACTAATTAAATTTAAAAGACCTAAAGATCTAGCCGACGAGGAGTTGAACTGAAGACCTATTATTCAAGAGGGAAATGGCATAATCAATCTATCATACTTGGCATGGGTGATAGAAAGGTTATACCATTTATCTCTTTTTATTGGCACACACATCCACACACGCGCACACACACAAGAAGAAGAGAGTTATAACGTCGTAGGAAACTATCTTAAAAGACGTTAAAGATTAGGTTATATGTAGACTTACATTAAATTAGATTTAGGTTTATTTTTAACTAGATTTACGTTTATTTAAGCTAGATTTAGATTTACGTTATATTAGATTAGATTTAGGTCTCCATAGACTACGATGCCTGCATGAAGCGGGTGAAGAAAGCCCTCAGTGGAATATAGGGTATTGCTGCCTTCACTCATGGTGGGCTCCGTCGATCCAAAAGTACTGGTGAAATGTCTTCAGAAGATAGGGAAGAAGGTGGATCTTCAGGGCGGCAAGAGTCACTACATCCCCGAAACAATGACCATCTAGACAACCTCTAGTCATTAGACTTACGTTAAATTAGATTTAGCTTTATTTTTAGTTAGATTTACGTTTATTTAGATTTACGCTTATTTACGTTAGATCGAGTCCACGCAAGAATTACTTACGGTTTAGGGTTTAGAGTTAGACGAACAGTGAAAAGATCTACTGTGAAAAGATGTTAAGATGAAGTGAAGTGCTACAGCTAGAGAAGAGGCAAAGGGATTTTGTCCACTACATGCAGTATCATGTAGACGTGGGTGTGTAGATTTCTTGTACCCACAAATATAGGTATTGACCAATAAAGACGAGATTATAACCCGGTGGTTCTGATCTCCGTGCACCTCTAGACCGAGGTGTGCGGGGATTGGACATGACTAGAGAATGTGAGGTAGAGAGAGAGAGAGAGAGAGAGAGAGAGAGAGAGAGATAAGACGAAGAATGCCAATAGAATATTAAATTTGTTGTCCAGGTTATAAGTTTTTTATCCTCATTATGAGTAGCGACGAGGATGTGGGACCGTCCAACCGAAACACCTATCTCTCAACGAGGGTCTTATGTCCTTGTAATCAATGCAAGCATGCTGTGCGACGGACAAGACGTGTTTCTTTGCAGCACGTTCGCGAATTTGGCGAGTTCGATCCATCTATTATAGATCGAGTTGTTGCCAATTATAACTCGTCGGACTCTGACGCTGGCCAACAAGCAGCAATCTTGCAACCCAATAGAAGTGTTCGCAGGCGCTTTGGTCAAGCAACATATGTGAGGCCACAAGATGTAGCCTCTGACAGCTCGGGGGATGATCATGCAGAGCACATTCCCAACGAGGCAATGTTTGAGCCCGAGATTGATGAAATGATCGAGACGATCATGGATTCAGAAAGGCTTATCTATGATGATATGAAAAGTGAAGTCGATACGTCATTGTATAATGGAGTACGTATGTCTAGATTGAAAGCACTCCTGGTTCTTCTCAACATGCAGGCAAAGTTTGGATGGAGTGACACTAGCGTCACAACGCTTTTCAGGTGATCTATTATAGTTAGTTTACTTTAATAGAACTCTAAATGTATAATGATCTGATAGATTTTTACACGACTGTATCATATTTTTATGTTGTGTAGATTACTGAAAGAGCACATACTACCAGCTGACAATGTGATGCCAGATTCCCGAGATGAAGCAAGAAAGATTTTGCGAAACTTGGGGATGGATTACAATTCTATCCACGCTTGTCCTAATGACTGCATTCTTTTCAGAGGGGAATACACAGACATGGAGAAGTGTCCGAAATGTGATTCCGAAAGATATCGAGTAGATCTCCACGGGACAAAAATTCCACAAAAGGTTTTGCGACATTTTCCTTTGCTTCCTCGCATCAAGAATTTCTTCGAATGTAAGTCCATGGCCGCCCTAGCATCATGGCATGAGGAGAATAAATCTTCGGATGGTGTGCTACGAATTCCTGCAGATTGCGCAGCCTGGAAACATATAGATGGAACATGGTCGGATTTTGCCAGGGAAGCTCGAAATTTGCGCTTAGGCCTGGCTATGGATGGCGTAAATCCATTTGGTCAAAGATCAACATCTTACAGTGTATGGCCCGTTGTCATCGTCAACTACAACATTCCCCCGTGGTTGACTACGAAGAAGGGGCACCTATGGCTAAGCTTGATTGTGCCAGGGCGATATAAAGTGGGGAATATGGATGTGTATCTTCGTCCACTATTGGAAGAGCTACAACAATTGTGGATTGGCATAGAGGTGGTGGATATGAGCCGACACACAGGACGACGGAATGCTTTGATCAGAGGCATTCTAATGTGGACCATGCATGACTATCCCGGGCTAACAGAATCCTCAGGTGATCTATTGACACTCCTCACTCAGACACTGTAAATATTGTTTTTTCCCATAGTTGATCTATTATCATGTGTATACATGCAGGGCTTCAAACAAGCGGATATAGAGCATGTGTCACATGTGGACCTAGACTGAATGCACGTAGGGCACCCTCACTGAAGAAGCAAATCTACGAAGGTCATCAAGCGTATCTTCCAGAGAATCATGTGTTACGCGACGGCTTTTTGGGAAGAGAGCCACCAAGGATGTCTGCACAAGCATGGTTAGAGCAGAAGGAGATGTGCGATGACGGATTGCCTCCAGGGATGAAGAGACTATCTCTATGGTACGAGTTACCATACTGGCCCCGACTCATGATCAATCACTTGCTCGATCCAATGCACATATTCAAGAATGTGGGTAATCTACTATGGGACCATTTGACCGGCAAGAAAGATACTTTGGGAGCCAGAGTTAACCTTAGAAATGTGGATCGTATGGAGCAATATTGGCCGCAAACAGCGTCTGATGGATCGATAAAACTCCCTAAATCACCATGGATTTTCACAGGAGCCCAAGAACGCAAAGTAAAAGAGGCCATTCGATCTTTGCGGACCCCCACTGGCGTAATGCACTCGCTCCGAACGTGTTTTACTAAAGAAGGAAAGCTTACCGGTTTGAAGTCACACGATTGTCATAGAGGTAGCCCCTCGTAGTGCAAGGACGTATGAAGGCTACCATGTGCCAATCACAACGACATCAATGGAGGAGATCAGAGAAGATGCTCAATCAGAAGCCGTTGCGGTGGTGCCAGACGAGCATCAAGATGCTACTACTCTATATGGGGTGCATGCAGAGGAGCTACAAAATGAAATAGAGGATATGTGTTTAAACGGAGAGCTCTATATAGATATAGGAAGTTATGCTGAGTTATGCGAGGATGAGAGAGAGATCTCTTAAAGCCACAAATATTGTATTTGAACAATTTTGCTCCGTGTTGTAAAAGCTCTGGCTCTCTAAGTACCTTCCATGGTGTATAACGCTCTTTTCTACTCGCGCTCACATCTTTTGATTGAAAATTCTGAATTTTCGACTTGCCTCTTCTATCACTCGATTCATTGCGTCATTGTATTTATATGCGTCATTACGTCATTGTATTTAATGGTCTTTGCGTCATTGTCTACTCTATTCATTCAATATTAAGTTTAAATATTCGTGTGTTTAATGCAGGTATGGATGATGAGGAGTTTCTTTCTTCTTTGTCACCGCAGCAGAGACAGTGGTACGTGGAGCGTCATCGCTCTGGCGCATCATCGCGCATTCCTACACCATCCGCATCTCCCTCTCTTTCGGAGCATTCGGCGCGCTCCGAAGCTTCGGCGTCGACGAGACGAGCTTCACACTCGTCTAGACACCGGCGCTCTAGTGGTGGCGGTGGCGGTTGTTGTGGGGATTTCGCCACCGATGCCTCCACACCGCCTCGTGTTCGACGAGGCTCTTTACCCTCCCCTTCTTTGCCCGCCCCCACACCAGCCACAACATCGCCATCTACGCCAGGTTTTGCACGGCTGACTGTTCCTAGAGGCTACACACCTCTACCTACTCCGCCAGGAGCCACCCCACTCGACACTCCTCGCTTCGGGGCCCAGACGCCGGTGGAGACACCTGACGTCCGTACCCCCATCGACACGCCAGCTAGAGACCCCTGCCGGGACACCCAGGTTCACACGTCACCGGCCAGAGGGCTTGCCTTACTCCGTCGACATCAGCGGAGGCATCATCATGGATGATGACGGCAAGAAGGTGATCTCGCGCATGCGTGGTCTTTGCTCTCAGCTATTTAGACACTATATACCAAACAAATGGAGTGAAGTACCAAGTGATTTACAAAACAGAGTCATCAGCATACTTCATGATGAGTTTCCCGTTCCAACACGGGATCAGCGCTTCAATGAAGACCTGATGAAGATTTGAATGCGCGAATACTGCAAACACAAGCGTTCCGAAGTGCAAAAAGCAATCAAGAATTGGTGGAATAGGCCAGATTGGCTGGCCAAAGAAGATTGGAAGAATGCGAAGAAAGCAGCGCGCGAGAATCCCGACAAGTGGAAGCAACAAAAGGATGCAGCCAGAGCGCGAGTAGAGGCAGGGAGCTCGCACCACTTGGGGAGCGGTGGATGGGCATCATTTGAGCCCGATTTTGTAAGTCTTTTCACATTGCTCTTTATGCATGTTCGATAGTTTAGGGTTTATGAGTTTTATAGTTCTAACATAATGAAATCTTTGTATGTTTTGACAGTGGTCAATGACAGGACGTGATCCCATACCGTACGAGCGCGAGTACGCAGGCAGGAAGGGCTTAAACGCCCTGATGGACATTCTCAGTTCTCGCGGCAGCATGGTTAGTATTAGGGTTTACTCTTTTTTATTTTTTGTATTGTTTTATAAATGTCGTTATATGTTTATACTTACTGAAAGCTGTCTTATTGTCTTTTTTTGCAGAATCCGACAGATACGCTGCTTGGACGCGATGAGACGTCTGACTAGACGACGTCAGTTTAGCCGTAGCTAGATAGCATTAGTTTAGGGTTTCTCATAGCTTATGTATCATGAGACGGATTTTATACGTCTTTTTGAACCATGTATATTATTACATTTGTCACCGCAGTTCCTTTTGCCAATCAATTCTTTATGCCTATGATGTTGTACAATTGTCATTATTACATTTTCCAATCAATTCATTTTGCCTATGATGTGTACAATTGTCAATTTTGCAAACAATGCGTCTTGTGGGTGACTATTTTGGGTCTATTATCTACCTTTGCACTTTTTTTAAAAAGTGAATCAAGTACAATATGGTTGATGGGTGGCAGGGCATTCAATGCCCTGCCACCAAAAAAATATTCTCTCGGGCGTCGCTATAAGCGTCGCTATTTATGGCTCTGTAGCGTCGCTATGAGCGTCGCTATAGTCTTCTGTGTAAACGTCGCTATAAGCGTCGCTATAGGCGTCGCTATATGCGTCGCTATATAGCGACGCTCATAGCGACCCATATAGCGACGCCTATAGCGACGCTCGTAGCGACGGTTTTAGCGACGCCGGGGGTTATAAAAACCCAATGTATTTCCGTCGCTAACAGCGTCACAAGAGCACACAACCTCTTGTAGTGTTGGGAGTAACCTTTTGCAACTAAACGCGCCTTGAACTTGTCAAAAGATCCATCTGCTTTTACTTTTGTTTTATACACCCACTTACATTTAATAGTTGTACGACCAGGAGGTAATTCAGTTAGTATCCATGTACCTTTAGAGATAAGAGAATCGTACTCTGTTTCCATAGCCTCTTGCCATTGATCCTTTTGTGGTGAAGAGATAGCTTCATCATAAGTAACGGGATCTTCAGAAGTAGAAAAAGCATTATCAACAATATCGTCATCATAAACATGACATGAGCCATGTTCAAAATCAATAGGCAGATCAACAAAAATATCAATATCATCATTGGCAACATTTGGAATGGATGGTTGTGAGGAGGAAAGTTGCTCTATAGGAAGTGTTTCATCTTCTAAAAGAAATGGAAAAGCCTGAAGCAATGATTTAGTATCATCAGAATCATCCATGGACCATGAGCCTCCCATAAGCTGTTCGTTAAAAGTAGCATCACGATTCACAATTACTTTCTTGGAGGAAGGGTCATAGAATTTGTAGCCTTTGGAAGTGTCAGAATATCCAATAAAAATAACTTTAAGACCAGGAGCATCAAGCTTTGTTCGTGTTTCTTTGGGAACATGAATATAACCAATACATCCAAAGGTTCGAAAATGAGATACAGAAGGAATGTCACCTGTCCATGCTGTGATGGGTATCTTACCAGAGGGTGCAGTAGTAGGAAGATGATTCTGAATAAATGTTGCTGTCAAAGTAGCTTCAGCCCAGAAAACACGAGATAAGCCAGAATGAATCAGCATACATCTTACAGCATTGAGAATAGTGCGATTCTTTCGTTCAGCAACACCATTCTGTTGAAGCGAATATGGAATAGTGTGTTCATGATGAATTCGACTGTCAGCACAGTAACTCACAAACTCTCGAGAAACATATTCGCCTCCATTGTCACTACGAAGCTTCTTAAGGCGACGACCAGTTTGAAGTTCCGCAGCCTTGTGGAATTGTTTGAAAACAGATAAGGCTTCAGATTTTTGTCTAAGTAGAAATACAGTCGTATACCTTGAGAAATCATCAATGAAAGTAATGAAGTAGCGATATTGTGATCTCGAAGAAGGTAGAGGTCCACATATATCAGTATGAACAAGATCCAAGATGTCATCAGAATGAGTTGTATTTGAAAGAGGAAAGGGTTTACGATTGTGTTTCCAAAGAGCACAAAATTCACAAATTCCCATATGGGGATGGGCTTTAAGATCCATGCCATGAACAAGATCACGACGTTGAAGATCAAGGAGTTTTGAGAAATCAGCATGAACAAAACGGTGATGCCATACTTTGCAATCATGATCACCTGGAGCAGTGACAATATTTGCTACAGCATCGTTGAGAGAGAGTTCAAATAAATTACCGTTTCGAGGAGCAGTGGCTATAGTCTGTCCATCTTTCTCAATTCGGCATTTGGTATAATCAAATCCAACAAACAGACCAAGATCAACAAGTCTAGCAACTGAAAGAAGATTACGTTGAAGATCTGGTACATGTAATACTCCTCGCAAAATTCGAGTGGAAGAAGATAAGGTACCAAGATATAAGTCTCCAATACCCTTTACTTGACAAGTAGTATCATCAGCAAGATAGACAACACGTTGAACTGGCAGTGGATGATAGTTATGGAGCCACTTAGACTGATATGTCATATTTCCTGTAGCACCAGAATCGACAATAAAAAGTGATCCATCACGTACATGAAGTATTCTGTCTTGAGCAACTGAACATAGGACGCAGCTTGTTTCTGGTACAATGTTGTTTCGATGTTCAGTAGCATATGCTCTATTCCGATCTGTGTCGAATCGACGCTTATAGCACATATGAGTGGGATGATCAGATCGTCCGCAATATTCACAAGAAGAAGAAGAAGAGTCTCTAGATAAACGTGGTTGTTTTGTGGTAATATTGTGTTCTTCATCATATTGACATGCCCAACAATCATCTTCAGTATGGCCATTTCTGTTGCAGTAAGAACATTGCTTATTAGGAAATTTGAGACGAGAGAAAATATTACCGCGACGGCCACCTCTGCGGTTTCCTCGTTGAAATGGACGCCTTCGAGCATAAAAAGCACGTTCCATCTGTTGTGACTCAGTCTCCTCTTGTGAAATCATAGCTGTATCGTGACCAGCATTCCGACGTTCTTGACATTGAGAGTATTCAATTAAAGACATGAAAGCTTGGTCGAAATCAAGACCATCTTTATTAGAGAGAATAGTAACAATGTTATCATAAGAAGAGTCCTTCACCGTATCAAGGAGAAGTGTAATCAGTTGCTTTTGTGGAACAGGATCACCGGCAGCAACAAGTTGATTAATAATAGATTTGAAAGACTCAATATGTCCCGTCATGGCAGTACCAACTTCATATTGTAACTTGTTAAGCAACCCTCTCAAATAAAGTATTTCTGTAACAGATTTCTTCTGAAAGTTTGCAATAAGGTACTTCCATACGTCATGGGAAGTAGGCAGTTCATACATATCAAGCAAAAGGGAATCAGTAAGAGCAGAAAGAATATACCGATGAGCTGCTTTATCACGTCGTTGCCAATCCGTATAGGCAACATTCCAATCTTCAAATATAGGTCCTTCAGTGATAAGCACGTTATCATTATTCGTATCAACAGGCTGAGGCGGACAAACACGATTTCCAAGAACAACATCGGAGAGTTCATCGCCTTCAAGAATTAACAACATCTTTGCTTTCCAGCCTGGAAATCCTTGACCTTGGAAAGGAGGAACAGAACGTTGGCCAGAAGGAAAGCCGTTGACGAGAATATTCATAGCCATATCTTGTTGCGAGAAGACGTATAAGATAAGATCGCAGAATCTGCACACCATATATGGTGAAGGCCGCAATTGAGAATGAGAGAGATATGAGTACTGCGTTCTGTCAACGATGAACGTAAGAAGGATGCTCAAGGAACGTCCAAAGATGTGAGAGACGTCACCCAAAAAAGACAGGGTAAAGGAGACGTTAATAATAAACGAGTCCTCAAAATAGAGTGGCGTGAGACGCAAGATTGACGGCCACAATACGAATAGCAAAAAGCTAAATCTTCTCGAAAAAGTTAACGCCAAAATAAGAAAAACGATCGCGGACGCTTCACGAAGAAGTAGGAGGAAGAAAGCTGCGTCAAGCTCTATTGCAGTAAAAACAGCATAACTTTCTACTGCGAACTCCGATTGACACAAACCTAGAACTCAAATCGAAGAGCTCGAGGAGACGAACAAGTTTTGGATGAAAATTGCCATTGCGCTTTTCCCGTTTCTCCAAATTTTGAGCAGAACAGCAAGAAAAATTGAGATGAAGTTCAGGGTGTCATTAACAAGAAAACGTAATCAACGATTAGATTGATTATAAATAAATGCCACATAAAACACTAATCATATTCTTCTTAACACAAAACAACCACAGTTAACAAGAATCAACGCTCAAAAATAAAATTTGTAACAATTTTGAATCTTACATGCGAATCGCATACACATACTGTTGTCACCATGAATTGAATTGGCGCGTGATCGTTACCGCTCTGATACCATGTTGAGATGTAGAGAGAAAGAGAGAGAGACGAGACAAGAGACACACCATATACGCTCCCAAAGACAAATATATAGGTGAGACCAAGTTCAGTAGAGTGAGCCATATATATCTCCAACAATTGTAAGATGCCTAGTACTAGAGATACCTACAAAAGAAAGATTAGTATCATTGTTTCTAGAGGGACTGCTAAAAAAAGAACTTCATGCTATATTGTATAGCAAGAAGCATATGACCCTAGAAGAGTGTGTGTCAGATGCTATTGACTTAGGAGACAATTGTGATATTTTCAATGAGGAAGATGTCCCTAAAAATAATCTAAGCGAGAAAACAACATCCACCAAACTAGCACACGTGGGAACGGCTGCTGCAACACCACTTGCAGCCATATATGACATGCTCAAAAGGATGAATAAAGTGGTTAATAACATGCAAAAAGCACCTATGAGGGGACCAGGGCAAGGGATATCTCAACAGGGACAACCAATTAGGCTGCAGAAATGGTGTGCAATCGAGGGAAATGGACTAACCATGAGACCAATGAGTGCTATTACCGACCAAGGTATGATAGAAACTCTCAATACGTGCCTATGAGGCCACAAGGACAACCCATGTACAGAGATTAGCCTAATATGGCCCCAGGTCAAAGACCACCGATGGGTATGGAAAGACCTCAACCTGTATTGGGTCAACAACCTTCATATCCTGGACATAATACAGTGCTTGTAAAGTACATGCATTCATAGGGAGTCATCGATGAACAAGCACTAGCGCATGTTACACCCTATGTTGATCCTAGTCCATCTACAGTAATGGTAGAAGGAGATTGGTATAATTCACATTCACCACCAATGGAAGAACGTGTGACTTATACTATACCAGAGCTTTGGACCGATGTACTATGTAGCTAATCAAGGTGTTAGACCTCCGATGGTAAGACCCATGATTAAGCCAAGAGCTGAAAACTATCATAATTGTGGTGCAGATGATCACTAGAAAAATGAATGCCTAGAGCCGGACAAGAACATTAAGCCAGTTGAAGCCTTTTGTATGCAATGTGGGAAAAAGGGAGGACACTTCCTTGAAGATTGTCCAAAAAATCCTTTAAACAAAGGTAAAATACTAGTGAACGTAGTCCAAGTGATACCTAGTAGCTCATTAGAGAGTGAACCTATTGTTCAAATCAAGGTAATCACCAAAACTCCGGCTAAGAAAAAGAAACATAACTCCTCTGATGATCTGGAGAATACTAAAATTTCCTCTCAAAAGACCAAGAGAAGCAGAAGCAAAAGGTATGAGATGAGAAAACAAAAACAAAAGGTTGAAATCAAGGAGAAAGCAAAGAAACTATTCCAAGAAAAAGTGAAAGAAGCTGGAACCGAAATCAAGGAAACCACAGTGAAATCTGGAGGATCAATTTTGGTAGACAAAGTTTTGAGCCAATCAATGCAGCTTTGGAAGCTTACCAAGTGAAACTTAAAGCATGCCAAAACATGGAAAACAAATGGAAAAACTATCCTTCTCTAGATATGGAAGCAGCTAAGCTTGAAGCTTATGAAAATTTGGTAAGAATTACTCAAGAGATGGTGGAAAAACAAAAACCCAAGCTCGAGAGTATGGCAAAACCTGAGGAGCTTGTGGAAGGAACATGTAAAGAAAAATCTGAAGTGTTTGTAGATCCCTACCTTGAAACAAAAGAGCCAGAACTCATAGTGCCTGACAGTGAAGATGTCTTAGATGGAATTCCATTCGTAGAAGAAGACTAGCCAGGACACTTGTGGGAAAAAGTTAAGAGATTAATAATGGGAGCCTAACTCTGATGTCAGCTCCTATAGAGGAAGTTTGGTTAGAAAATCTACCTCCTAATATGGACATGGATGTACAATCCTATACATAGCATGGCCAAGGGCCTATATAGGGTATATTTGGGTGGTTATTTGCATTTCCTAGTCCTCTCTTTCTCAGATTGGTATTAGAGCTTGAGGGATAAGGAAGCTATGGAAGAGGGGAAGGACGTAGGGCATGGACTCACACTTTTCTCTTCTCTCTCTCTCTCTCGATCTCTGTCTTGATCTCAGCATGGAGGCATGGTCTCTCTCTCTCTCTCTCTCTCTCTCTCTCTCACTCTCACAAACACACACACACACACACACACATAATAAGAGGAAAACTATAGAACTACCACTATTGTCATGGCTTAACAAAGAAAAATGGAGAGAGAATTCTATGTGTGGGAATAGTGGTGGGAATAGGTGAGATAACGCATTATTGAAAATACGCACGATAATAGCTGCGATAGTATATCTGCGACTTACAGTGGATGCCACTTTTTGGATAGTATCGTCGCTCAAGTGGAATCCTAGCATGAGTTACTGAACTGGGGGTAGACTATTTGGAAAAAATGTCATGATTATTGATGCTTTGATTGATATATATGGCTTATATTAGGACCGATATTGCTTTAGTAGATATATTTTCTAAAAGCGGTGTTTTGTAGTGCCAGTGATTGCGGGAATGCTCATATAGTGGAAGATTTGGGTAACCACTATTGTGGCCTTTGGTTTTCATAATGATAGTCTAAGTGGTATGCATTTGCAAAAAAATCTAGTGTTTCATGAAAGGCCAAGCACACTGATGCAAGCTAACACTTCATTTGTAAAGTGCTTGAGGATAACTACATCCAGGTTTCAAGATTTATATGATGACAACCCATGGATCTTGTCACAAGGGGTACTCTCTCCTTTGAGTATTTTTTGTCCTGCATGCCTCCATCTATGATCATGGAAGAGGGGAAGGACATAGGGCATGTATTCACACTGTTCTCTTCTCTTTGTCAATCGCTCTCTTGATCTCAGCATGGAGGCACAGATGATGCATGGTTAATCTACATTGGTTGATTTGTCTTTAATGTGGTGGTGAATGCCAAAGCTACTCCATGGTTAGGTGTTGTGTGTTAGAATACTTGTAATACCCACATGTCATCAATGCACGCATGTGCATGTGCATGCGCACGTTCACTTATCTACTACCGACCCAAAACACTATATAAGGAGGCCATTCCATAATAACTAATAACTTATTCTCCTAAATGATTTTCTCATGTTAAACTAATCATTTAATATGGGGAAGTGCCAGGGGAGAAAAAGCTAGAATATTGGTTAAGCTGGCAGACCGACCACAGTAGGGATCCGAAGGAGGGAAAATAGGGATCCAAAGGGGGGCCCATCTGCAAAAGAGCAATGTGTAAAAATGGGCTTTAAGGACCCTAAGGTTCATCCCATTAAGACTTCCAAAATGCTAAGGTTCCAAAATTCAAAGGTTGTCTCTAGTGGTCAAGCTTAGTAAAATTGGATGCTTAGTGAGTGTGCCAAAAAGTCTTCAAGGCTCCTACATAGGAGGGGGCGAGCCTTGTAAGTGGGAGATGAGAGAGAAACACACACACACACACACACACTCTCTCACAGGCGCCCTTTACACAAAGGGAATGAGGGACACATGTCAGCTCCCTAGGCCAATTGCCCACAAGGTGCACTCAAATCCTATTGGATGGCCATAGAGGTGGACCAATGAGAATTAGGCTAGAGTAAATCTAGTTTAATTCATTTAAAAACACTTAAAAAAAATAACCAATAATAATTAAGCTCTCTATAAGACTATTGGACAGTCTCCCAAGGGGTCCAATGAGCATTCAGCAGCCCAATGGCTTGCCCTCTTCCTATTGGCCAGAAGACAAAGGGGTCCAATGAGAGTTTAGTTGCATTATTTAATTACCTTAAGCTCTCACAAAAGAGTAAAGGGGGACACATGTCGCAAGGCTATCACTTATACTTCTCAATTTTCATTGGCTAAGCTTGGAGAGGTCCAATGAGGTGCCAACATGAGGATTTAGCAAGAGGGGTCGACCAAGAGAGAGAGGGGGCTGATTTTTCAAAGGCATTATTCCACACACACTCACATTAGCTCATGTGTGAAGCAAGAAGACTCTCTCTCTCTCTCTCTCCTTCTCAAGGTTTAATGGAAAGCTTATCACCCACTCCAAGCTTGTGAGAAGGGAGGCCTACACCAACAACTCTTGGCTTTGTGATGCAAATCCAACCAAGAGCCAAGATTCAATGCATGCTCATCTCCTCTACCATGCTAATTACTAAGCTATGCTATGCTAATATGAGTGACTATGTGAGGAGATGTACTTCTTTCTCGTAAGACTACTCCTTCTTCCTCTCAATCTATTCTCATACTCCGCTAGCTCTCACCATCTTTAAAGGTGTGTGAGGTCTTGGGTATGAGACTGTGAGGAAATTGATGTTGTGTTTTATAAGTGTTTGTTGAGTGCTTGAAGCTTCCATCTTCATTGCACTAGCTAGTCATTGAAGGAACAAAAGAATTGTATTATAAAATGTCTCCCTTGATGCGGGAAACGTATAATACATAGCCTTTTGGAGGGGGGACCGGCTCCATGTAAATGCGGTCCTTAACTGTTGTTAATAGCTTAATTTCTCTCTCTTTTGAAGTATTGTCATGCCTATCTAACTAGCTGTTATTCCTTTTGTTGCTCTCTCCACCCAAGCACTCTTGTTATGCTCATTAGGAATCTATTTTAATGAAATACTCACTATGTTCATGCTATTTTCTGCTACACACAAGTTACTAGGCCATTAAATGTTACAGGCCATATACATGAATCATGCCATCCTATATTGAAGGATAAATAGTCCCTTGCATTCTTGCCTACTTGCTCTAGTTGTTTATATTGCTATCTAAGCTCTACCTTGAGAGGGCATGGGTGGATGATGTCATCAGTAGCAATAGAGATAATCTAAATTTTGATTTGCCACTAATCTACTTTGCATGTATCTCTCTACTGACATTGCTACAAGATCATATTCTGTTCCACAGTTCTTACATGTTATCAAAGTTTTATGTGCTCATGGCTAATATTGTACGAGAAGTACTTGTAGTACCTTGCAAAATCAATGCCTTACTGTGTTCGCATCTTCAAATGTTGTTTCCGATGATACTCCATGAGGCATTCATCGACCAACCATCACAGAAGGCAGACTTTATGGAACCAGCTACACTTTGAGGAAATTAAATTTTTTTACAATTTGGGTTTTTATCTTCCTAGATAAATTGTTGGGACAAAATGGTGCTAACCTAGAGCCTGCTCCAACAACTAATTTGGAAAATCCAAGTGTAGTAATTCCTCTAGATGCTACTGTTCTACGTGCTTGGAGGAGAAGGAATGCATATGTGTTGTGCACCATTTTCATGTGTGTAAGTGATTCTATTCTCACTTTGATTTAGCAATGAGCACACCACTAAAGTAAAAGAAGCATGGAGCATGTTGTCTCACCAATATCAGGTGCAAAATCACACCAGAATTCAAAACTCAAAAATCAGCTTGTTACTACAAAACTCACTGACGGAGAGAAGGTGGAGACCTTTATTAAGAAAATTAAGGATCTATGAGATCAATTAACTTCTATTGGTGTGGTCATTTATCCAAAAGTGCTAGCTCGGTGCTGCATTTATATACTTTTAGCTAGATATGATGGTCTTGTTATGGCGCTCAACACTCAGAGTCATCCAACCCCTCTTACATTTGAAGTACTACGTGTAATGTTGCTTGAAGAGGAGCTACAACTCAGGACTAGGGATGGTGGCGGTGATCCCACTTTTATGGCCAACACAAAAGGAAAGGGAACTACATCAAATACCTCTAAGACAAAACCCAAGAATAAGAAATTTATAAGTAGATATTTTTATTGTGACAAGAAAGGTCATGTTGTTAAAGATTGCAAAAAGAAGAAAGCAGATGAGAAGAACGACACTTTGAAAGCTTCTTGGAAGGAAAGAGAATCTACCAACAATGTTGAGATAGAGATTTAATTATGGGTTACCATAAAGGAGTTATGCTTATTAGCACAAATCCCATTTGTTGATGAATCTCGGATTCTAGATAGTGGAACATCTCAACATATGACTAGTAAGAAAAATTGGTATAGTTCCAAGAAGCCTCTAATAGAACACATCAGTGTAATTGTTAGGAATAATGAAAAATTTATTGCAGGAGAGCCTTTAAATTATTATTTTTTGAAAGCTACATGTGAAACTAAGAAACTCTTTCACGTGTTATATGTGCCACAAATCAAGAAGAATCTACTCTCGATTGCTGCAATCACTAATCGTGGACTTGAAGTTTGTTTCATGAAAAATAAAGTAAAAATTGGATTGTCAAGGCGATACAAGGGAAAAGGGAGTAATACACAATAATGTTTACGAGCTTTCTACACTTACAGTAACTATAGTAAAAGCTATAACTCAGTGATGACATGAAAAATGTGGTACTTTGGGCCATGACATTTTCTATGGCATTGGCACAAATATCCTTATTAGGTATTGTGACTTTGATTAGACATGAGATTGTGAATCTATAAATTCAATTTATAGATACTGTTTCTCACTCTGTTATGGAAAGTTTTCTTGGATTAGCACGAAGTAGCAAACCCATTGATCTTTCTTCAAGAAAAGCGGAGTATAAAGCTACTTGATCTGCAGCTTGTGAAGCAAAGTTGGCTTAGGAGAGTTCTCATGGACTTAGATGTTCTTGTTGATTCAACAACAACACTTCAATGTGACAACCAAAGTTACATGGAACCCTGGATTCCATGCATACACAAAGCATATTGAGGTTCAATATCATCATGTTTAAGAGCTTATTGAGGATGATATTGTGGAGCTAGAGTATTGTCCTAATAAAGGTAACTGTGCAGATATCTTCACCAAAGCTCTTGGGAAAGACCAACTACTTCTACACCTTCATTCACTCAGACTTGGTGCACAACTAGTATAAAGCATCTTTGGGTGTTCATTGAGGGGGGTGTTAGTATACGTGCAATGGCCACCTATTAATTTTTTCCTCTATCATATATGTTGCACAATTTGTAAGGCCCCCATATGAAGAAGAAGCCAATAGTACATATGTATTTGGTGAACTCTAAATTATGAGTTGATGAGGTCTTTATTTGTTACTAGGGATGGTAGGGTGCTAATTCAAGAGCTCAACCTTTGGGTCTCGGGCACAGTGAGCAGCTCTGGCTGGGGGGTCTAGGGGACTAGCATTGAGATATAGGGGACTACCACATGCAAATAACCACACAACCATGCCGTCCTTGGCTATGATATTTGTAGGACTCTCTTTACTGCATGTCCATATTGGTCCTTGGCCTACTCGATCTTACCCTAGGCTTCACATTACTGCCCCCTTGGAGAAGCATGTTTGTCCTTGACAACAAAAGTGGTGATATCGTCTTAAGAATACTAATGTTTTCCACAGTGGCATCCTTTATGGATCTAGCTATCCATTTGACCGAAACACGATTCAATAGGTCCAAGGTTCAATGAAATCAAGAATAACATCTTGATTTTTCACATTGGTCTCCCTTTGCAACCGTTTTGTGTAGCTGAACTAGATCCAAAATAATTTGTGTAAACTCCATTTTTAACTCACCAGCGTATGCTAAACGAGTTACTACAACTAAGGGGTATCTAAAAGAATACCTCTCCTTACGTCCCATGAAAGTAACATGCTGACATAACTCATCAGTAAAGATGAAGTCCTTGAGTTGTTATCATTCTTTATCAATAAACAACCCCACTATAACTGGTGATTGAGGTTGAGAACTTGACCTAAACATGAAGGGAATGAACTTAGTCGCAACATGCTTTGCGTCATGGAAAGGAAACTCCAACTAGAGAGATAAACTTTCCAATGGAATTTCTTGATGCTAACAAACACGCTTAGCATATCATTTAGAACAAGACTAACACTTGTAATCTACCTATTCCTTGTGAATGACAAGTAGAATTGAGGTGTGTTTCCCCATTATTTATAGAGAGTCCCCCAAAATGAATGGTAAATAGGGACCAAAATTCCTTGCAACATTGTTGAGTAATCAACAATTGTATAAACAACCAACTTGGTTAACTTTAGATATCCAAAAAGTGGATTGAAAGAGCGTGACAAAGTTTAGTCAACTTATATATCACCCAAACCAAGCCATGACCTCTATTGGTGATTGATAGACCCAAAACCATATTAGGTATTTTGGTAAAAATCTCACATTATGGGAATCTCCAAATCGACTAAATTCATGTAATTTGGGAATTTTCCACTTAAAGTGGGAAAAATTGAGGTGTGTGGTTAGTAAATAAAGGGAAAATCTCATAGGATTGTGGTGTTGATAAACACCAAAAGTCAAGAGGATGTACAACACATGGATTTGAATAATAACTATAAATTACATAAAACAAAGGAAGATACAAAAAAGATTTTGTTTACAAACTGACTAGTATAGTCACAATAGAAGCTCCACATAATTCTACTCCACATTTGATACCATATCTGAACTTTGATCCAAGTGTGGTTGATGTGCACGAGTGAGGCCTTCTTTGGCTTTTAGAGCATGCCTTTCTGGAATCTTTATTCTAGAAAATGGTCCTTCTTTGTTGGGTCTCCAAGACCAAACAATTGCATCTACAGTTTCCCACACTTGTGGGTCCTTATAGTTGACAGCCCAATAACCCTTCCAACAATTGCTGTAAGCTTGAGTATCTGTCATCCCACTTTTTCTCGCGCAAGGTGCCCAATATTGAATCAAGAGTTTTCTGTAGTTTGGTGATGTAGGCTCATTATCAATGTCAGATAAAGCCATTGCAAGCCACACTGGATAGATTTCTGTGTCACTCGGAACAAGCATAAGAAAGTCACCTTGGTGCACATCAGACATAGGGTCAAACTCTTCCCTTGGCCTATCTCGTTGAGGCCCACAAAAATGATCGTTCAACTCTTCAAGGCCTAGGAATCTTTCTGCTCCTTGTTGCAAATTCATTGTAGTGCTTTGTAGGTGAGAATATTCTTGAGTTTTTGGCCAAAACATTTCATACAAGACTCCCTCTGATATGATTGCTTTTCCAATCTCTTCAATTACCTTACTCCAATAATCTATCACGGGTCTATAATATCGCGGAATACTTGAACCATTCCCTAAATTTTTCCAAAATTTTATATAGTTCTTTAGCCCCAAAATGACTTCTTCGTGGGCCTTGACATACTCCGCCATTTGTACTAGAGGTGGATCTCCATGTGGTAACATTGGCTTGCCTTCTGTGTCTGTTTTCCAAAGGCAAATATTTCCACTCCAACTTGATACACCTACATGTGACTTATATTGCATCATTGGTGTCTCATCCTGCATAAAGAACCTGAACTGAAGCGGTTTGGAATGTCCAACAAGTATGTCTTGTCCATCACAAAGATAGCCATCACAATATTACTTGAAACCGGGGATCTTTGTGAGAAAAAATGGAGCTGGAGATGAAGATGAGTTGTTTCGTAATGTATCCATCAAATGTGGCAAAGTATAGGTTTGTGTAACTCTCAGCTTCTCTGAAAACCTACTAAACATGGCGTTTATGTCCTCATGTGTATGCCCAACCATTAAAAATCCCAGCTGGATGGTTTTGAAAACACCCCTTGCAACAAGAATTGACAAATAGGCAAATAAGTATCGATTTTTGTTTTCCCCTGCACAATTATCCAATTGTAGCAACAAGTTCTATGGAAATCTGCGAAATGTTGACCCCAATTCCTCTTCTGCAATTTTTGATGACTGCACAATGGGCTCTTTTCCATCACTCAAGTTATGGTAGTCCAAAGCATCCCTTGAGTTCAAAGCATGTAGTAGTGAAATATTGCTCCTTGGAAGTCCATTTGTTACTAGATCACCAAGAGGATGCTTATCTATCCTCTCTAGGTTATGTAAACAATTAGCAATTGAGCCAATTGTAAGATTTGGATCAGCTAGCCACAAACCATTCAAGACAAAGTGTCCGTAATGACCTTCTCCATGTCCATGAGTGATCATGCCAATCAATGCCACCTGCAGATTATATCCTGAATCCACACCCTTGGGAACAATGCGTAATCTAGGAATGGCAGTCTTCTTTTGATCCATCTTATCATGGATTATGCATACATATTTTTGTGGTTGAGTTTCTGAATACGTGCGCCATGCATAATATAGGCTTCTGCAACTCTTTTGTTGTGCCATGTGAACTTCTCTCTCCCTCAAGAGAAGAGCTCTCTCTTCAAGAGAAGGTTTAGCTTCTAACCTTGCCTTGATTGAGCTACAAATATTGCACTTAGAGAACTCACTCGTCTTTGTTAAAGTGACATGTGGGTACTCTTTGTTCCAAATTCTACCAAAAGAAGATTGGGATAGCTTCTTCTCATAGCCCATTTGGTCAAGTGTCGTGTTGATTTCACATAAAATATCCACTTGTTTGTATGTTGATGGAATCACCAATTGAGTCTCTCTTGAGCCATCTAGCAGTGTTCTACTTCTATGTGGCATCTTCTCAGAGTTGTTTTCCACAAACTCATTTAGTAGTGCTCTTGCTAAACTAGTATGTTGAAGTCCCCTTCTCAATGTACATGTGTTCCCATGTACATATTGGCGCACACCATTTTCAAAGTTCTCCTTGTATCAATAAAATGATGTCTTTGGTATTCCATGTAGCTCATACCATGCTCTACAACAAACAATAGAGCCATTTAGCCTGAATTGGTATCGTGACTTCTCATCTTTCTGATAACATATAGAAATAACATCATAAACATAATTAGTGCGTGATTTTTGAGACTCTCCCCAAAACTGTTGTCGTAACCTTGTCACCATATCACGATCTGCAAACTGGAAACATTTTTGTGCACAACAATCAATGCATGATACCCTTTGAATTGATTTGTTTGAAAGGTAAAAAGTCGAAGCTGGTGCTGCTTTTGATTTTTGAGTCCTGTTCATGAAAGTGTATCGTCTCTTCCTTGACAACTGGACAACATTACTCCCATCAAGGTTTTTTCCAACATTGTCATCGTTGGATACATCCTCATATGTAGCATGCATGCCATCAACAGGAACAAATCGTTGTAATGGGCTCCCATTCAACATTGTTGTCTGCTTGATGGGCCACTTTAGCAAAGTGATGCTACCCACTTCAACCACATCATCAATGCTTGCATTTTCTCTTTCAATACCCACACCCACACAATCAGGACCAAGTTCCTGAAAGTTGACATAATCATGTGGAAATACATATAAGATGGTCCCTTCATTCATGGTTTGCATCATTGTGTCATCTTTTAAAAGGACCCTTTGATTTCTCCAAGACTCTCGAATCATTGCTTCAAATTCTGGGCTTGTCATAGGTATTGCATCTGTAACTAGAGGATCAGAATGATCATGTTCTTCATCACCATTGCAGCTTTCCTGTGGATCAATTAAGTTCCCATTTAATATAAAAGATTGCAAAAGAAGCTTTGACCATCGAACAGTACTCCATAATGAGCCTTGGAGAGATGAAGTATCCATTGTAGGAAAAGGTAGGACCACATCCTTCAAGCATTCCTCCACTAGTATGGAGACATTTCCTTGCCCTATCTTTGTACCACCACAAGTGGAATCTGGATCTGTTCTACACACACAGCCAATACCAACAATTTCATTGTCAAGTATCATATGTACTTTCTCCCCAGATTCAAAGTCCATCCTGTAAGTGAAAAAGATTACATTGTTAAATCCATAGTTATAGAAAAATACTCTTCAAACAAAAAATCATGCTACAACATGGAAAAGGTTTGCATAGGTTGGACAAGTGGTGAACCTTGAGACCAAATCCTCCTTGCTATATTAATGGAAGCAAGGTTGGAAATTATGGTGGATCTTGAAACCAAAGCATCCTTGCTATATTAGAGCATAGGTTGGACAAGTGGTGGACCTAGTTGTAATACCCACTGCCACCTATCAACTACTATAGGACTATGCTTTCCAATGTCCAAGTATCCCTTGAGGCTTTCAAGGTTGAACACGTGGTGGACCTTGAGACGAAAATCCCCTTTCTATATCAGAGCATAGCTTGGACAAGTGGTGGACCTAGTTATAATGCCCAATATCCAAGGTGAAATACCTTAGGACCTTGCTACCTTGCTTGCCAATGTTTACGTAGCCCCTCATTTATTTAATGCAAGTAAGGTTGGACAAGTGGTGGACCTTGAAACCAAAGCCTCTTTGCTATATGAGAGCATAGGTTGGACCTAGTTGTAATACCCACTGCCACCTATCAACTACTATAGGACTATGCTTTCCAATGTCCAAGTATCCCTTGAGTCTTGCAATGTTGAACACGTGGTGGACCTTGAAACGAAAATCCCCTTTCTATATCAGAGCATAGCTTGGACAAGTGGTGGACCTAGTTATAATGCCCAATATCCAAGGTGAAATACCTTAGGACCTTTCTACCTTGCTTGCCAATGTTTACGTAGCCCCTCATTTCTTTAATGGAAGCAAGGTTGGACAAGTGGTGGACCTTGAAACCAAAGCCTCTTTGCTATATGAGAGCATAGGTTGGACCTAGTTGTTATACCCACTACCACCTATCAACTACTATAGTACTATGCTTTCCAATGTCCAAGTATCCCTTGAGTCTTGCAAGGTTGAACACGTGGTGGATTATTGAAACCAAAATCCCCTTTCTATATCAGAGCATATCTTGGACAATTGGTGGACCTAGTTATAATGCCCCTCCTTTCTTTAATGGAAGAAAGGTTGGAAAAGTGGTGAATCTTGAAACCAAACCCTTTGGCTATATATAGAGGATAGCTTGGACAAGTGGTGGGCTTAGTTGTAGTATCAAATGTCCAAGGTCCAAGGTGAACTATGTAAAGACCTTACTTCCAAAAACAAAGTCGTACAAGTGGTTCTCCTTCAAACCAAAACGTCCTTAGTGTATTAGAACATAGCTTCGAGAAGTCGTGGACTTAGTTGTAATGGTGAATGTCCAAAGCAAACTATTATAGGACCTTGCTTCCCAAATCAAGTTTGGACAAGTGGTGGATCTTGAAACCAAAAACCCCTTACTGTATTAGAGCATAGCTTAGATAAGTGGTGGAGCTAGCTGCCATGGAAAATGTTCAATGTGAACTGCTACAGGACCTTGCTATTAAATGTCTAAGTAGAGCTAGCTTCTTTAATGGAATCAAGGTTGGGAAAGTGGTGCATCTTGAAACCAAAAGCCCTTTATTGTATTAGAGCATAGCTTGGACAAGTGAGGGACCTAGTTTTAATGTGTGATGTCCAAAGAAAAGTATTACAAGACCTTGCTTTCCAATATTTGAATTGGTCAAGTGGTTAAAACTAAGTATAAAACTTTGACCATTTTTCTCTCGAATTGCCAAAAAGCTAGTTTTAGACACCCCTAAATGAAAATGGTTTAGGGTGGCCTTAAGCAACGTTTTTTCAAAGACTTGAACAAAAGGGTTGCCGAAGAGTAATGAAAATTTATTATGGCTTGAAGTGCCTGAGTATGTGAAAACAAGCCTAGGTTTTCCACGAGGCAAAAGGTGACATAATAAGAACATTGGAAACTTAGGATTGACCATGTGGCCTAAACTTTGGCAAGTGAAGTGGTGGCCAAGTTTTGTGGCACAGTGTGCACTTGGTCCTATATGTGTTGACCACTTGGCTAAATCTAGGACCATAAGGCCAAACCTTTGGCACCTTAAATATAGTATGGGACATAATCTAGAACTGCTATAGTAAATTAGTAGTATAGTTAATATGTTAATATTTGTATTATATTTAAGTATATACTAAATATAATTTATGTTCAAAATTTCACTAATGAAGAATGTTCCCATTTAGCACTCCAGATGCGGGGTCTTAGGGCAATGCCACAATGGGGTGACAAGGCAGCGCTTCCACGTGAGGTTTGGGGGTAGCGCTCTTGATGGGGATGTGGAATATAGCGCTCTCGATGGCGGGGCTTGGGAGGCTGATTTTGGGATATTGTTCCGGGTGGTGTCCAGGGCAGCGCCCCCGTGGGGCTAGGGGCAGCGCCGAAAGATTTTTTTTTTTAAAGTGAATTCATAGTATAGAGTTACGCATGTTTTGCATATTTTCAACCATGATTTCTTTAATTTTGGCTGTGTGAATTGGTTAATGTTTTATATTGCTTTTGTTTTTTTTAATCCTATGATTAAACATGGACTTGTAGCATACGTGGCATTCTAATAAACCCTATCAAGATTAGGCACAGAGAGAGCGCACGAGCAACGCACACAGAGAAAGTAGGCGAGCAGCAAACACACAGAAAGCGCACACGGATCGTACACAATTGGAGTATACGCGCACGTAGAGGAGAAAGCCCGGCATCGTACACAACACACAGGTGGAGCGCACAGGATTGAAAGTTCACGCACAAGATAAAGAAACAGCAGCGTACGCAACGCTTTCCAGAAGGGCAGGATCGGGCATAGCTTCTTCTCAGGAGACATTGCACACCTCACGAATAGAGAAAAAACAGGTATTTCTCTCTCTCTCACTCTCTGTCTTTCTTCATACAGAGAAGATGGTTCTCTGTAAATCTTCTTGCACACACACTCTCTCATCAAAAGACAGAGATACGTAGTTTAAAAATATCCCCGCACACATACACATATTCCTACACATCGTCTTCCTCTCTTCCACATACATAACCACAGTGAAATCTGTTATCTTGTTGTCTCTCTCTTGAAAATACATGCACATATTCCCACACATCGTCTTCCTCACTTCCACATACATAACCACAGTGAAATCTGTTATCTTGTTGTCTCTCTCTTGAAAATACGTGCACATATTCCCATACATCGTCTTCCTCTCTTCCACATACATAAACACAGTGAAATCTGTTATCTTTCTCTCTCTCCTCTCTCTAGAAAACAGGTATTTCTCTCTCTCTCTCTCTCTCTCTATCTATCTATCTCTCTCTTGAAAATACATGCTCATGTATGTGTGCGTCTGTGTTATCTATGTGTATGTATGTATATTTGTGTTATTTCATTGTAATACTCATACATAATGCAGATACACAATTACACTTAATTACGATATGCACACATAGTATATATACATACATAAATATCACAAATAACTAACACATTGTAATACTAGTAAAATTGAATGGAAGACTTACTCGCATGATCTGTTAAAGTCGATTCTTGTAGCGAGTTTTGGATGTATGCTGAGCTGATTTTCCTCTAATCCATTTGTAGATATGATTGTAACTTCTGTTTCTCAAAAATAGTAGTGTTGTTTAGTGATACACCTAATGGACATAAATGGTTGAAACTAGGACATGTAGACCAAAAATACATGTATTTCTTTGAATGAATATATACACTTTTTGGTGACCCTTACCACAAGTGGTGGACCTTGAGACCAGTGGACTATAAGGACCTCCAAACAATACCTTGTACACTCAATCCTTCTTGGTATCTAGGTTGGACAAGTGGTGGACCTTGTTCAAATTCTCTAACCACTCTCTCTAACATGGTGACATAATTTAGGTGTGATAAATTCATATCTATGCAAACTAATATCAGTTTAAGCTTGTTAATTTGAATTTGTTTGAATTTATGTACAATATAATGATTTGAGGTTTGCATATTTGAATTTAGGTGGTATAATGATATCTTTTTGTGGTAAACTTGAATTTAAAATCAATTTCGCGTGGAATATTTTAAATTTAAGTGGTAAAATTTAAATTTTTATAAAAAAGTTTGAATTTTAAAATTTGGGCGGGATATTTTAAAATTTAGGCGGGATATTTAAAATTTGGGAGGGATATTTTAAATTTAGGCAATTAGATTTTGAATTTTAAATTTAGGCGGGAAGGTTTTGAATTTATAGCGAGATCTCCCTTATATAAGAGAGTATAGGTTGGACAAGTGGTAGACCTTAAAGCTATAGCATCCATGCTATTGGACATGATAGGTAGGGAATCTAGTTGAATATTGTATGTATAATATATATGTAATAGATCTAGCTTGGACAAGTGGTGGACCTTGGAGCAAAAACCCATGTAAAACATATCATGCACATTCCAAGTGGTGAGAAAAAATATCATTTAAAATATATAGCCTTATAGGTTGGACAAGTGGTGGACCTTAACACCAAGATATTCTTAATGTAATGACATAGAGTGGAAAACTGCATGGTGAATCTTGAGACCAAACCATGCTACTAGCGATAATAGCTTAGACAAGTGGTGGACCTTGAAAGTAATCCCCCCATCTACGAAATATCGTGGGTTTAAGGTATTTTGATGCAGCCTAGCATCTTGGAGACATGGTGCAGCTTGCTTCTCTTCATGTTTCAATGGAGCCTATCTTGGACAAATGGTGGAGCATCCTTCTCTCCATGTTTCAATGGAGCCTAGCTTGGACAAGTGGTGGACCTTGGAACCAAACCCCCATGTAAAACCTATCATGGTCACTCCAAGTGGTGAGAAAGAATAACCTTTAAGATATAGCCTTATAGGTTGGACAAGTGGTGGACCTTAACACCCAAATACTCTTAATATAATGACATAGAGTGAAAAAGTGGTGAATCTTGAGACAAAACCACTCATGCTACAAGCGATAATAGCTTGGACAACTGGTGGACCTTGAACGTAAACCCCCCATGTTTCAATAGACTTAGCTTTGACAAATGGTGGAGCATCGTTCTCTCCATGTTTCAATGGAGCCTAGCTTGGACAAGTGGTGGACGTTTGTTTCTCTCTATGTTTCAATAGAGTTAGCTTGGACAAGTGGTGGACCTTGGAACCAAACCCCCATGTAACACCTACCATGGTCACTCCAAGTGGTGAGAAAGAATAACCTTAATGATATATCCTTATAGGTTGGACAAGTGGTGGACCTTAAGACCCAAATATTCTTAATATAATGGCATAGAGTGGAAAACTGGTGAATCTTGAGACCAAACCACTCAGGCTACTACCAATAATAACTTGTACAAGTGTTGGACCTTGAATGTAAACCCCTCATCTACGACATATCGTGGGTTTACTGTTTTTCGATAGAGCCTAGCATCTTTGAGACATGGTGCAGCTTGCTTCTCATCATGTTTCAATGGACCCTATCTTGGACAAATGGTAGAGCATCCTTCTCTCCATGTTTCAATGGAGCCTAGCTTGGACAAGTGGTGGACCTTTGCTTCTCTCTCTGTTTCAATAGAGTTAGCTTGGACAAGTGGTGGACCTTGGAACTAAATCCCCATGTAAAACCTATCATGGTCACTCCAAGTGGTAAGAGAGAATAACCTTTAAGATATAGACTTATAGGTTGGACAAGTGGTGGACCTTAGCACCTACATATTCTTAATATAATGACATAGAGTGGAAAAGTGGTGAATCTTGAGACAAAACCACTCATGCTACTTGCGATAATAGCTTGGACAAGTGGTGGTACTTGAATGTAAACCCCCCATGTACAAAATATCCTGGGTTTAAGGTATTTCGATGAAGCCTAGCATCTTGGAGACATGGTGCAGCTTGCTTCTCTTCATGTTTCGATGGAGCCTATCTTCCACCAATGGGGGATCATCCTTCTCTAAATGTCTCAATGGAGACTAGCTTGGACAAGTGGTGGACCTTTGCTTCTCTCTATGTTTCCATAGAGTTAGCTTGGACAAGTCGTGGACCTTGGAACCAAACCCTCATGTAAAACCTATCATGGTCACTCCAAGTGGTGAGAAAGAATAACCTTTAAGATATAGCCTTATAGGTTGGACAAGTGGTGGACCTTAATACCCAAATATTCTTAATATAATGACATAGAGTGAAAAAGTGGTGAATCTTGAGATAAAACCACTCATGCTACTAGCGATAATAGCTTGGACAAGTGGTGGACCTTGAGCGTAAAACCCCATGTTTCAATAGACTTAGCTTCGACAAATGGTGGAGCATCGTTCTCTCCATGTTTCAATGGAGCCTAGCTTGGACAAGTGGTCGACCTTTGTTTCTCTGTATGTTTCAATAGAGTTAGCTTGGACAAGTGGTGGAACTTGGAACCAAACCCCCATGTAAAACCTATCATGGTCACTCCAAGTGGGAAGAAAGAATAAACTTTAAGATGTAGCCTTATAGGTTGGACAAGTGGTGGCCCTTAACACCCACATATTCTTAATAAAAGTGGTGAATCTTGAGACCAAACCACTCAGGCTACTAGCAATAATAGCTTAGACAAGTGGTGGACGGTGCATGTAAACCCCTCATCTACGAAATATCGTGGGTTTAATGTATTTCGATGAAGCGTAGCATGTTGGAGACATGGTGCAGCTTGCTTCTCGTCATGTTTCAATGGAGCCTATCTTGGACAAATGGTGGAGTATCCTTCTCTCCATGTTTCAATGGACCCTAGCTTGGTTAAGTGGTGGACCTTTGTTTCTCTCTATGTTTTAATAGAGTTAGCTTGGACAAGTGGTGGACCTTGGAACCAAACCCCCATGTAAAACCTATCATGGTCACTCCAAGTGGTAAGAAAGAATAACATTTAAGATGTAGCCTTATAGGTTGGACAAGCGGTGGACCTTAGCACCCAAATATTATTAATAAAAGTGGTGAATCTTGACACCAAACCACTCAGGCTACTAGCAATAATAGTTTGGACAAGTGGTGGACCTTGAATGTAAACCCCTCATCTATGAAATATCGTGGGCTTAATGTATGTCGATGGAGCATAGCATCTTGGAGACATGGTGCAGCTTGCTTCTCGTCATGTTTCAATGGAGCCTATCTTGAACAAATGGTGGACCATCCTTCTCTCCATGTTTCAATGGAGCCTATCTTGGACAAGTGGTGGACCTTTTTTTCTCTCTATGTTTCAATAGAGTTAGCTTGGACAAGTGGTGGACCTTGGAACCAAACTCCCATGTAAAACCTATCATGGTCACTCCAAGTGGTAAGAAAGAATAACCTTTAAGATGTAGCCTTATAGGTTGGACAAGTGGTGGACCTTAACACCCACATATTCTTAATATAATGACATAGAGTGGAAAAGTGGTGAATCTTGAGACCAATCAGGCTACTACCAATAATAGCTTGGACAAGTATTTGACCTTGAATATAAAACCCCTCATCTACGAAATATCGTGAGTTTAATGTTTTTCGATGGAGCCTAGCATCTTGGAGACATGGTGCAGCTTGCTTCTCGTCATGTTTCAATGGAGCCTATCTTGGACAAATGGTGGAGCATCCTTCTCTCCATGTTTCAATGGAGCCTAGCTTGGACAAGTGGTGGACCTTTGCTTCTCTCTCTTTTTCAATAGAGTTAGCTTGGACAAGTGGTGGACCTTGGAACCAAACCCCCATGTAAAACCTATCATGGTTACTCCAAGTGGTAAGAAAGAATAACCTTTAAGATATAGACTTATAGGTTGGACAAGTGGTGGACCTTAACACCCACATATTGTTAATATAATGACATAGAGTGGAAAAGTGATGAATCTTGAGACAAAACCACTCATGGTACTAGCGATAATAGCTTGGACAAGTATCGGCCCTTGAATGTAAACCCCCCATGTACAAAATATCCTGGGTTTAAGGTATTTCAATGACGCCTAGCATCTTGGAGACATGGTGCAGCTTGCTTCTCTTCATTTTTCGATGGAGCCTATCTTGGACAAATGGTGGAGCATCCTTCTCTCCATGTTTCAATGGACCCTAGCTTGGACAAGTGGTGGACCTTTGCTTCTCTCTATGATTCAATAGAGTTAGCTTGGACAAGTCGTGGACCTTGGAACTCAAACTCCCATGTAAAACCTATCATGGTCACTCCAAGTGGTCAGAAAGAATTACCTTTAAAATATAGGCTTATAGGTTGGACAAGTGGTGGACCTTAACACCCACATATTGTTAATATAATGACATAGGGTGAAAAAGTGGTGAATCTTGAGACAAAACCACTCATGCTACTAGCGATAATAGCTTGGACAAGTGGTGGAACTTGAACGTAAACCTCCGATGTTTCAATAGACTTAGCTTCGACAAATGGTGGAGCATCGTTCTCTCCATCTTTCAATGGAGCCTAGCTTGGACAAGTAGTGGACCTTCGTTTCTCTCTAGGTTTCAATAGAGTTAGCTTGGACAAGTGGTGGACCTTGGAACCAAACCCCCATGTAAAACCTATCATGTTCACTCCAAGTGGTGAGAAAGAATAACCTTAATGATATATCCTTATAGGTTGGACAAGTAGTGGATGTTAACACCCAGATATTCTTAATATAATGGCATAGAGTGGAAAAGTGGTGAATCTTGAGAGCAAACTACTCATGGTACAAGCGATAATAGGTTGGACAAGTGGTGGACCTTGAATGTAAACCCCCCATCTACGAAATATCGTGGGTTTAAGGTATTAAGATGGAGCATAGCATCTTGGAGACATGGTGCACCTTGCTTCTTTTCATGTTTCAATGGAGCCTATCTTGGACAAATGGTGGAGCATCCTTCTCTCCAGGTTTCAATGGACCCTAGCTTGCACAAGTGGTGGACCTTTGCTTCTCTCTATGTTTCAATAGAGTTAGCTTGAACAAGTGGTGGACCTTGGAACCAAACCCCAATGTAAAACCTATCATGGTCACTCCAAGTCGTGAGAAAGAATTACCTTTAAGATATAGCCTTATAGGTTGGACAAATGGTGGACCTTAACACCCAGATATCCTTAATATAATGACATAGAGTGATAAAGTGGTGAATCTTGAGACAAAACCACTCATGCTACTAGCGGTAATAGCTTGGACAAGTGGTGGACCTTGAACGTAAACCCCCCATGTAAAACCTATCATGGTCACTCCAAGTGGTGAGAAAGAATAACCTTAATGATATATCCTGATAGGTTGGACAAGTGGTGGACCTTAACACCCAAATATTCTTAATATAATGGCATAGAGTGGAAAGGTGGTGAATCTTGAGACCAAACCACTCAGGCTACTACCAATAATAACTTGTACAAGTGTTGGACCTTGAACGTAAACCCCTCATCTACGACATATCGTGGGTTTAATGTTTTTCGATAGAGCCTAGCATCTTTGAGACATGGTGCAGCTTGCTTCTCGTCATGTTTCAATGGAGCCTATCTTGCACAAATGGTAGAGCATCCTTCTCTCCATGTTTCAATGGACCCTAGCTTGGACAAGTGGTGGACCTTTGCTTCTCTCTCTGTTTCAATAGAGTTAGCTTGGACAAGTGGTGGACCTTGGAACCAAATCCCCATGTAAAACCTATCATGGTCACTCCAAGTGGTAAGAGAGAATAACCTTTAAGATATAGACTTATAGGTTGGACAAGTGGTGGACCTTAGCACCTACATATTCTTAATATAATGACATAGAGTGGAAGAGTGGTGAATCTTGAGACAAAACCACTCATGCTACTTGCGATAATAGCTTGGACAAGTTGTGGTACTTGAATGTAAACCCCCCATGTAAAAAATATCCTGGGTTTAAGGTATTTCGATGAAGCGTAGCATCTTGGAGACATGGTGCAGCTTGCTTCTCTTCATGTTTCGATGGAGCCTATCTTCCACCAATGGGAGATCATCCTTCTCTAAATGTCTCAATGGAGACTAGCTTGGACAAGTGGTGGACCTTTGCTTCTCTCTATGTTTCCAAGGAGTTAGCTTGGACAAGTGGTGGACCTTGGAACCAAACCCTCATGTAAAACCTATCATGGTCACTCCAAGTGGTGAGAAAGAATAACCTTTAAGATATAGCCTTATAGGTTGGACAAGTGGTGGACCTTAATACCCAAATATTCTTAATATAATGACATAGAGTGAAAAAGTCGTGAATCTTGAGATAAAACCACTCATGCTACTAGCGATAATAGCTTGGACAAGTGGTGGACCTTGAGCGTAAAACCCCATGTTTCAATAGACTTAGCTTCGACAAATGGTGGAGCATCGTTCTCTCCATCTTTCAATGGACCCTAGCTTGGACAAGTAGTGGACCTTTGTTTCTCTCTAGGTTTCAATAGAGTCAGCTTGGACAAGTGGTGGACCTTGGAACCAAAGCCCAATGTAAAACCTATCATGGTCACTCCAAGTCGTGAGAAAGAATAACCTTTAAGATATAGGCTTATAGGTTGCGGAAGTGGTGGACCTTAACACCCAGATATCCTTAATATAATGACATAGAGTGATAAAGTGGTGAATCTTGAGACAAAACCACTCATGCTACTAGCGGTAATAGCTTGGACAAGTGGTGGACCTTGAACGTAAACCCCCCATGTTTCAATAGAGTTAGCTTCGAGAAATGATGGAGCATCCTTCTCTCCATGTTTCAATGGAGCCTAGCTTAGACAACTGGTGGACCTTTGCTTCTCTCTATAATTCAATAGAGTTAGCTTGGACAAGTGGTGGAACTTGAAACCAAACCCCCATGTAAAACCTATCATGGTCACTCCAAGTGGTAAGAAAGAATAACCTTTAAGATGTAGCCTTAAAGGTTGTACAAGTGGTGGACCTTAACACCCACATATTCTTAATATAATGAATAAGAGTGGAAAAGTGGTGAATCTTGAGACCAAACCACTCAGGCTACTACCAATAATAGCTTGGACAAGTGTTGGACCTTGAATGTAAACCCCTCATCTACGACATATCATGGGTTGAATGTTTTACGATGGAGCCTAGCATCTTGGAGACATGGTGCAACTTGCTTCTCGTCATGTTTCAATGGAACCTATCTTGGACAAATGGTGGAGCATCCTTCTCTTCCTTTTTCAATGGAGCCTATCTTGGACAAGTGGTGGACCTTTGCTTCTCTCTCTGTTTCAATAGAGTTAGCTTGGACAAGTGGTGAAGCTTGGAACCAAACCCCCATATAAAACCTATCATCGTCACTCCAAGTGGTAAGAAAGAATAACCTTTAAGATATAGACTTATAGGTTGGACAAGTGGTGGACCTTGAATGTAAACCCCCCATCTACGAAATATGGTGGGTTTAAGGTATTTAGATGGAGTCTAGCATCTTGGAGACATGGTGCACCTTGTTTCTCTTCATGTTTCAATGGAGCCTATCTTGGACAAATGGTGGAGCATCCTTCTCTCCATGTTTCAATGGACCCTAGCTTGGACAAGTGGTGGACCTTTGCTTCTCTCTCTATTTCAATAGAGTTAGCTTGGACAAGTGGTGGAGCTTGGAACCAAATCCCCATGTAAAACCTATCATGGTTACTCCAAGTGGTAAGAAAGAATAACCTTTAAAATATAGACTTATAGGTTGGACAAGTGGTGGACCTTAACACCCACATATTCTTAATATAATGACATAGAGTGGAAAAGTGGTGAATCTTGAGACAAATCCACTCATGCTACTAGCGATAATAGCTTGGACAAGTATCGGCCCTTGAATGTAAACCGCCCATGTACAAAATATCCTGGGTTTAAGGTATTTCGATGAAGCCTACCATCTTGGAGATATGGTGCAGCTTGCTTCTCTTCATTTTTCGATGGAGCCTAGCTTGGATAAGTGGTGGAACTTGAATGTAAACCCCCCATGTTTCAATAGACTTAGCTTCGACAAATGGTGGAGCATCGTTCTGTCCATCTTTCAATGGACCCTAGCTTGGACAAGTAGTGGACCTTTGTTTCTCTCTAGGTTTCAATAGAGTCAGCTTGGACAAGTGGTGGACCTTGGAACCAAACCACAATGTAAAACCTATCATGGTCACTCCAAGGCGTGAGAAAGAATAACCTTTAAGATATAGCCTTATAGGTTGCGCAAGTGGTGGACCTTAACACCCAGATATCCTTAATATAATGACATAGAGTGATAAACTGGTGAATCTTGAGACAAAACCACTCATGCTACTAGCGATAATAGCTTGGACAAGTGGTGGACCTTGAACGTAAACCCCCCATGTTTCAATAGAGTTAGCTTCGAGAAATGATGGAGCATCCTTCTCTCCATGTTTCAATGGAGCCTAGCTTAGAAAACTGGTGGACCTTTGCTTCTCTCTATAATTCAATAGAGTTAGCTTGGACAAGTGGTGGAACTTGAAACCAAACCCCCATGTAAAACCTATCATGGTCACTCCAAGTGGTAAGAAAGAATAACCTTTAAGATATAGCCTTAAAGGTTGTACAAGTGGTGGACCTTAACACCCACATATTCTTAATATAATGAATAAGAGTGGAAAAGTGGTGAATCTTGAGACCGAACCACTCAGGCTACTACCAATAATAGCTTGGACAAGTGTTGGACCTTGAATGTAAACCCCTCATCTACGACATATCATGGGTTTAATGTTTTTCGATGGAGCCTAGGATCTTGGAGACATGGTGCAGCTTGCTTCTCGTCATGTTTCAATAGAGCCTATCTTGGACAAATGGTGGAGCATCCTTCTCTCCATGTTTCAATGGACCCTAGCTTGGATAAGTGGTGGACCTTTGCTTCTCTCTCTGTTTCAATAGAGTTAGCTTGGACAAGTGGTGGAGCTTGGAACCAAACCCCCATATAAAACCTATCATGGTCACTCCAAGTGGTAAGAAAGAATAACCTTTAAGATATAGACTTATAGGTTGGACAAGTGGTGGACCTTGAATGTAAACCCCCCATCTACGAAATATGGTGGGTTTAAGGTATTTAGATGGAGCCTAGCATCTTGGAGACATGGTGCACATTGCTTCTCTTCAGGTTTCAATGGAGCCTATCTTGGACAAATGGTGGAGCATCCTTCTCTCCATGTTTCAATGGACCCTAGCTTGGACAAGTGGTGGACCTTTGCTTCTCTCTTTGTTTCAATAGAGTTAGCTTGGAAGACTGGTGGAGCTTGGAACCAAACCCCCATGTAAAACCTATCATGGCTACTCCAAGTGGTAAGAAAGAATAACCTTTAAGATATAGACTTATAGGTTGGACAAGTGGTGGACCTTAACACCCACATATTCTTAATATAATGGCATAGAGTGGAAAAGTGGTGAATCTTGAGACAAAGCCACTCATGCTACTAGCGATAATAGCTTGGACAAGTATCGGCCCTTGAATGTAAACCCCCCATGTACAAAATATCCTGGAATTAATGTTTTTCGATGGAGCCTAGCATCTTGGAGACATGGTGCAGCTTGATTCTCTTCATTTTTCGATGGAGCCTATCTTGGACAAATGGTGGAGCATCCTTCTCTCCATGTTTCAATGGACCCTAGCTTGAACAAGTGGTGGACCTTTGCTTCTCTCTATGATTCAATAGAGTTTGCTTGGACAAGTGGTGGACCTTGGAACGCAAACCCCCATGTAAAACCTATCATGGTCACTCCAAGTGGTGAGAAAGAATAACCTTTAAAATATAGGCTTATATGTTGGACAAGTGGTGGACCTTAACACCCAAATATTCTTAATACTCAGGCTACTACAATTAATAGCTTGGACAAGTGTTGGACCTTGAATGTAAACCCCTCATCTACGACATATCATGGGTTGAATGTTTTTCGATGGAGCCTAGCATATTGGAGACATGGTGCAGCTTGCTTCTCGTCATGTTTCAATGGAGCCTATCTTGGACAAATGGTGGAGCATCCTTTGCTCCATGTTTCAATGGACCCTAGCTTGGACAAGTGGTGGACCTTTGCTTCCCTCTCTGTTTCAATAGAGTTAGCTTGGACAAGTGGTGGAGCTTGGAACCAAACCCCCATATAAAACCTATCATGGTCACTCCAAGTGGTAAGAAAGAATAACCTTTAAGATATAGACTTATAGGTTGGACAAGTGGTGGACCTTGAATGTAAACCCCCCATCTACGAAATATGGTGGGTTTAAGGTATTTAGATGGAGCCTAGCATCTTGGAGACATGGTGCACATTGCTTCTCTTCATGTTTCAATGGAGCCTATCTTAGAAAAATGGTGGAGCATCCTTCTCTCCATGTTTCAATGGACCCTAGCTTGGACAAGTGGTGGACCTTTGCTTCTCTCTTTGTTTCAATAGAGTTAGCTTGGAAGACTGGTGGAGCTTGGAACCAAACCCCCATGTAAAACCTATCATGGTTACTCCAAGTGGTAAGAAAGAATAACCTTTAAGATATAGACTTATAGGTTGGACAAGTGGTGGACCTTATTACCCACATATTCTTAATATAATGGCATAGAGTGGAAAAGTGGTGAATCTTGAGACAAAGCCACTCATGCTACTAGCGATAATAGCTTGGACAAGTATCGGCCCTTGAATGTAAACCCCCCATGTACAAAATATCCTGGGTTTAAGGTATTTTGATGAAGCCTAGCATCTTGGAGACATGGTGCAGCTTGCTTCTCTTCATTTTTTGATGGAGCCTATCTTGGACAAATGGTGGAGCATCCTTCTCTCCATGTTTCAATGGACCCTAGCTTGAACAAGTGATGGACGTTTTCTTCTCTCTATGATTCAATAGAGTTTGCTTGGACAAGTGGTGGACCTTGGAACTCAAACCCCCATGTAAAATCTATCATGGTCACTCCAAGTGGTGAGAAAGAATAACCTTTAAAATATAGGCTTATAGGTTGGACAAGTGGTGGACCTTAACACCCAAATATTCTTAATATAATGACATAGAGTGAAAAAGTGGTGAATCTTGACACAAAACCACTCATGCTACTAGCAATAATAGCTTGGACAAGTGGTGGACCTTGAACGTAAACCCTCCATGTTTCAATAGACTTAGCTTCGACAAATGGTGGAGCATCGTTCTCTCCATCTTTCAATGGAGCCTAGCTTGGACAAGTAGTGGACCTTTGTTTCTCTCTAGGTTTCAATAGAGTTAGCTTGGAAAAGTGGTGGACCTTGGAACCAAACCCCAATGTTAAACCTATCATGGTCACTCCATGTCATGAGAAAGAATAACCTTTAAGATATAGCCTTATAGGTTGGACAAGTGGTGGACCTTAGCACCCATATATCCTTAATATAATGACATAGAGTGAAAAAGTAGTGAATCTTGAGACAAAACCACTCATGCTACTAGCCGTAATAGCTTGGACAACTGGTGGACCTTGAACGTAAACCCCCCATGTTTCAATAGAGTTAGCTTCGAGAAATGATGGAGCATCCTTCTCTCCATGTTTCAATGGAGCCTAGCTTAGACAAGTGGTGGACCTTTGCTTCTCACTATAATTCAATAGAGTTAGCTTGGACAAGTGGTGGAACTTGAAACCAAACCCCCATGTAAAACCTATCATGGTCACTCCAAGTGGTAAGAAAGAATAACCTTTAAGATGTAGCCTTATAGGTTGTACAAGTGGTGGACCTTAACACCCACATATTCTTAATATGATAAATTAGAGTTGAAAAGTGGTGAATCTTGAGACCAAACCACTCAGGCTACTACCAATAATAGCTTGGACAAGTGTTGGACCTTGAATGTAAACCCCTCATCTATGACATATCATGGGTTGAATGTTTTTCGATGGAGCCTAGCATCTTGGAGACATGGTGCAGCTTGCTTCTCGTCATGTTTCAATGGAGCGTATCTTGGACAAATGGTGGAGCATCCTTTGCTCCATGTTTCAATGGACCCTAGCTTGGACAAGTGGTGGACCTTTGCTTCTCTCTCTGTTTCAATAGAGTTAGCTTGGACAAGTGGTGGAGCTTGGAACCAAACCCCCATATAAAACCTATCATGGTCACTCCAAGTGGTAAGAAAGAATAACCTTTAAGATATAAACTTATAGGTTGGACAAGTGGTGGACCTTGAATGTAAACCCCCCATCTACGAAATATGGTGGGTTTAAGGTATTTAGATGGAGCCTAGCATCTTGGAGACATGGTGCACATTGCTTCTCTTCATGTTTCAATGGAGCCTATCTTAGAAAAATGGTGAAGCATCCTTCTCTCCATGTTTCAATGGACCCTAGCTTGGACAAGTGGTGGACCTTTTCTTCTCTCTCTGGTTCAATAGAGTTAGCTTGGACAAGTGGTGGAGCTTGGAACCAAACCCCCATGTAAAACCTATCATGGTTACTCCAATTGGTAAGAAAGAATAACCTTTAAGATATAGACTTATAGGTTGGACAAGTGGTGGACCTTAACACCCACATATTCTTAATATAATGGCATAGAGTGGAAAAGTGGTGAATCTTGAGACAAAGCCACTCATGCTAATAGCGATAATAGCTTGGACAAATATCAGACCTTGAATGTAGACCCCCCATGTACAAAATATCCTGGGTTTAATGTTTTTCGATGGAGCCTAGCATCTTGGAGACATGGTGCAGCTTGCTTCTCTTCATTTTGGGATGGAGCCTATCTTGGACAAATGGTGGAGCATCTTTCTCTCCATGTTTCAATGGATCCTAGCTTGGACAAGTGGTGGACCTTTGCTTCTCTCTATGATTCAATAGAGTTTGCTTGGACAAGTGGTGGACATTGGAACTCAAACCCCCATGTAAAACCTATCATGGTCACTCCAAGTGGTGAGAAAGAATTACCTTTAAAATATAGGCTTATAGGTTGGACAAGTGGTGGACCTTAACACCCAAATATTCTTAATATAATGACATAGAGTGAAAAAGTAGTGAATCTTGAGACAAAACCACTCATGCTACTAGGGATAATAGCTTGGACAAGTGGTGGAACTTGAACGTAAACCACCCATGTTTCAATAGACTTAGCTTCGACAAGTGGTGGAGCATCGTTCTCTCCATCTTTCAATGGAGCCTAGCTTGGACAAGTAGTGGACCTTTGTTTCTCTCTAGGTTTCAGTAGAGTTAGCTTGGACAAGTGGTGGTCCTTGGAACCAAACCCCCATGTAAAACCTATCATGTTCACTCCAACTGGTGAGAAAGAATAACCTTAATGATATATCCTTATAGCTTGGACAAGTGGTGGACCTTAACACCCAGATATTCTTAATATAATGGCATAGAGTGGAAAAGTGGTGAATCTTGAAAGAAAACTACTCATGCTACTAGCGATAATAGGTTGGACAAGTGGTGGACCCTGAATGTAAACATGTAAACCCCTCATCTACGACATATCGTGGGTTTAATGTTTTTTGCTAGAGCCTAGCATCTTGGAGACATGGTGCAGCTTGCTTCTGGTCATGTTTCAATGGAGCCTATCTTGGACAAATGGTGGAGCATCCTTCTCTCCATGTTTCAATGGAGCCTAGCTTGGACAAGTGGTGGACCTTTGCTCCTCTCTCTGTTTCAATAGATTTAGCTTGGACAAGTGGTGGAGCTTGGAACAAAACCCCCATATAAAACCTATCATGGTCACTCCAAGTGGTAAGAACGAATACCCTTTTTGATATAGACTTATAGGTTGGACAATTGGTGGACCTTAACACCCACATATTCTTAATATAATGACATAGAGTGGAAAAGTGGTGAATCTTGAGACAAAACCACTTATGCTACTAGCGATAATAGCTTGGACAAATGGTGGCCCTTGAATGTAAACCCCCCATGCACAAAATATCCTGGGTTTAAGGTATTTCGATGAAGCCTAGCATTTTAAAGACAAGGTGCAGCTTGCTTCTCTTCATGTTTCGATGGAGTCTATCTTCCACCAATGGGGGATCATCCTTCTCTAAATGTGTTAATGGAGCTTAGCTTGGACAAGTGGTGGACCTTTGCTTCTCTCTATGTTTCCATAGAGTTAGCTTGGACAAGTGGTGGACCTTGGAACCAAACCCCCATGTAAAACATATCATGGTCATTCCAAGTGGTGAGAAATAATACCCTTTAAGATCTAGCCTTACAGGTTGGACAAGTGGTCGACCTTAAAACCTAAATCTTCTTAATATAACGACATAGAGTGGAAAAGTGGTGAATCTTGAGACCAAACCACTCATGCTACTAAGGATAATAGGTTGGACAAGTGGTGGACCTTGAATGTATACCCCCCATGTACGAAATATCATGGGTTTAAGGTATTTCAATGGAGCCTAGCATCTTGGAGACATGGTGCAGCTTGCTTCTCTTCATGTTTCAAATGGTGGAGCATCCTTCTCTCTATGTTTCAATGGAGCCTAGCTTGGACAAGTGGTGGAACTTTTGCTTCTCTCTATGTTTCAATAGATTTAGCTTGGACAAGTGGTGGGCGTCGTAACCAAACTCCCATGTAAAAACTATCATGGTAACTCCAAGTGGTGAGAAAGAATAAAGTTTAAGATATAGCCTTATAGGTTGGACAAGTGGTGGACCTTAGCACCCAGGTATTCTTAATATAATGACATAGAGTGGAAAAGTGGTGAATCTTGAGACCAAACCACTCATGCTACTACAGATAATAGGTTGGACAAGTGGTGGACCTTGAATGTAAACCCCTCTTCTACGAAATATCATGGGTTTAAGGTCTTTCAATGGAGATTAGCATCTTGGACACATGGTGTAGCTTGCTTCTCTTCATGTTTCAATGGAGCGTATCTTGGACAAATGGTGGAGCATCCTTCTCTCTATGTTTCAATGGACCCTAGCTTGGACAAGTGGTGGACCTTTGCTTCTCTCTATGTTTCAATAGAGTTATCTTGGACAAGTGGTGGACCTTGGAACCAAACCCCCATGTAAAACCTATCATGGTCACTCCAAGTGGTGAGAAAGAATAACCCTTAAGATATATCCTTATAGGTTGGACAAGTGGTGGACCTTAGCACCCAGATATTCTTAATATAATGACATAGAGTGAAAAAGTGGTGAATCTTGAGACCAAACCACTCATGCTACTAGAGTTAATAGGTTGGACGAGTGGTGGACCTTGAATGTAAACCCCCCATGTTTCAATAGAGTTAGCTTCGACAAATGATAGAGCATCCTTCTCTCTATGTTTCAATGGAGGCTAGCTTGGACAAGTGGTGGACCTTTGTTTCTCTCTATGTTTCAATAGAGTTAGCTTGGACAAGTGGTGGACCTTGGAACCAAACCCCCATGTAAAACATATCATGGACATTTCAAGTGGTGAGAAATAATACCCCTTAAGATATACCCTTATAGGTTAGACAAGTGGTCGACCTTAACACATAGATCTTCTTAACGTAATGACATAGAGTGGAAAAGTGGTGAATCTTGAGACCAAACCACTCATGCTACTAGAGATAATAGGTTGTACAAGTGGTGGACCTTGAATGTAAACTCCCCATGTACAAATTATCACGGGTGTAAGGTATTTCAATGGATCTTAGCATCTTGGAGACATGGTGCAACTTGCTTCTCTTCATGTTTCAATGGAGCCTATCTTGGACAAATGGTGGAGCATCCTTCTCTCCATGTTTCAATAGACCCTAGCTTGGACAAGTGGTGGACCTTTGCTTCTCTCTATGTTTCAATAGAGTTATCTTGGACAAGTGGTGGACCTTGGAACCAAACCCCTTTGTAAAACCTATCATGGTCATTCTAGGTGGTCAGAAAGAATACCCTTTAAGATATAGCCTTATAGGTTGGACAAGTGGTGGACCTTAACACCCAGATCTTCTTAATATAATGACATAGAGTGGAAAATTGGTGAATCTTGAGACCAAACCACTCATGCTACTAGTGATAATAGGTTGGACAAGTGGTGGGCCTTGAATGTAAACCCCCCATGTACGAAATATCATGGGTTTAAGATATTTCAATGGAGCCTAGCATTTTGGAGACATGGTGCAGCTTGCTTCTCTTCGTGTTTCAATCGAACCTGGCTTGGACAAATGGTGGAGCATCCTTCTCTCCGTGTTTCAATGGAGCCTAGCTTGGACAAGTGGTGGACCTTTGATTCTCTCTATGTTTCAATAGAGTTAGCTTGGACAAGTGGTGGACCTTGGAACCAGACCCCTATGTAAAACCTATCATGTGCATTCCAAGTGGTGGTAAATAATACCATTTTAGATATAGCCTTATAGGTTGGACAAGTGGTGGACCTTAACACCCACATCTTCTTAATATAATGACATAGAGTGGAAAAGTGGTGAATCTTGAGACCAAACCACTCATGCTACTAGGGAGAATAGGTTGGACAAGTGGTGGACCTTGAATTTAAACCCCACATATACAAAATATCGTGGGTTTAAGGTATTTCAATGGAGCCTAGCATCTCGAGGACATGGTGCATATTGCTTCTCTTCATGTTTCAATGGAGCCTATTTTGGACAAATGGTGGAGCATCCTTCTCTCCATGTTTCAATGGACCCTAGATTGGACAAGTGGTGGACCTTTGCTTCTCCTATGTTTCAATATAGTTAGCCTATATTAGACAATTAGTAGACCTCGAATCTCTCCATGTTGTCTAGAGCTGAGCTTGGACAAGTGGTGGACCTTACTTCTCCCTTCCCTTAGTTTACTAGCTTAAAAGATTACTATGTATACTTGCTTAGATCTAACTTGAACAAGTGGTGGACCTTGTATTCACACAAACTTAATTCATTACAAAAAAGTATATGCTAAAATAACATTTGGTTTTTTTTGTTTCAGGAAAGATGGCTCCAAAAAAACAAGTTGCAAGGGTTGCTGTCTCAGTTGACTATACTTGCAATGATGTTAGGAAATGGTATTTGGACATACATGGTATAGAGGGTGCACAATTTCATAAGGTGCATCTATTTATTGCCAAAAAGGAGAATGACAGCTTGTTTGAAGATGTTGGACAAGTTGTGGAAGCATCTGTCTCTGTAGTTGATAGTCATCCGGAGGTGGAATGCATTGACATTCTAGTTCCAATGAATCTAGAATTTCAACTATCTCCAGGAGCATATGCATTGGAGCGCATGTCTAGAAACAAAGAAGAGACAATGTTTTCTCGAGGATGGAAGTTTGCAGAATCAAATCCAAACATCACAGCAGATCAACTTCAAAGCTCCATCATTGCCACACTACAACGAAAAAAGGTGAAAGCTTCACGACCACCATCCACAAAGAAGCAAGCAAAAGTGCAAAAAGTAGCAGCTAAGCGAACTAGTTCCATTTTGGATGTAGACAAGGCATCTTTGGCATCCTCATCAACAGAGGGTTCAATGTCAAAGATGAGAATTGTGGATCCAGATGTTTTAGAAGCTGAGGCCATGAAAGGACAAGAAAAAGATACAGGTGGAATGAATAAGTACATAAATTATTTTCCTTTCCAATATAGGGAATTTGATATCCCTATTCAAAATTGTTGGCTTGCTCCTGATCACTATAATGCACGTATTATGGATAAAAAACACGTTGAAAGTGTGTTATTTGGATTTTCACGGAGTACGACCAAGCCTGCAGCATGTGCATATTTGATGCCTGTTCGAAATGCAAAATCAAAGAAGGGGACTCCTTTGGCAGTAGAAGAGGTAGAGGAGCAAAAAATTAAATATTATCATTATTGGATTCTTGATGGGCAGCATTCAATCTATGCTGCAAAAGTTTTTCTTCACAATGAACAAAACAACAAAGAGATATTTGAAAGACTGATTAGCGTGTATAAATTTAGAAAGGCTCGCATTGTTGTGAATGCTCCTCCATTTGTTGCAACTGCTATATCTGCCATTGCAAATGAGGAGGCTCAGGCATTGTATGTCAAGCAACCTTACAGCCAAATATTGAGACATTTACGGAGTCAACGGATCTTCTCAGGACGACCACCAAAGGCAGCAAGTGGAATTGCAGAGGGACATGCATCTCGTGCCAGATGGGATGTAAGTTATTTTCTTTGTCTTTTTCATAGTGTTTAATTAACAAATCTTGCTCAATAGTTTAATTATTTCTCTATTTCTTTTTAGGCTTTTCTTCGATTGGCAAGAATGAGTGCATCAGCAAGTTGGATTGCTAAACAGGCACACATGGTCACATACTCTGATTTAGTTTATGATTGCTGGATAGAAATCATTGAAAAGCTAGAAGAGGAGAATAAGAAACCCCCAACAACTGTATTTAGATACCTTTGTGGCCTTGAGGAAGCAGAGGTAAAGACTATTCAAGAAGAGATTAGAGATGAGAAGATTTTACTGTCAAAGAGTACAAAGGATGGTGATGCAACTGACATGTATGATCGAATCAAGCAATTGAAGCAAGACAAATTGATTCAAGATGCACTTCTTGAAGGCTTCAACAATTTGAACGAGTCTTAACCATGTAAAGACTGGGAGGAGGTGGTCAAAATGTATAACATCAATGATGTTGTTTATAAAACAATTTTAATGCTATGCGAGGAATGGATCAAATCTAGTTTGACGCGTGGAACAAAGAAAATGGCTTTTCCAGATGGAGCAATAAAATACATGCAATGGGCATTTCACCTTCAAAAGGAGAAAACTGAGCCTAGAGATTTGCCATGGTCAATCTATGTGGTGAGCCTACAAATGGAAGGCAATCTCTACTTGATGCGCCACTTCAATAATAAAGTGCCTATTGGCTTATGTGTTTTAGATATGACAAAAAACGTTGGAGGCAATTTGAAGTGGAGTGAGGAGAAATTTAACAATGCTTTGGATGGGATCTTGGCTATTGCTCGAGGGTCAACAGATCCTGGATTTGTCTTTCTTGCATTTGTGGATTTCACTAACTTCACAAAATTGCAATGTGCCTTTCACGCCATGGGAGATAATCTGAGCTACCATTGTTGTGGTGCATTGCATCACTTTCCATCAGCTCCTTGCAAAGGAGCAATTCAATTCCTAATAGTTATTGCCTTCTTGGGACAAGGCAATTCATTTGAAGACCTGAGAAGAAGATCAGAGGAACATCCCATGCCAATTGATTGTTCTCTTCTTCAAGTAGCAGATAACGATATGTCAGATTTGCAATATTTGGAGGCCAAAAAAAGAGCTTTGGTCAAGCACTACATTCGTACATATTGTTTTGAAGACCGCAAGCTTGTTGATGTTTTTGGTGATGGCTCCTTGGTTGCACAAGAAGGAATACAACAGAAAAAAGAAGTTATACGCTTAATTGATAGTGTGGAGGAAGCAAAAAACGTGGAGACTATGCTGCTAGACTTTGCTAATTCTCATGAAGATATAGAAAAATGGGCTGGACTTCAACAATCCACTTCGCAATCAGATGACATTGTGCCTGTTACAGAGGAGTGCTCTCCACAAAGAGAAGAAGAACAACAACAACAACATCCTCTGTCAATGGAGGACTTTTTGGAAATGGAGACACATATGTTTTGAGTTTCTTGTGCATGTTAGTGTTTCTTGTTACTGATTTGATACTCTTAATGTTAGATTTTGCTTTATATAGTATTGATTGAGTTTGTATTTTTTATCTCAAGCATTCAAGGTTTGAATGTAAATAATAAATTACTTGAGTTTTTGAATGGTGGATCTTTAGACTAAAACTATAACATTTAATACTCACAAAGACTTAATTACTTAAGAGCTTGAACTCAATAAGTTTTGGACCTTTTATCAATACCCCCTTCATATGATACATAAGATCGTAGCATGGTTAAATGGTGATGCTTCATAAATTGAACCTAGCTTAGACAGGTGTTGGAGCCTAAATTTAAACTAACCTTGCTAGAAGGGAGCTTATGTTTGGACTTTGAGAACTAGCATAAGTAATCAATTAGAGCATAGATTAGACATGTGGTGGTGGCCTTAGAGACCAAAATCTTAATGAGCTTGGAAAGGTATTTAAGTACTGCAATTTACTTAGTTTTAGTACTCACTAAAGGCATAGCTTGACAAAAGGTGGACCTTACATGGATCCTAATCTCAAGAGGTGTGGTAGACCTTCAAACCAAGATCATATAGCTTGGACATGTGGTGGACCTTGCATGGAGACTAGTTTAGACAAGTGTGGTACACCTTGTAACCAACACCCATTTGTTATATTAGCTTGGACAAGTGGTGGACCTTGCTTTTATGTTTCAATGGAGCATATTTTGGACAGGTGGTAGACCTTGTTTCTCTCCATGCTTCAATGGAGAGAAAAATTAGCTTGGACAAGTGGTGGACCTTGCTTTTATGTTTTAAAGGAGCATATTTCGGACAAGTGGTAGACATTGTTTCTCTCCATGGTTCAATGGAACCAGTCCCACCTTAGACAAGTGAAGTACCTTGAAACCAAACCCCCATAATACAACCTACTAAATAGGTTGGAAAATTGGTGGTATATGAAAACATCCATGATAGAGCATAGTATAGGTGAAAACGTAGTGGTCCTTATATCAATTACCCATGCATAGCTTGGACAAGTGGTGGACCTTGATTCTCTCTATGCTTCAATGGATCCTATCTTGGACTATAGATATATCTTACTTATTTCCATGCTTCAATGGATTGTAGCTTGGATAAGGAGTGGACCTTCAAACAAAACTCCATAGCATAGCATATATTAACAATTCATGGGTTTTATAGAGATTTTCTTGCCTATTTTGGAGAGTTGGTACACCTTTATTCTCCATTCTTCAATGGATTTGAGGTTGGACAAGCGGAGCTGGAGAAGTGGTCAACCTTAAAATGAAACCTCCCATGCTACAACCCATCATAGATCGTATATGTAGTGGACCTTGAAACTCTTTTATGTCCCTAGCTTAGAGAAGCATTGCACTCTTTATTATCTCCATACATGAAGGCAAGGTTGGACAAGTGGTGGACCTTCAAACCAGAATCTCTATGCAATAATAGGCAAGTGGTGGAGCTTGTTTACTCCATGTTCCAATGGAGCCTAGCTTAGACAAACAATGGAGCTTGCTTCTCTCCATGTTTCAATGGATCCTAGCTTAGAAAAGTGGTGGAGCTTTGATTCTCTCCATGTTCCAATGGACCATAGCTTAGACAAGTGGTAGACCGTGAAAAAACCCCCCGTATACAACATATTATGGGGTTTTCATGTTTCAATGGCACCTAGCTTGGAAAAATGGTAGAGCTTGCTTCTCTTTATGTTTCAATGGATCCAATCTTAGCCAAGTGGTGGACCTTGAAACAAGAATCCCCCCCCCCCCCATGTACAACGTATTATGGGTTTTGAAAGCACTGGGAGAAAATAATAGCTTTGATAAGTGGTGGACCTTGCTTCTCTCCATGCTTCAATGGAGCCGAGGTTGGACACATGTTGGAGAGAAGATGGTTGCCCATGAAATAAGACCATGCATGCTATAATCAATCATATGTTGTACACATGGTGGACCTTGCAATTGTTATATATGCCTAACTTGGACAAGTGGAGGACCCTTGATTACCTCCAGATATCAACAACAAGCCAAGTTTGGACAAGTGTAGTACCACCAAACCAGAATCTCTATGCTACAATAGAGTATAGGTAGGACACGCAGTGAACCTTGATATCAAACCATCCATGCTACTAGAGATGATAGGTTTCACATGTGGTGGAACCTTGTATCAATGTTCTATGTGTAGTTTTTGACTAGTTATAGACCTTGAAACTAATCCCTCTAGGCTACAAGAAAAAAGAGATGGATGAGGAGGCTAGACTACTTTTGTTGCATCAATGCATCCCATGTTACCACATATACTATAGGGTTCTTGGATAAGTGTTGGATCTTGTGTCAATGCTCCATGTCTAGCTTGGACAAGTGGTGGACCTTGGTTCTCTCTATGCTTCAAATGGGCAATAGATTGGAGACACAGTGGCCTTTTTTTTCCAATGATTTTATTTTTTGGAAACCTTGGAGGCACCATGTAAGAGGCACTCTAAGTCTTCTATACAATAGACCTATTGTCCTATAAAATAATGATATCTTTCTTTGATATTGTCATTATTTTATGCATAATATTTTCTTCTTTTTGCAGACACAAAGGAGTTAAGTGATATAAAAACTAGATGTATTTCACACTATGATTGGCATGAAGATCCTTTTGGGACACCAACCTTTCCTATTCCCAAAGATGTAATTTTCCATATTAACGGTGTGGATTTTGAAGTGCGACTTTCATGTATTGAAGGAGCTGGTTATGGGCTATTTGTGCATACTACCCTGGAAAGTGGTTTGACTATTCTAAACTATGGAGGGCATAAGTATAGATTTCAAGACTAGAAAAAGATATGCAAAATTTTTCCAAGAGCTTATAAATATTCTCTTCTAGAGGATCCAAACATAGAAGAAGAGGAAGATGAATCATACATTATTGGTTGTGTAGAAGAAGAAAACGTGTCGGGCTATATAAATAGTTCTCACAGTACAAATGTCTGTCCCAACGTACGCTATACATTTGATCCAAATTTGCCACCTTGGCATAAATGCACCTCTTCACACATCAAGTCAGAAGAATATGGCCATGTATGCATTGAGACTATTTGTCAAGTTGAAGCAGGAGAAGAGTTGTTTGCTGACTATAACTTTACTTGACATTGTAAAGTATTGTACATGGATGGAAATCTCAAGTACATGCATCATTTTCATTTTTCATGGATGAAATCTCAAGTGAATATAACATTTGATTATTGTTTAGTTTATGCTCAACGAGAATCTAAAGTGATCTTATGCTTTGTGTGTTGTCTAACTTATTTGACTACCTTGGCCATAGAATCTTGATTCTACTCTAGATTTGTGATAAATCTTACCAAAATTTAATCAATGTCTAGGTTGGACAAGTGGTGGGGCTTCAAACATTACTGTCTTAAACAAGTGGAGTTATCTTACTTGAATAAGTGGTGGCCTTTGAATCCAAATCTAAGCCAAATCTCTAATTGTTTGCTTGTAGTCTAGGTTGGACATTTGGTGGACCTTGTATCCATGTTTCCTCAACAAGGGTGGCTTTTAGTTTTCACTTTAAGTACTCATATTTAATAAAGTGTAGGATGGAAAATGTTGAGTTAGTAGATTGTATTTTAGACAAGTGGTGTTTGGTGTATGAATGCTGAAAATGGTTGCAAGGATTCTAACAACGACTTTACCTTAAATAAATTTCTTACTAGGAGTTCTACATATAAATATGGTGAATAAAATTATAGTGATTTTGAGATACCATTTGTGTGTGTGTTTTCTTAGATTCACAAACTGGGATGGATAATGCTCCTATGGTTCAGTCAACAACTATAGAATCCATAGATTCTATGGTTTCTAAAGTGCCCAAGATGGATGATATTTCTATACTAGAGTCTAGTGTTGTGCAACTTGAGCAAGCTTCCAATAATGAGAAGCAAGAAATCGATGCTTCAAAAATGCAACATACATCAAAAGAGACTGAAAAGTCCACTCTCGAGCTATTGCCAATTGGTACTACGTCATGTAGCGTAGATGTTGAGAAATCCATGCTTACAATTATATTGGATTTAAATGGTCTATTGTTGAAACGTTCCCCTCAACCATACTCACACCACAACTCAGTGCAAATGGATTCAAAAAGATATATTATACTCAGGCCAGGTTGCATCCAATTCTTGAAGACTATTTTACAGAGGTTTAATGTTGCAATTTGGTCGACAGCTACTAGGAATAATGTGTATCAAATCCTTGCAGCACTAAACAACTTAGCTGAGGATACATTGCCTTTCTTTGCAATTTGGTCGCAAGGTGTTTGCTACACCGCTCAAACTCAAAAATTGTTTAGACCCGACAATCCAAACGTTGAGGCAATGTTCAAGCCTCTAGCCAAAATTGCCATGGGGTTTGAATGTGATCCACAAAGAACAGTGCTTATTGATGACTCTCCTTACAAGGGATGTATTTCACCAGAAAACAATTGCATTTTTTCACCACAATTTGATGCTGAGAAGATGGTTGACAATATGCTCTTGGGGGAGCTACTGCCATACTTGATTCAGCTTGATGAGAGAAGGGATGTGCGTGATTTAATTGCTTCTAATCGTTATGGACAACCTATAGTGACAAATGATAGTGAATACAAACAAATCATGGAGTATTGGAAGCAGAAAAATGATGTTTGGTCAGCTAAGGTGTTCTTTACAAGAAGAATACCACCTGCAAAAGGTGACAGGGATGAAACTATCATTGAAAATGCAAGTGACACAAGCCACCGCAATGAAATGAGAAGATCCCAAATACAAGAGATCTTAGCAAAGGAGCGTAAACCCATTGAAAGCATGAAGGCGTCACAATTGACCACTTTAGCTAGGCAATTGGGTTGTAACACAAAAGGAGTTTTGAAGGCAACCACAACAAAGGCTTATATAAATAAGGTGAAAGCTGAGAACAATCTTCTAAGGTTGGATATAAAGCAACCCTAAGGTACTAGTGACATGTCATATATTCTTGATACACATACTTGAACACTCATGTGCATGGTATCTAACAAATCTTTCTTTTTATTCCTTCCTGCAGGATCTTACAAAGGATACTACTAGATGGAGCTCAATCAATAGAGATTTTGATATGTTTGCTCAAAATAATGAGGCAGTCACCTACATTTTTTGTTTATCAATTTCTTAAGAGACTTTCTTTTAGTTTTTAATCATCAAATGAAATGAAAAGTATCCTTCTTATAAGATTGCTGATCTTTTTCTCGCTCAAAACTTTCAATTGTGATTTACAGTTTTGTTAGCATGAGATTGTGCTTTTTTAGTTTGAAAAAAACTGTCAAAGATCCAAGTCTTTTTGGCTTTACTTAAGTTATTAATTGTGAAAGATCCAAGTCTTTTTGCTTTACTTAAGTTATTGATTGTCTATGTAATAGTCCTTAAAACAATATCGGATGGCTTTCTTGATCCCATGTCTCACATTGGTCTTTAGGTAAGACAAGTGGTGACCTTGAAAGTATGGTCTCATATCTCGATCAAGTGAAGAGACATGAAGCTTAAATATCACTACTATGTATCTAGTGTTAAACTCCATCAAGACAAAGATACTAGAGTGCCAAATTGCAGTCTAGTTTAAGTGAAAATCCATTTGACCTAAGGTAAAACTTATAGTGCCTCATTTTTCTAGGATTCTACCCCATCAAGGAAGTTAGAATCTAGCACAAACCAATTAAGACTCTTTTGGAGCCTAGATAGGACAATTTGTGGAACTTAAGAGACTTATTATTGAGTTAGAGTCTAGTTTAGATAAGCAAAAGATCTTCAAACCAACACTTGACTTTCTTACTATTCAATATTCAAAGTCCCTTGAGGCTAACAAATTACATACCTACTTGTAACCTAACTAATGCGTAATTATATAGATCTAAGCAAGTATATATAATGAGTCTTCAAACTAATAAACCAAGGGAAGAGAGTAGCAAGGTCCACTACTTGTCCAAGCTCAGCTCTAGACAACATAGAAAGATGCTAGTTCTAGGCTCATTGAAACATGGAGAGAACGAACCTCCACTGTTTCTCCTAGATAGGCTCCATTGAAACATGGAGAGAAATAAGCTCCACCATGTCTCCAAGTTGCTAGGCTCCATTGAAATACCCAATACCCATAATATTTTGTACATGGGGGGTTTACATTCAAGGTTCACCACTTGTCCAACCTATTATCCCTAGTAGGTTTGGTCTCATGATTCACCACTTGTCCACTCTATGTCATTATATTAAGAGGAATTGGGTGTTAAGGTCCACCACTTGTCCAACCTATAATGTTATAGCTTGAATGGTATTTTCTCTCACCACTTGTAATGCCCATGACATGATTTACATGGGGGTTTTGTTCCAAGGTCCACCACTTGTCCAAGCTAAATCTATTGAAACATAGAGAGAAACAAAGGTACACCACTTTTCCAAGCTAGGCTGCATTGAAACATGGACCTTAATACCAATTTTTTTCTAGTAGCATGAGTGATATTTTGTACATGGGGGGTTTACATTCAAGGTCCACCACTTGTCGAACCTATTGATCTAATAGGTTTGGTCCCAAGTTCACCACTTATCCACTCTATATCATTATATTAAGAATAATTAAGTGTTAAGGTCCACCACTTGTCCAACCTATAAGATTATATATTAAATCGTATTTTTTCTCACCACTTGTAATGCCCATGATATGTTTTACATGGGGGTTTTGTTCCAAGGTCCACCACTTTTCCAAGATAACTCTATTCAAACATAGAGAGAAATAAAGGTCCACCACTTGTCCAAGCTAGGCTCCATTGAAACATGGAGAGAATGATGCTCCACCATTTATCCAAGATAGGCTGCATTGAAACATGGAGAGAAGCAAGCTTTACCATGTTTCCAAGCTAGGCTCCATTGAAACACTCTCGGGGGGTTTTATTTCAAGGCCCACCACTTGTTTAACCTATTATCCCTAGTAGCATGAGTGGTTTGGTTTCAAGATTCACCACTTGTACACTCTATGTCATTATATTGTGTTAAGGTCCACCACTTGTCCAACCTATAAGGTTATATCTTAAATGGTATCCTTTCTCGCCACTTGAAATGCCCATGATATGTTTTACATGGGAGTTTCATTCCAAGATCCACCACTTGTCCAAGCTAACCATATTTAAACATAGAGAGAAACAAAGGTCCACGACTTGTCCAAGCTAGGCTCCATTCAAACATGGAGAGAAGGAAACTCCACCATTTCTCCTAGATAGGCTCCATTAAAACATGGACATAAGTAAGTTCCACCATGTCTCCTAGATGCTAGGCTCCATTGAAATACGCAAAACCCATGATATTTTGTACATGGGTGATTTACATTCAAGGTCAACCATTTGTCCACCCTATTATCCCTAGTAGGTTTGGTCTCACAATTCACCACTTTTCCACTCTATGTCATTATAATAAGAGGAATTGGGTGCTAAGGTCCACCACTTGTCCAGCCTATAAGGTTATACCTTGAATGGTATTTTTTCTCACCACTTGTAATGCCCATGACATGCTTTACATGGGGGTTTTGTTCCAAGGTTCACCACTTGTCCAAGCTAATTCTATTGAAACATAGAGAGAAACAAAGGTCCACCACTTTTCCAAGCTAGGCTCCATTGAAACATGGACCTTAATACCAAATTATTCCTAGTAGCATGAGTGATATTTTGTACATGGGGGGTTTGCATTCAAGGTCCACCACTTGTCCAACCTACTTTTCCTAGTAGGTTTGGTCGCAAGATTCACCACTTGTCCACTCTATGTCATTATATTAATAATAATTGGGTGTTAAGGTCCACCACTTGTCCAACCTATAAGGTTATATATTGAATGGTATTTTTTCTCACCACTTGTAATGTCCATGATATGTTTTACATGGGGATTTTGTTCCAAGGTCCACCACTTGTCCAAGCTAAATCTGTTCAAACATAGAGAGAAACAAACGTCCACCACTTGTCCAAGCTAGGCTCCATTGAAACATGGAGAGAATGATGCTCCACCATTTATCCAAGATAGACTCCATTGAAACATGGAGAGAATGATGCTCCACCATGTCTCGAAGATGCTAGAGTCGATTGAAATACCCAAAACCCCTGATACTTTGTACATGGGGGGTTTACATTCAAGGTCCACCACTTGTCCAACCTATTATCCCTAGTAGCATGAGTGGTTTGGTCTCAGGATTCACCACTTGTCCACTCTATATCATTATATTAAGAAAATTTGGGTTTCCATATCTAAATGGATCTTTGCTTGGATAAGTGGTAGACCTTGAGACCTAAATACCCATTCTACACTAGAGCATTGGTTAAGCCTTATGCACTTCAAGCATACCTTTAACAACAAGTAGTAGTTATTAATTGACTTAAGTCTAGTTGACCTCCATGGTATTGAGACTAAGAGAGAGTGTAGCATAAAAAAGAGTCAGGATTTTAATTTGACTTTCTTTCTATTAATGAGTAGATCATAGATGGATTTTGGTATCTAATAAAACATTAGGGTAGACAATGTAAAACCCATGTCTATTGTTGTGTTTGCATTAAGTGTTCTTGTTCTTTAATTTCAGAACCATTACAGAAAAATGGATTGGCTATATGCTGGCATAAATTGAAGAAAACTATTGAATTACCCATCCAACCTCCTCCAAGACCTTGTCCAAGGAATGAATCACCTCCTTATCACCTACCACTTGCTTTCAAGGACATCAAAAGAGTACTTATCTTGGATCTAGAGGGGTTACTTCTCAAGACAATTGAAATGAAACATGGAGATTCTATGCCATCTTGGGCTCAACACATGCGACTTGTGGAGGATAAAGATGAAGTTTATCATGTGGTGCAACCAGACGCACAAAGTTTTTTGGATTTTTGTGCTGAATACTTTGAGCTATGGATATGGAGTTGCTATAACTTAACAAGGGTGCAACGCATCACACAAAAAGTTTTTCCTGAGCAGTATACCAAGTTCAAGGTGTTTATGAGTAACAAAAATTGCCAAAATCCAAATATTATGTTAGGATTTACAAGGGTTTATCACAAAAATTTGAGTGATATTTGAGGATTTGGATGCAAACAATACCTTAATCTTTTATGACACTCCATATAGGGTTATGTGGAACATGCCAGGGACATATCTTATATTTCCAAAGATGTGGAGGCAAACTTCTGAGCAACTTCAAAACTTCTTGCAGAGAACCATAATTCCATGGTTGGTAGGATGGTTGTATGCAAGAGATAAGAGAGTCTATACATACAACACAATTGTAAATCAGTATAGTGATTCTGAGACAAATTATGTCCTTGGTGTGTACTTGTCAACACGAAACAATTGAATAAATATGGCCATAAGATGCTTTTTTTATTCTAGTGTGTATCTTTCAACATTTGTATAATTTGATATAGTCTTTTTTATAAAAAAACAAAGGTGTGTCAATTTTATGAACACTTGAATGGAGTGCACCCTACTCTAAGGGGACTTCAATGTACTATTGGAGTGCATCCTATTGTAAGGGGACTCTGATGTATTGCTAGAGTGCACCCAAATTTTTGGAGACTCATTTTTTATTTGATTGGGGCCTATGTTGGGTCATATAGTAAAAGAAATTCATTTTTTGTCAATTCATATCGAGGTTGCATTTATTTGTAACTATGAGAGAATTGATGTTTGATGTCAAAATAAAACTTGTAAGTATGGATCAGAGAATTCATGGACTTTAAATATGTGAGAGGGATCTTTTTCTTGGGCACAAATGTTTGCTTCAAGAATTTTGTCATTACATACTTTACGTGAAAGAGTTTTAGAACCTAAAAGACTTTGAAAACAAAACTATGAAATCTAAGTGCATGTATTCTTGAATGGCTTGAAAGTTGATGTATACATGCATGTCGCCTTGATGAAGATTTAGATCTGACAAGATGCAAAGCTAGAATTCTTGGATGTTACCTTTGTCAATTTGGTAATAACATATTTAACTTTCTTTTATTATGGGTGGAAAATATATTATTATGTGCATTTGGAACCTAATTGCTTGACCTTCAAACCAAGATTCCTATGTTATTTTTTCATATACTTTTTTGTAATGAATTAAGATTGTGGATATACGTTATTATGTCATGACATGTACTGTTTTAAGATGTAGGAGCTATCAATTTGACTTCACTCAAAAAGGATTTCTTCTAATTGAAAACATGTGACAAGACATGTATACAATACTAGCGTACAAACCCTTAAAACTCCATTCCAATATAATGCTGACAAAAACACTTTCTAGTATTGGCTCACAAAGGGATTGCAACGTTCACAAAAACATTGCCTGATACTCACTCACAAATCCTTTAAAACTCCTACTAGAGTACAATGTTCATAGAACCATTGTTTGTTTTAGGTTTAGAGAGAAACTAAGAAACATTGTCACTAAGGTTTTTATTAAGGATAACCGCTAGCCTAACACAAGTCTCTACTTATATATTCATCTGGGTTGCATTTATTTGTCCATTTTAAAAAATATATACGTATAAAGGCCATTATATGCCATATTCTTGAATAATGATCGTATACCCGCTTTTTTTCCTTTTGATCGAATTCTATTTCAATTGAAGAATACTGCGATCAAAGAAAGAACTTATAAAAGAAACAGTCACAGATTTTGATCCAAATCAACGACAGCTACTTCAATTGCCAGATTTCTAGAGACTGCTTATAGGAGTGGTCACCTAGCTATAGTGTAGTCACCGACGTGCAAAGCACTACTGAGGTATATTTTTTCACTTATTTTTGCATGCTAACTTGTTTTTATCTATTGTGTCAAACTCGTGTGGTGTAGTAGTTTCTCTCTCACCACAGAGTTGGCTTGCAAGCTTAGGCCGCTTCGTGGTGTGGAGCCATACGGCTCACTCCAGAAGTGAGTACGATTTATTCACTCTTCCCATGATGTGTAGCCGCATGGATCACTTTAGGGAAGGGTTTTAGGACAAAGTTATATTCTAACTCGTGGGGTGCAGTAGTTTATCTCTCACCACAGAGCTGAGTTAGAATTTAGTGATCGACTCATGGAGTGCAGTAGGCATGATGCTACACCTCTCACTTCATAGTGACCTATAGGATTCTTGATTTTAGATGAGGACACATCATTGTTTGTACACAGAAACACAAGAGAGAATCTTGTCAAAGAGACAGTGGCGAAATGCATACTTCATGCCCTTTTCATCTTTGTGTGACGCATTGTTTACCCTTGTGCTTCAAACTCCATACACACATCATTGTTCATCACTAGATGACTTGGTGTTGTCTTGGATGTAGATATATACGATATTTGACATGTATCTAAGGAACTTTGGCCCTTAGTTAAGAGATTGGTAGGTAAATTACATTGTCATTGTGCTAGGCTATGGTCATACGTGGCTAACTTACTTCAATATTCTTTATCCTCATATATGGTTAGCAATAATAAGCAAAGCCTATTAGTAGTCCTCTACCCTAACTCATGTGCTATTCTGGTATGCAAAGATGAGAGTATTGTACAATTGGTCTCATAGGTGTAAAGCATGCAAGGAAATTGAACAACAAATAGTCCACTTTGGGCCATCTTCAATTTTCATTGGTAGAGTATTTTATTGGCTTGGACATCTTGGTTACAAAATTGTGTTAGTCAATCTACCAAAGAGGCTGAGTATGTTGCTACATGTTGTTGGAGCTATATATACCAACCCCTATGCTATATATAGCTAGGATTCCCCACTATATATGTGTCCTCAGTGTGTGCTCTCTACACACTTTGGGGTTTGCATATAATGGTGTCGTCTCTCTCTCTCTCTCTCTTCTTGTCTACCTACGCTCTCTCCCTTTGGTTCAACATGGTATGAGGGTTGCGGAGAGCACGATCATAAGAAGACCATAAAGAGGAAATGTTTGGTCTCAACAAATCATGAAGATAAGTTAATACTTGTACAAATTATCGTTCAATATTCTGTTTAAAATTGATGTTGTAGTGCTCAATTTTATCTCTATTTTGGGTTCGAAACTTATGAGCGACCACGAGATCATACAATTCTGTTGTGGCCTCTCCAAAGTAGTGTTGTGGGTGATGGTAATCTCCAGATGATACAAAACCGGAAAAAACGGGCTATACATAAAGATAATTTGATTGAAAACCAAAAGCAGTATATAGAAAAACTCCAAATCATACTTTATGGGCTATCGCAAAATTAAGCAGACAGCACTACGTTCGAAACTTATAAGCGACCAGGAGCAGGTGTCTATGTGTGGAAGCGCATGCAAGAGTGCGTGTAGCCCTGGATATGAGCAGACATCTATGTTTCCAAGCTGTTGCAAGAGAGTGTTGGAGCCCCGATAAGCTCACAAACTCATAGTCCTATTGTAGGGGAAGCAAATGGAACCCAAGGAGTGTGGCGACGCAAGAAAAAGAATTTAGAACAGACGAGCAGTTTGAGAGTTTGTAGGAGCAAGTAGAGGTGGTGGTAAAAATAGAAATAGTATGTCCCTATTCTGAGCGTGCACCCCTATTTTTGAGAGTTGGGAGCAATGAGCAAGGGTAGAAACAGTACGCCCCTATTTTTAGTGTGCGCTCCTATTTTATTTTCAATGTGCGTCCCTATTTTCAACAAAGGCAAGTTTAGTTAAAGTGTTTGGCCATTTCTTTTGCCATGGTTTGGATGTGATGATATGCCTGCTATGTTTAGGGTCGTCTCGCAGTTGGAGTTGTGTAACTTTTTGATTTGTCTTCTGCTAAATATAGCTCTTAGGAAACAATGTGCTCCAACAAACAAAACTTGTGGCCATAGCCCCGTGCTGCTTTTCTGATTAAAAGAGGGACTCAAGAAACCTGCACCACCTCGTTTTGATAGTGATGGACTGTGTTTTATTCAGTTGAAAACCTACCCACCTTTGATCATGGCATGTTTGCGTCATATTGTCACCTAGAGGAAATTTGGCCTTTAGGTAAAAGTCCACCGTCATTGTGCTAGGCCAAGGAGGATCCCATATGTTGTTTGAGACTACTACTGCCCACTTTGCCTCAGGCCACTGTAGCATCCAATGTTTGTTAACAAGCATCCAAGCCACAAGGCATTACCAACTAATGCAAGCTCACTCTTCATTTGTAAAGTTCTTGAGAATAACTGCATCCAGGTTTCAAGATTTATATGAGGGACAACCCATGGATCTTTTCAGAAGGGGTACTCTATCCTTTGAGTATTTTTCATCGTGCATGCCTCCCTCTATGATCATGGCATATTTGCGTAATATTGTCACGTACAAGAACTTTGGCCTTTAGGTAAGAGATTAGTAGGTAAAGTCCACTGCCATTGTGCTAGGCCAAGGAGGATCCCAAATGCTCTTGTGAGAACCAATCCGCATTGTGCTAGGCCAAGGAGGATCCCAAATGCTCTTGTGAGAACCAATCCGCATTAATTGTAGCTTTGCATTTGAGGTGAAAACTGATAAATGCAACGTTGAGTTTTTGAAGGTGAAAAACTCTACCAAAACTCTTGCTTTTAAAAGCCAGCTACGCCACTAGATGATTCCCGATGGCCTTAATAACGTGCCGGGTACGTTTCAGGACTGCGTGTGCTTTTGTAGCCCTAAGCGCGTGCTTTTCTGCTTGATTACGCGCTGATTACGGGAGCTATATAAATGTAAAGAAATGGGGTTTAGCTCCACAAGGACGTCGTCGAAAAGGCCCTGCGTAAGCTGTGAACAGATCACCGTCGTCCCGATTTAGCGCAACTTGCTGCTGCTGCTGAAGCTGAAGGCCACCATCGCCACATCATGGACCGTCTCCAAGTGATCGTGCTGCATGGGCTCCTCATGTGGTTGGGCATGGGACTATGCATGCCTCTTGGCGTCATTCTCATCCGATTCCTGAGGACCGCTCGCCAAGAAGGTAATGCGTTGTTGAGGGGACGCATAGCTAAAGGTCACATCGTTGCGCAAAGTTTGGGGTTGCTTCTGGCGGTGGGGGGGGGAGGGCTGGCCTTGGCCGAGTTTGGGGCGGTGGGGCTTGCTCACACACATGGGAGGTTGGGCTTGACTCTGCTGTTGGCGCCTTTGGTGGTGGCGTTTCTGGGGGTGGTGCGGCCGGATGTGGGAGCTGGGTGGAAGAGGGGTATGTGGTACGCCGCCCATTGGATCCTTGGCACCGGGACCATCCTGTTGGCACTTGTAAATATTTTCATTGGCTTGCATGTGCTGGAGCTCATCAGCGGCCGCACCCTATTTCGTGTGAACGTGGCCTTTAGCGTGCAGGTGGCGTTGATGGCACTAGTATACCTGGCCCAGGACCGGTGGGCCTACCTTCGCCAGGTGCAGTGGGCCCTCCCTCAGGCTGCTGCTTCTACAGCGGCGCCATTGACGGCCCATGATGAAGAAACAGGTATAAGCAAAGGAGATCAGCTGGCCGTGCAGGAAGTGAGCATATCATGCGGCTCAGGATCTGCGCCAGCTGCTGCATGATGAAGAACTGTGCATGCTGCCTCCAACATTAATAATATTTAAATTTATTCTCTATTAATAACCCTTTACTAGCTAGCCATGGCGACAGCAGCCAGCTTAAATTTTGCGTACAAACATCATCGTTGGTGGCTCGTAGCCTGTAAAAACTCATGATAAAGCAATATACAACGTTGATTTTTGTGGCAGTAATTTTGTCATCCCCCTTAATTATTGACAATGGATGTAGGATAGACGGAGAATCTGTGGCCGATGAGTAGATAAGCGATGAAAGTAAGTTGTTGAAATTTTCAAATAATGCACGATTATAAGTGAATGTCTCAAAATTCATCTTGAATTACCACAAAAGGAAACTAATCTCATGGACTAGTAGCCACCAGCCATAGTACTAACGGCATGTGATATGGCTTTAGTATCGCAAGAATGATTCTAGGAATAATCGTTTAAAATTTTCCTGGAGAGAGCTACACATGAACCCCTACCTCGGGTTAGTTACAACTTAATTGTTGATTGTCTGCTTGCATCACACACACACACACACATGTAACTAATTTCAAGTTGTGATGCATTGAGCATGCATTGGCACTCATGTATGTGTGCCTCATTGGGAGTTACATCTATACTCCCACCATTAAACAAAGGCAATGATGGATCATACACATTCTTTGAGCTCACATCTGTTTCCATGGTGTATGCTAATAAAGATTGAACTGCATCTTCCAACCAAATCTTGTCAAATCACTTTTCCCTTAGTTTGCAAATGATACAAACTCTATCCTTTTCTTTCTGAACAATAACCAATAAAACTATATTGCATTGGCTTAACATCCAATTTTTTGGCTATGAATTTATCATGCATTAAACCATAAGCCACACAGCCAAAGACGTCCGAGGAAATACTATAGTTGGTTTCTTGCCTGCATGTCAAGATCCAAATGGAATGTCCTCATGGAATACTATATTGCTTCATTGCACACCTGTTTAATACATATCAATACACATCTAATATCCTCAAGCCAAAACACATCTAGCTTTTGACCATGCATTTTATGATCTCTATGACATGTTTTTCTCCTCATTAATGTCATTTTTCTGAGGGGTGTGTGGCACAACACATCGGTGCTTTTTTCAATCACTCACCAAAAGGAATTTCTCCATTAATAACATAGACTCGGGCCCTCCTCAATCAGAATAGAGCATATGAACACTTTTGACTTTGCCTTCAACACTAGATACACACATACATACCTTGAGAGATTCTTACTACATTTGAAAATATATAAAAATTGCTCCCAATATATGATGTATGCCCACATTGGACCACAAACATCACTTTAGACACGCTATAATTAGTGAGGATAGCCACAACACACAGAACCATTCTTAAGAGACTTAGCACATTGCATGTTGCCTAAATTATAGCCTTTCCATGCATGTGTCATTGTTTCCTCAAGTTGAAAGAGCAAGGAATAAGCCATATCACATTTAATTTGAAAGTGCAACAAACTAGCAAAAGAGATCCATCACCAATAGCTAAAGAGAGCCACTTTTGATAGACAAGATGTAGCACTAAAAGAACTATCACTTGCTATCTTACCAAGTCCTTAATTGGACGAGAAGCATTGCTTGCACATGTGACATTATTCCCTCAATAAATCGTCACAAAAACAAGTAACAAAACATGAAAAGATGTAATGTGCGTGGTTGCACCATTTTCAAAGTATCACACATGCTCCACAAACTCTATTCTACATTCATCATGAACATTTATTGTGAAACCATGTTCAAAAAGCCCATTCTGCATACTATATAACAGTGTCCAAATTTTCATTAAAGCAAGCATCTAGTAGGTCCACACAATTTTGAAAAAATCAGAAACCTTGCAAAGCATCGAGATTCCAAAAGAGAATAGTCAAAATCCTTCAAAGGTGGTGAGGTTTTGAAAAGAATAATGAAAATGAAAAGTCTACAAAGGGTGAAGAAGAGAGATCACATATGAGCCACATCTTTGACATCATCATCTACATGCACCATTAGTACTAACACCTAGCAAATGTGCATCTAAAAGGCTTGGAAGGAAAATTTCTTTGTGATTGAGCGGGTCATGGAATGGAAATTTGCATGACACTACCAAGTGTTCTTTTGCTTCCTCCATTATATTGCTCAGGTTGTTGATGGTTACCCTTGTAGTGTCAAAAGTGCCATCACCATTAGCGAAAGAGAGCCTCTTGAGATGAACAAGTTGCAATACCAAGATTTCCTTCTTCCTACATGGGCTAGGCGAGAGGCACAATGATAGTGGATGGAGGGTAGATGACGATTCTGTTGCCGATGAGTAGATAAGCCATGAAAGTAAGTTTTTTAAGTCTCGAACTTAATGCATGATTAGTGAATGTCTCAAAATTCATCTTGAATTACCACAAAAGGAAACTAATCTCATGGAGTAGTAGCCACACCACAAACGTCACTTTGGATGCCTATAATTAGTGAGGAGAGCAAGCACATAGAACCATTCTTAAGAAACTTAGAGCATTGCATTTAGTCCAAATCATAGCCTTTCCATACATGTGTCATTGTTTCCTCAAGCAAGAGCAAGCACGAAACCAAATCACATTTTTGAAAGTGCAACAAACTAGAAAAATTTAGATGAACAAATTTTGCATGCCAAAGTTTTGCATCAAAAATAGCCTTAGAATTAAGAACACACATGCCAAAATTTTGACATATTTATTATAAAATTGAGCTTATACAAACTATCAAATTAAGTATTGGCCAACATCGTAGTATCATGCAGATATTACATCTATTATCCCCAAATCTCACTACAAGGTCAATTTCTGCAAGTGTAGATTTAGACTAAAGATTCTTCTTGATCCTTAATACATAAAAAGTATTAGGAGATCTAAAGGGATTGATCCCTGATACATATAAACTATTGGTAAGTCTAAAGATTCTTCTTGATCCCTGATACATATAAAGTATTAGTAAGTCTGAAAGAACTATCACTTGTTATCTTACCAGGTCCTTAATTGGGTGAGAAGAATTGCTGGCATACGTGACATTATTCCCCCTACAAATTGTGTCAAAACAAGGAACAAATCATGAAAGATATAATGTGTTGTGTTGCACCATTTTCAAAGTAGCATTCCATAGACTTTGTACTACATTCACCGTGAACACTTATTGAAACTAAGCACAAAGAGCCCATTTTGAATATTATACAACATTCTCCAAATTTTCATTTGAAGAAGCATCTACTAGGTCCCCACAATTTTGATAAAAATGGAGAAGCCTAGCAAAAGAATTGTAATTCCAAAAGAAAATAATGAATAATCTTCAAACACGGTGAGGCTTCAAAGAGAATGATGAAAATGGAAAGTCTTCAAGGGTCGAGAAGAGAAGAGAGAGCACATGAGCCACATCATCATCTACCTACACCATTACTAGTAACACCTAGCCAATGTGCATCGGGAAGGCATGCAAGCAAAATCCTTCTCTTTGTTTTTGATCAAGCGGGTCATGAGATGGCGAAGGCATAACTGCCCTACTCTGCTTATGCTAAGTGTTATTTTGCTTCCTCCATGTTTCTCGAGTTGTCGATGGTTGCCCTTGTAGCATCAGAAGTGCCATCACCAATAGCTAAAGAGAGACTCTTTAGATAGAAAAGTTATAGCAATGAAATAACTATCACTTGTTGGGTGATAGCATGTTTAGATGGTACCAAAAAGGAGTGTCTTGGACACTCCTTTGGGAGGAGATGAAATGGGTGGTGGGTTGTTCATTTGAATTTTATGTAAAGAAAAGATAAAATCTTTTTGGCTGAGAGGTTGGTTGGCGGGCTGGAAATTCCATTTCATGTTAATACTAAATTTTGAAGTAGCAAACTGCCTGCACATTTAAATTACCTCATGCCGCCACACCTCTGGGCTCTCTGCAGCGTTTCCTCAATGGGTCCTTTCGCCTCTTGTGCCCATTCTCTCTCTCCCCCCCTCTCTCTGTCCATAGCCTTCATTTTCGCAGCATCTGTAGGGTTGCGGGCTCAGTGCTCTCTCTCTCTCTCTCTCTCTCTCTCTCTCTCTCTCTCTCTCTCTCTCTCTCTCTCTCTCTCTCTCTCTCTCTCTATGTCCTCCATAGCCGCTATAGGTGCTTGCGGGTGCAGCACAAAGCCATATCAACCAGATCCTCATTGCCAACCATATTCAGCTTCAATGAAGCCTCTCTCTCTCTCTCTCTCTCTCTCTCTCTCTCTCTCTCTCTCTCTCTCTCTCTCTCTCTCTCTCTCTCTCTCTCTCTCTCTCTCTCTCTCTCTCTCTCTCTCTCTCTCTCAGCCGTTTTTTGACCTAGTAGACAACAGTTCACTCTTTTGACCATAACTTGCTCATCCGAACTCCGATTTAGGTGATCTATAGCCTCAATCAAAGAGCATGAAGCCCTCTATGCATTGATGTAAAGACTGAATTTTTCTGTGTAATGGAAGGCTTTGCTGTAATAGCATCTCAGAACTGAAAGAACTGTCAAAACTTTGCGTTTTTGTTGCCGACTTGAAGGCAATGTCAGACAAAACTCGCAAGGGTGGAAAATCCACACTCGCCATGGAGAGTGATGCAAAATCTCCAAGGAATTTGGATGCTAATCCAACCACATCATCTACAACAACGGAAGCAATGATCATGGCTTACTTGATCTCGTTACAAGAAACCGTCAACAAACAAGGTGAAGAGTTGCGCGCACTTGCAATGGAGAATGGTACTTTAAGAGTTCTCGTTGTGGAGAATGAGCACCTCAAGAAGGTTCTTGAAATGCAAACAACACGCTTCATGCATCTTGAGAATGAAGTTCAAGAATGTAAACGCTCTCTTGTTGACATGAATGTATTGGAAGAGCGCTTGAGCAAAGTTGAGAGTGATCATGTATTGAAAGAGGAAACAATAGATACAATACGACATGATGTATGTGAGATGAGAAATGCATCCAAATCATGGGCTGATATATGTAAGGATAATGTGGTTTTTACATCTCCTATCACGCAAGCCGTTGTCCAAGCAAAGAATGTAGAGAATGTGGACACTCAAGAATTGCACGAATGACAAAAACGCTCAAAGAACATCGTCATTCGTGGAATCAAGGAAGAAAGCATGGAAACACCCCAATCTCTTGCAGTTGCTATTGAAGATTTTTTTGCTACACACTTTGGCATGTCAGGAATCATAGCTTATGGTGCACATCGAGTTGGAAAACAAGGAGTCCCTCGCTCGGGAGAAAGACCTATTGTATGTACCATGGCTGATGAGGTAAAGAGAAAGATCATCCTTGACAATGGTTGGATCTACCTCAAAGGAACAGGTTGTAATGTATATGAGGATCGCACTATTATGCAGCAAAATTTACGTCGCAAAGCATATGAGGAAAGAAGCAAGAAGGTTAAGGTATCACCTCAAGAAGAAAAGCCACTTAAGGAGGATGCAAGTCCACCCAACAAATAGGGACACATGATCTATGAGACCAACTCACGCTTGCGAATAAGCTTTTGGAATTGTAACGGGTATCCATGGAATGCGGGAATTGGCATTGATGAGCTTACCAATGACTCCGATGTGATACTTCTTGTCGAAACATGGGAGCATGATGCGCAACGAATTCTTGGATTTGACAAATACGATGTGCATTCTTTGATGTGGGCCAAAAATGCAAAGCAACGAAGAGGCCAAGGAGGCGTAGCATGTATGACCAAAAAGGGTTTGAAAGATGTTTCCATTGTCAAAGAAGATAAGTATAAACGCTACTTATGGCTGAAAATCAGCCCACCAAATGGTCAAGTCATGTTTGTGGTCGGTTGCTACATTCCTCACTATGACTCCAACTTTTATGCTTGCTTGAATATGGATAGAGATCAGCCCTTTGTTGAACTAGAGGAAGACATTTCTCATTACAAGGATCAAGGTGAAGTCACTGTTTTTGGAGACATGAATGCTCGCACAAATATGCTACAACACGACACACAACAAGTAGACATGCCGCATGTCTCAAGAAGAATGGATGACTCATACATGTATAATCGAAGTTCTAATGATGCAAAAGAAGTGGATCATTATGGAAAGTCACTTCTACATATGTGCAATAGTACCGGAAGGCACCAATGACTTTACATGTAGAAAGCACAACGGTGCTAGCGTGATTGACTATATGTTGTTCTCGGAAGCCACTCTAGAATGCATACAAAGCTTTACACTTGGTGAATGGAATCCAGAATCGGATCATAGGATGTTATGTATTGACCTCAAGAGTGGTAAACGGCCCGAGCATGTAGCCTCCAATCATGATGTGAATCATTTGTACCTACGTCTAGACTTCAAACGAGCACTTATATATGGTGATATGGTGGACCAAATGTTAAGCATGATAGAGCATCAAGAGACCCCAACATTAGAATGCAAGTGGAAAGTTTTCAAAGAAGTAATTTTCTCTTGTGCGAAGGAATTCTTTTCGGTGAAACACATGTCTTGCAAAAGGTCTAAGAAGGGTAGCACCAAGAAGAAATGGTTTGACATGGAATGTAGTCAAGCCCGAAAACACTTGCTAAGATTGGATGCAATCAAAGACAAGGAAGTTTACTTGGAATGTTCACACACATACAAATCACTTGTTCAAAAGAAGAGGAGAAGATGGGAAGTCGAAAAGAAACTTCTTTTAGCACAAGAGAAAGCACATGCATGTGGCAAGTTTTGGCAAAATCTAAAAGGCAAGCGCGTTGAGAGCTTTGGTGACTTGACTCTTGAGGATATGTATATGCATTGTAAGAATCTCTATGAGCAACCCAATGTTGATAAGATGGAGTGTTGTAGCTCCCTTCCGTTTATGTCTCCGTTCTTTACCATTGAAGATGTATGCCGGGCGCTTGAGAAACTTGCTACTCGTAAGGTAGGTGACCTTCAAGGTGTCAAGGCTGAAATGATTAAATGGACAAGCAAGACAACATGATATTGGATATGCAATATGTTTAACCTTGCACTTCAGTATGGCATGCCTCATGATTGGAGTGCAAATTGGATCAAACCTTTGCACAAAGGAGGAGATGTAAACAATGTGAACAACTATCGCACTATAATGGTTGGTTCTTTAATGGCAAAGTTATTTGGATGTATCATGGAGATGAAGATAAGTGAATGGGCTGAAAAGAATGGCAAACGTGTAGTTGGCCAAGCAGGTTTTCGAAAGCATCATAGCACTATTGATCACCTTGTCACTCTTCGAGTTCTTATGGAAGCGTCTGGATTGAAAGGAAAAAAGTTGTATTGTTGCTTTGTGGATTTCAAGAAATCTTTTGACATGGTACCGCGAGGAAATCTTTGGAGACGTATGCAAAGCCTTCAAGTGCCGAGAGAATTTATGCATGCAGTCTTTCGCATCTACCAAAAAGTGATATGTCGATTACGTATGGGAGATGGAATTTCAGAATTTTTTGCAAGCACTATTGGTGTCAAACAAGGATGCCCACTTTCCCCAACCCTCTTTGGGCTACTCACTGATGAATTGGAATGCATGGTTCTTGACTTTATGCAGCAAGAAGGCATAGAAGAGGTTAAGATTGGAAATGCGGTGATCATGCTTTTGCTTTATGCCGATGATGTAGTGCTCTTGGCACATACCTTAGAAGATGCACAAAAGCTTATGAGTGTCTTGGAACGCTTTTGCCTACATAGCGGGCTGATCGTGAATGGATCCAAAACCAAGGTTATGCTTGTAAAAACCCTCAATGATGAAAATCCATGCATTGTATATAACAATGAGAAACTTGAAGTGGTAGATCACTTCAAGTACCTTGGCCTTGAGGTTCCATCCAATCATAAATGGAAGGATTGTGCAATGCGTCGCTTGGAAGCCGGAAAGAGGGCCTATTATGCATTTGAGAACATGTGCAATGCAGGAGAGATCAAGTGTTGGGCTCTCAAAAAGTACCTCTTTGACACATTGGTGACACCAGTGCTTCTTTATGGAGTGGAGGTGTGGGGTGGAAGAATCGGGAAGTCTACTTGGAAAGAGTTTGAGAATGTCCAAAAGCGTTTTCTCACCAACTTTCTCCAAGTCAAGACACAAACACCCTACATGCTCTTACTTCTTGAGTCCGGATTGCTTCCCATTGAGGTCTTGGGCATGCAAAGGGTTATGGAGTACATGCGTAAGACACAACATAGCCCTTTGCATGGACTTCCTAGAATCGTATATGAAGCAAGTCAAATGGTTCAAAAGACATGCAAGAGCAAAATACTAAGTTCGGGGTGGATGCTTGATATCAAGAAATGGTTTGGAAGATGGGATGCATGTCACTTGGTCAAGGATGCGTCGATCGACTCCCAAGTTAATGAGGCCTTCTTACAACGCCAATGTATCACGGCTTGGAAGAAATCTGGAGGTTCTCGCTTCAGCCATTACACCACACACGTTGCCCCAAACTACAAATCTCTCTTCTTCTCGGAACGAGGTAACCGAACCCATTCCTACATCCTTGAGCCCATCCCGTTGAGTGCGATCCGCACCATTGCCTCCATTCATCTTAGCTCCCATTCTCTACGCTGCGAGACAAGACGTTGGGGCACTGGCGAGGAGTTTCATCGACTTTGCACCTTATGCCCTCGTCAAGTGCGAGAGAGTGAGTACCACACACTACTTGAGTGCTCAGCTTTTGACCACATTAGGTCCTCTTTTCCCCATATATTCAGCCATGATCTCTCCCTACATACCTTCCTCTCCCAACCACGATGTGGACTCTCTATTGCGACGCTCATTTCAGCCATTTTTGAGCATCGAGAGTCACTTATGAACTCCACTCACACCACGTGACATGTTCATTTGGTCCCATAGGTCATATTTGACCTCCAAGGACGATAATAGAACTATCTATCCATCTATCTATCTATCTCTCTCTCTCTCTCTCTCTCTCTCTCTCTCTCTCAGAGTACTATGACATTGTTTTGAATGTCTTCATTTTCGTGTCAATAGCATCCTCTCACGTTCCACATGGAGTCACATAATACTGATACTGGCAGTACAAACCCCCTTTACCTTCCTCCATTATCTGCTACCCAGCATATCCCAAGGGATCTTCTATCGAGTGTACAAAACTACTGGGCTGCAATGAAGAGGGAACAAAGAAAATTGCAAAAAAGGATGGCACTAGTGCAAGAGGATGGTGACATTGATGAGCAGGAGGCTTTTCCAGGGTCTTCAATGGAGCATTCTACAGCAACTTCTTAGTCATCCAACGTTCTCAGTGTTGCAAACCCATATCGGAGATAGTTGGGAAGTTAATTTTCTCTAACATTTTTTGAGGTGAAGACTCCTCGTTCAAACAATGAGCTATTTTTGAAACGGGCTACTGTCATGACATGCCTCGATGGAGTCAATGGGGCTGACAATGTAATGAGCAATGAAACTAGCAAAGAATACTGGAACTAGCAGGAAAATGAAATCAGCCCGATTGGAGCTCTATGGAGAATAAATAATGAGATGTTGTATTTACAAAATATGAGGAAGAAGTAGACAACCTGCCACAATGAGATAGGCTGATATAGAGCAGAAACCAAAGAAGGCGCACCAAATTTAGCCAGTTTTCTTCAAGGCGACTGGCTTGGAATTTTTGCTTTTCTTCCTTGGAAAATACACTAAAGCCGGTTCTATGTGACCATTGGAGGGTAGGGATGAGAGGGTGTGAGGGTAGGGGCGAGGAATGGTGAGGGGGTGGGTAGGGGTAGGGCAAAAGTGGGTAGGGATTAGGGGTGAGGGGGGGTGGGTACGGTCGCGGAAAGGGTGGGTAGGGAAAAGGGATCAGCGGGGTGGGTAGGGGCAAGAGATGAGGGGGGTGGATAAGAACAAGAGACGGTAGTGAGGGGCGAGGGATGAGGAGTGGAGAGCTAGGGGGTGGGGTAAGGGACTTCATAGTATGCACATAGTGCAATGGTAAAGCAAGCTGACCTTTTCCAGATTTTGAAGGAAACACACCATTTGTGGTATGCCTATCCTAGATAGGCCAAGATAGCCATACACTTACTAGTCTTCCTAAATGTTTGAGGAACCAATCTCTTTCAAGGTCATGAGTGCTTGACTTTGCTCTAACTTTGAGTGAGTCTATCCTATCTTATGTGACACAGACCATGAAATATAAGACTTTTTTATCTGCATCTTGTCTAGCAGTGAGGGGTAGGCATCAGAAACACCAAAGTTTGATCCCTTTTTTGGGTCTCTAGATGGCGTTACTGAATATTTCATTGCAGGTGAAGAAGTTCCCACGTCTACGAGTAGAGAAACATCATGAGATAGGTCCTATACCTTGAAATCAACATCTTTTTGCGCTAAACCTCCTTGAAGAAGCTTGGTGAAGGGTAGTACAGCAGGCACAGAGAAGAATTTTGGCTTGATCAAAAAGTCTGACACAGATGGGACTAAGGTTGAGTTGTGTGTGGACTCTAGTAGATCCTCCACAATTGTTGTTGGCTCATGTGGCTCATTGGGCTCAGGTATTGTTTCCTTGGGCAAAGATTGAATAGAGACTCCATAACAAGGCATAGACTTGGTAGCTTCCAACCACTACAATAGGTCTTCTGCTGACCTTTCAAGTGGAGTAGGTTGTTCTAATTCAAGGTGGGTTTCCATTGTCAAAGAACTATGTTGCACTACGGGATCCATGCCTACTTCTAGGCGAATGGGTTGCATTGGGGAGCCAGGAGTGCGTATCCACATTGCATCATCTCCCCAATCATGCAGTGCTTTAGTGTGTCGTAGAGATGGTCTACCGATGAGCAAAGGAAATATTCCCCCAACTTGGGGAAGACGAACCACAAAAAAATCCAAGCTAAAGGTGAAGTCTTTATCTGCAGAGGCACCTTGTCCACTATGACCAATGGATAGACTGTCCAATGTTCGCCCAACGTCACTGTGAAGAGAGCAGGTCATGTAGGGTGCAAACCTTAAGCCAACATAGTGAAGTTAGGCATCAAGATGATGCCAGATCCACCATCATTATCACTCCTGAGAATTTCCACCCCAAGATGGACACAGTGCAATGAGGGCTTCTATAGTCAATGATAAAAGCTCTGAGAGGGAAAAGTGCTCTACATATCTTATATAGGAGGGGTTTTCAGCGATGGTGGCATGTGGTTTGGATGGCCATAGGGGGAAACCATGTTGGATGCAGGTGCTAACCATTGTTGAAGAGTAGGACCAAGACTTTGTTGTATTTTTTGCAATCCCTTGAGGTAGTAGCAATCCTTGTCCTCATGTCTAGACATTTCATAGAAGTGGCACTAAGCCCAAAGGGCACATTCTTGTGGAGTGTGCCATGGAGATCTGCATGAGCTACACCCTACCATAGCCTTAGTCTTCTGCTGAGACCTAAGCTCCCCTATCTCACGCTTGATCTGGTCCAAAGTCTGGTGAATTGGAGGCTTCTTCTGTTAAAGAGAGAAAGATCTTTCCTATTGAAGAGCTCGTTGTAACTTCAGGGCTTTGAGTTCCCTGCATAAAGACATCAAAGGATCAGAAGGACTTTCCAAAAAGATTATACAAGTGGTGGAGCTTGGAACCAAACCCCCATGTAAAACCTATCATGGCTACTCCAAGTGGTAAGAAAGAATAACCTTTAAGATATAGACTTATAGGTTGGACAAGTGGTGGACCTTAACACCCACATATTCTTAATATAATGACATAGAGTGGAAAAGTGGTGAATCTTGAGACAAATGCACTCATGCTACTCGCGATAATAGCTTGGACAAGTATCGGCCCTTCAATGTAAACCGCCCATGTACAAAATATCCTGGGTTTAAGGTATTTCCATGAAGCGTAGCATCTTGGAGACATGGTGCAGCTTACTTCTCTTCATTTTTCGATGGAGCCTAGCTTGGACAAGTGGTGGAACTTCAACATAAACCCCCCATGTTTCAATAGACTTAGCTTCGACAAATGGTGGAGCATCGTTCTCTCCATCTTTCAATGAAGCCTAGCTTGGACAAGTAGTGGACCTTTGTTTCTCTCTAGGTTTCAATAGAGTTAACTTGGATAAGTGGTGGACCTTGGAACCAAACCCCAATGTAAAACCTATCATGGTCACTCCAAGTCGTGAGAAAGAATAACCTTTAAGATATAGCCTTATAGGTTGGACAAGTGGTGGACCTTAACACCCAGATATCCTTAATATAATGACATAGAGTGATAAAGTGGTGAATCTTGAGACAAAACCACTCATGCTACTAGCGGTAATAGCTTGGACAAGTGGTGGACCTTGAACGTAAACCCCACATGTTTCAATAGAGTTAGCTTCGAGAAATGATGGAGCATCCTTCTCTCCATGTTTCAATGGAGCCTAGCTTAGACAAGTGGTGGACCTTTGCTTCTCTCTATAATTCAATAGAGTTAGCTTGGACAAGTGGTGGAACTTGAAACCAAACCCCCATGTAAAACCTATCATGGTCACTCCAAGTGGTAAGAAAGAATAACCTTTAAGATGTAGCCTTAAAGGTTGTACAAGTGGTGGACCTTTGCTTCTCTCTATAATTCAATAGAGTAAGCTTGGACAAGTGGTGGAACTTGAAACCAAACCCCCATGTAAAACCTAACATGGTCACTCCAAGTGGTAAGAAAGAATAACCTTTAAGATGTAGCCTTAAAGGTTGTACAAGTGGTGGACCTTTGCTTCTCTCTATAATTCAATAAAGTTAGCTTGGACAAGTGGTGGAACTTGAAACCAAACCCCCGTGTAAAACCTATCATGGTCATTCCAAGTGGTAAGAAAGAATAACCTTTAAAATGTAGCCTTAAAGGTTGTACAAGTGGTGGACCTTAACACCCACATATTCTTAATGTAATGAATAAGAGTGGAAAAGTGGTGAATCTTGAGACCAAACCACTCAGGCTACTACCATTAATAGCTTGGACAAGTGTTGGACCTTGAATGTAAACCCCTCATCTACGACATATCATGGGTTTAATGTTTTTCGATGGAGCCTAGGATCTTGGAGACATGGTGCAACTTGCTTCTCGTCATGTTGCAATGGAGCCTATCTTGGACAAATGGTGGAGTATCCTTTTCTCCATGTTTCAATGGACCCTAGCTTTGACAAGTGGTGGACCTTTGCTTCTCTCTCTGTTTCAATAGAGTTAGCTTGGACAAGTGGTGGAGCTTGGAACCAAACCCCCATATAAAACCTATCATGGTCACTCCAAGTGGTAACAAAGAATAACCTTTAAGATATAGACTTATAGGTTGGACAAGTGGTGGACCTTGAATGTAAACCCCCCATCTACGAAATATGGTGGGTTTAAGGTATTTAGATGGAGCCTAGCATCTTGGAGACATGGTGCACATTGCTTCTCTTCATGTTTCAATGGAGCCTATCTTGGACAAATGGTGGAGCATCCTTCTCTCCATGTTTCAATGGACCCTAGCTTGGACAAGTGGTGGACCTTTGCTTCTCTCTCTGTTTCAATAGAGTTAGCTTGGACAAGTGGTGGAGCTTGGAACCAAACCCCCATGTAAAACCTATCATGGTTACTCCAAGTGGTAAGAAAGAATAACCTTTAAGATATAGACTTATAGGTTGGACAAGTGGTGGACCTTAACACCCACATATTCTTAATATAATGACATAGAGTGGAAAAGTGGTGAATCTTGAGACAAAGCCACTCATGCTACTAGCGATAATAGCTTGGACAAGTATCGGCCCTCGAATGTAAACCGCCCATGTACAAAATATCTTGGGTTTAATGTTTTTCGATGGAGCCTAGCATCTCGGAGACATGGTGCAGCTTCCTTCTCTTCATTTTTCGATGGAGCCTATCTTGGACAAATGGTGGAGCATCCTTCTCTCCATGTTTCAATGGACCCTAGCTTGGACAAGTGGTGGACCTTTGCTTCTCTCTATGATTCAATAGAATTTGCTTGGACAAGTGGTGGACCTTGGAACTCAAACCCCCATGTAAAACCTATCATGGTCACTCCAAGTGGTGAGAAAGAATAACCTTTAAAATATAGGCTTATAGGTTGGACAAGTGGTGGACCTTAACACCCAAATATTCTTAATATAATGACATAGAGTGAAAAAGTGGTGAATCTTGAGACAAAACCACTCATGCTACTAGCGATAATAGCTTGGACAAGTGGTGGACCTTGAACGTGAACCCCCAATGTTTCAATTGACTTAGCTTCGACAAATGGTGGAGCATCGTTCTCTCCATGTTTCAATGGAGCTTAGCTTGGACAAGTAGTGGACCTTTGTTTCTCTCTAGGTTTCAATAGAGTTAGCTTGGACAAGTGGTGGACCTTGGAACCAAACCCCAATGTAAAACCTATCATGGTCACTCCAAGTCGTGAGAAAGAATAACCTTTAAGATATAGCCTTATAGGTTGGACAAGTGGTGGACCTTAACACCCAGATATCCTTAATATAATGACATAGAGTGATAAAGTGGTGAATCTTGAGACAAAACCACTCATGCTACTAGCCGTAATAGCTTGGAAAACTGGTGGACCTTGAACGTAAACCCCCCATGTTTCAATAGAGTTAGCTTCGAGAAATGATGGAGCATCCTTCTCTCCATGTTTCAATGGAGCCTAGCTTAGACAAGTGGTGGACCTTTGCTTCTCTCTATAATTCAATAGAGTTAGCTTGGACAAGTGGTGGAACTTGAAACCAAATCCCCATGTAAAACCTATCATGGTCACTCCAAGTGGTAAGAAAGAATAACGTGTAAGATGTAGCCTTATAGGTTGTACAAGTGGTGGACCTTAACACCCCCATACTCTTAATATGATGAATAAGAGTGGAAAAGTGGTGAATCTTGAGACCAAACCACTCAGGCTACTACAATTAATAGCTTGAACAAGTGTTGGACCTTGAATGTAAACCCCTCATCTACGACATATCATGGGTTGAATGTTTTTCGATGGAGCCTAGCATCTTGGAGACATGGTGCAGCTTGCTTCTCGTCATGTTTCAATGGAGCCTATCTTGGACAAATGGTGGATCATCCTTCTCTCCATGTTTCAACGGACCCTAGCTTGGACAAGTGGTGGACCTTTGCTTCTCTCTCTGTTTCAATAGAGTTTGCTACGACAAGTGGTGGAGCTTGGAACCAAACCCCCATATAAAACCTATCATGGTCACTCCAAGTGGTAAGAAAGAATAAACTTTAAGATATAGACTTATAGGTTGGACAAGTGGTGGACCTTAAATGTAAACCCCCCATCTACAAAATATGGTGGGTTGAAGGTATTTAGATGGAGCCTAGCATCTTGGAGACATGGTGCACATTGCTTCTCTTCATGTTTCAATGGAGCCTATCTTGGACAAATGGTGGAGCATCCTTCTCTCCATGTTTCAATGGACTCTAGCTTGGACAAGTGGTGGACCTTTGCTTCTCTCTCTGTTTCAATAGAGTTAGCTTGGACAAGTGGTGGAGCTTGGAACCAAACCCCCATGTAAAACCTATCATGGTTACTCCAAGTGGTAAGAAAGAATAACCTTTAGGATATAGACTTATAGGTTGGACAAGTGGTGGACCTTAACACCCACATATTCTTAATATAATGACATAGAGTGGAAAAGTGGTGAATCTTGAGACAAAGCCACTCATGCTACTAGCGATAATAGCTTGGACAAGTATCGGCCCTCGAATGTAAACCGCCCATGTACAAAATATCCTGGGTTTAATGTTTTTCGATGGAGCCTAGCATCTTGGAGACATGGTGCAACTTGCTTCTCTTCATTTTTCGTTGGAGCCTCTCTTGGACAAATGGTGGAGCATCGTTCTCTCCATGTTTCAATCGACCCTAGCTTGGACAAGTGGTGGACCTTTGCTTCTCTCTATGATTCAATAGAGTTTGCTTGGACAAGTGGTGGACCTTGGAACTCAAACCCCCATGTAAAACCTATCATGGTCACTCCAAGTGCTGAGAAAGAATTACCTTTAAAATATAAGCTTATAGGTTGGACAAGTGGTGGACCTTAACACCCAAATATTCTTAATATAATGACATAGAGTGAAAAAGTGGTGAATCTTGGGACAAAACCACTCATGCTACTAGCGATAATAGCTTGGACAAGTGGTGGAACTTGAACGTAAACCCCCCATGTTTCAATAGACTTAGCTTCGACAAATGGTGGAGCATCGTTCTCTCAATCTTTAAATGGAGCCTAGCTTGGACAAGTAGTGGACCTTTGTTTCTCTCTAGGTTTCAATAGAGTTAGCTTGAACAAGTGGTGGACCTTGAAACCAAACCCCAATGTAAAACCTATCATGGTCACTCCAAGTCGTGAGAAAGAATAACCTTTAAGATATAGCCTTATAGGTTGGACAAGTGGTGGACCTTAACACCCAGATATCCTTAATATAATGACATAGAGTGATAAAGTGGTGAATCTTGAGACAAAACCACTCATGCTACTAGCCGTAATAGCTTGGAAAACTGGTGGACCTTGAACGTAAACCCCCCATGTTTCAATAGAGTTAGCTTCGAGAAATGATGGAGCATCCTTCTCTCCATGTTTCAATGGAGCCTAGCTTAGACAAGTGGTGGACCTTTGCTTCTCTCTATAATTCAATAGAGTTAGCTTGGACAAGTGGTGGAACTTGAAACCAAATCCCCATGTAAAACCTATCATGGTCACTCCAAGTGGTAAGAAAGAATAACGTGTAAGATGTAGCCTTATAGGTTGTACAAGTGGTGGACCTTAACACCCCCATACTCTTAATATGATGAATAAGAGTGGAAAAGTGGTGAATCTTGAGACCAAACCACTCAGGCTACTACCAATAATAGCTTGAACAAGTGTTGGACCTTGAATGTAAACCCCTCATCTATGACATATCATGGGTTGAATGTTTTTCGATGGAGCCTAGCATCTTGGAGACATGGTGCAGCTTGCTTCTCGTCATGTTTCAATGGAGCCTATCTTGGACAAATGGTGGATCATCCTTCTCTCCATGTTTCAACGGACCCTAGCTTGGACAAGTGGTGGACCTTTGCTTCTCTCTCTGTTTCAATAGAGTTTGCTACGACAAGTGGTGGAGCTTGGAACCAAACCCCCATATAAAACCTATCATGGTCACTCCAAGTGGTAAGAAAGAATAAACTTTAAGATATAGACTTATAGGTTGGACAAGTGGTGGACCTTAAATGTAAACCCCCCATCTACAAAATATGGTGGGTTGAAGGTATTTAGATGGAGCCTAGCATCTTGGAGACATGGTGCACATTGCTTCTCTTCATGTTTCAATGGAGCCTATCTTGGACAAATGGTGGAGCATCCTTCTCTCCATGTTTCAATGGACTCTAGCTTGGACAAGTGGTGGACCTTTGCTTCTCTCTCTGTTTCAATAGAGTTAGCTTGGACAAGTGGTGGAGCTTGGAACCAAACCCCCATGTAAAACCTATCATGGTTACTCCAAGTGGTAAGAAAGAATAACCTTTAGGATATAGACTTATAGGTTGGACAAGTGGTGGACCTTAACACCCACATATTCTTAATATAATGACATAGAGTGGAAAAGTGGTGAATCTTGAGACAAAGCCACTCATGCTACTAGCGATAATAGCTTGGACAAGTATCGGCCCTCGAATGTAAACCGCCCATGTACAAAATATCCTGGGTTTAATGTTTTTCGATGGAGCCTAGCATCTTGGAGACATGGTGCAACTTGCTTCTCTTCATTTTTCGTTGGAGCCTCTCTTGGACAAATGGTGGAGCATCGTTCTCTCCATGTTTCAATCGACCCTAGCTTGGACAAGTGGTGGACCTTTGCTTCTCTCTATGATTCAATAGAGTTTGCTTGGACAAGTGGTGGACCTTGGAACTCAAACCCCCATGTAAAACCTATCATGGTCACTCCAAGTGCTGAGAAAGAATTACCTTTAAAATATAAGCTTATAGGTTGGACAAGTGGTGGACCTTAACACCCAAATATTCTTAATATAATGACATAGAGTGAAAAAGTGGTGAATCTTGGGACAAAACCACTCATGCTACTAGCGATAATAGCTTGGACAAGTGGTGGAACTTGAACGTAAACCCCCCATGTTTCAATAGACTTAGCTTCGACAAATGGTGGAGCATCGTTCTCTCAATCTTTAAATGGAGCCTAGCTTGGACAAGTAGTGGACCTTTGTTTCTCTCTAGGTTTCAATAGAGTTAGCTTGAACAAGTGGTGGACCTTGAAACCAAACCCCAATGTAAAACCTATCATGGTCACTCCAAGTCGTGAGAAAGAATAACCTTTAAGATATAGCCTTATAGGTTGGACAAGTGGTGGACCTTAACACCCAGATATCCTTAATATAATGACATAGAGTGATAAAGTGGTGAATCTTGAGACAAAACCACTCATGCTACTAGCCGTAATAGCTTGGAAAACTGGTGGACCTTGAACGTAAACCCCCCATGTTTCAATAGAGTTAGCTTCGAGAAATGATGGAGCATCCTTCTCTCCATGTTTCAATGGAGCCTAGCTTAGACAAGTGGTGGACCTTTGCTTCTCTCTATAATTCAATAGAGTTAGCTTGGACAAGTGGTGGAACTTGAAACCAAATCCCCATGTAAAACCTATCATGGTCACTCCAAGTGGTAAGAAAGAATAACGTGTAAGATGTAGCCTTATAGGTTGTACAAGTGGTGGACCTTAACACCCCCATACTCTTAATATGATGAATAAGAGTGGAAAAGTGGTGAATCTTGAGACCAAACCACTCAGGCTACTACCAATAATAGCTTGAACAAGTGTTGGACCTTGAATGTAAACCCCTCATCTATGACATATCATGGGTTGAATGTTTTTCGATGGAGCCTAGCATCTTGGAGACATGGTGCAGCTTGCTTCTCGTCATGTTTCAATGGAGCCTATCTTGGACAAATGGTGGATCATCCTTCTCTCCATGTTTCAACGGACCCTAGCTTGGACAAGTGGTGGACCTTTGCTTCTCTCTCTGTTTCAATAGAGTTTGCTACGACAAGTGGTGGAGCTTGGAACCAAACCCCCATATAAAACCTATCATGGTCACTCCAAGTGGTAAGAAAGAATAAACTTTAAGATATAGACTTATAGGTTGGACAAGTGGTGGACCTTAAATGTAAACCCCCCATCTACAAAATATGGTGGGTTGAAGGTATTTAGATGGAGCCTAGCATCTTGGAGACATGGTGCACATTGCTTCTCTTCATGTTTCAATGGAGCCTATCTTGGACAAATGGTGGAGCATCCTTCTCTCCATGTTTCAATGGACTCTTGCTTGGACAAGTGGTGGACCTTTGCTTCTCTCTCTGTTTCAATAGAGTTAGCTTGGACAAGTGGTGGAGCTTGGAACCAAACCCCCATGTAAAACCTATCATGGTTACTCCAAGTGGTAAGAAAGAATAACCTTTAGGATATAGACTTATAGGTTGGACAAGTGGTGGACCTTAACACCCACATATTCTTAATATAATGACATAGAGTGGAAAAGTGGTGAATCTTGAGACAAAGCCACTCATGCTACTAGCGATAATAGCTTGGACAAGTATCGGCCCTTGAATGTAAACCGCCCATGTACAAAATATCCTGGGTTTAATGTTTTTCGATGGAGCCTAGCATCTTGGAGACATGGTGCAACTTGCTTCTCTTCATTTTTCGTTGGAGCCTCTCTTGGACAAATGGTGGAGCATCGTTCTCTCCATGTTTCAATCGACCCTAGCTTGGACAAGTGGTGGACCTTTGCTTCTCTCTATGATTCAATAGAGTTTGCTTGGACAAGTGGTGGACCTTGGAACTCAAACCCCCATGTAAAACCTATCATGGTCACTCCAAGTGCTGAGAAAGAATTACCTTTAAAATATAAGCTTATAGGTTGGACAAGTGGTGGACCTTAACACCCAAATATTCTTAATATAATGACATAGAGTGAAAAAGTGGTGAATCTTGGGACAAAACCACTCATGCTACTAGCGATAATAGCTTGGACAAGTGGTGGAACTTGAACGTAAACCCCCCATGTTTCAATAGACTTAGCTTCGACAAATGGTGGAGCATCGTTCTCTCCATCTTTCAATGGAGCCTAGCTTGGACAAGTAGTTGACCTTTGTTTCTCTCTAGGTTTCAATAGAGTTAGCTTGAACAAGTGGTGGACCTTGAAACCAAACCCCAATGTAAAACCTATCATGGTCACTCCAAGTCGTGAGAAAGAATAACCTTTAAGATATAGCCTTATAGGTTGGACAAGTGGTGGACCTTAACACCCAGATATCCTTAATATAATGACATAGAGTGATAAAGTGGTGAATCTTGAGACAAGACCACTCATGCTACTAGCCGTAATAGCTTGGAAAACTGGTGGACCTTGAACGTAAACCCCCCATGTTTCAATAGAGTTAGGTTCGAGAAATGATGGAGCATCCTTCTCTCCATGTTTCAATGGAGCCTAGCTTAGACAAGTGGTGGACCTTTGCTTCTCTCTATAATTCAATAGAGTTAGCTTGGACAAGTGGTGGAACGTGAAACCAAAACCCCATGTAAAACCTATCATGGTCACTCCAAGTGGTAAGAAAGAATAACGTGTAAGATGTAGCCTTATAGGTTGTACAAGTGGTGGACCTTAACACCCACATATTCTTAATATGATGAATAAGAGTGGAAAAGTGGTGAATCTTGAGACCAAACCACTCAGGCTACTACCAATAATAGCTTGGACAAGTATTGGACCTTGAATGTAAACCCCTCATCTACGACATATCATGGGTTGAATGTTTTTCGATGGAGCCTCGCATCTTGGAGACATGGTGCAGCTTGCTTCTCGTCATGTTTCAATGGAGCCTATCTTGGACAAATGGTGGATCATCCTTCTCTCCTTGTTTCAATGGACCCTAGCTTGGACAAGTGGTGGACCTTTGCTTCTCTCTCTGTTTCAATAGAGTTAGCTTGGACAAGTGGTGGAGCTTGGAACCAAACCCCCATATAAAACCTATCATGGTCACTCCAAGTGGTAAGAAAGAATAACCTTTAAGATATAGACTTATAGGTTGGACAAGTGGTGGACCTTGAATGTATACCCCCCATCTACAAAATATGGTGGGTTTAAGGTATTTAGATGGAGCCTAGCATCTTGGAGACATGGTGCACATTGCTTCTCTTCATGTTTCAAAGGAGCCTATCTTGGACAAATGGTGGAGCATCCTTCTCTCCATGTTTCAATGGACCCTGGCTTGCACAAGTTGTGGACCTTTGCTTCTCTCTCTGGTTCAATAGAGCTAGCTTGGACAAGTGGTGGAGCTTGGAACCAAACCCCCATGTAAAACCTATCATGGTTATTCCAAGTGGTAAGAAAGACTAACCTTTAAGATATAAACTTATAGGTTGGACAAGTGGTGGACCTTAACACCCACATATTCTTAATATAATGACATACAGTGGAAAAGTGGTGAATCTTGAGAAAAGCCACTCATGCTACTAGCGATAATAGCTTGGACAAGTATCGGCCCTTGAATGTAAACCCCCCATGTACAAAATATCCTGGGTTAATGTTTTTCGATGGAGCCTAGCATCTTGGAGACATGGTGCAGCTTGCTTCTCTTCATTTTTTGATGGAGCCTATCTTGGACAAATGGTGGAGCATCCTTCTCTCCATGTTTCAATGGACCCTAGCTTGGACAAGTGGTGGACCTTTGCTTCTCTCTATGATTCAATAGAGTTTACTTGGACAAGTGGTGGACCTTGGAACTCAAACCCCCATGTAAAACCTATCATGGTCACTCCAAGTGCTGAGAAAGAATTAGCTTTAAAATATAGGCTTATAGGTTGGACAAGTGGTGGACCTTAACACCCAAATATTCTTAATATAATGACATAGAGTGAAAAAGTGGTCAATCTTGGGACAAAACCACTCATGCTACTAGCGATAATAGCTTGGACAAGTGGTGGAACTTGAACGTAAACCCCCCATGTTTCAATAGACTTAGCTTCGACAAATGGTGGAGCATCGTTCTCTCCATCTTTCAATGGAGCCTAGCTTGGAGAAGTAGTGGACCTTTGTTTCTCTCTAGGTTTCAATAGAGTTAGCTTGGACAAGTGGTGGACCTTGGAACCAAACCTTTATGTAAAACCTATCATGTTCACTCCAAGTGGTGAGAAAGAATAACCTTAATGATATATCCTTATAGCTTGGACAAGTGGTGGACCTTAACACCCAGATATTCTTAATATAATGGCATAGAGTGGAAAAGTGGTGAATCTTGAGAGAAAACTACTCATGCTACTAGCGATAATAGGTTGGACAAGTGGTGGACCTTGAATGTAAACCCCCCATCTACGAAATATCGTGGGTTTAAGGTATTTAGATGGAGCCTAGCATCTTGGAGACATGGTGCAGCTTGCTTCTCTTCATGTTTCAATGGAGCCTATCTTGGACAAATGGTGGAGCATCCTTCTCTCCATGTTTCAATGGACCCTAGCTTGGACAAGTGGTGGACCTTTGCTTCTCTCTATGTTTCAATAGAGTTATCTTGGACAAGTGGTGGACCTTGGAACCAAACCCCCATGTAAAACCTATCATGGTCATTCCAAGTGGTCAGAAAGAATACCCTTTAAGATATAGCCTTATAGGTTGCACAAGTGGTGGACCTTAACACCCAGATCTTCTTAATATAATGACATAGAGTGGAAAATTGGTGAATCTTGAGACCAAACCACTCATGCTACTAGTGATAATAGGTTGGACAAGTGGTGGACCTTGAATGTAAACCCCCCATGTACAAAATATCATGGGTTTAAGATATTTCAATGGAGCCTAGCATTTTGGATACATGGTGCAGCTTGCTTATCTTCATGTTTCAATCGAACCTGGCTTGGACAAATGGTGGAGCATCCTTTCCTCCATGTTTCAATGGAGCCTAGCTTGGACAAGTGGTGGACCTTTGATTCTCTCTATGTTTCAATAGAGTTAGCTTGGACAAGTGGTGGACCTTGGAACCAGAACCCTATGTAAAACCTATCATGTGCATTCCAAGTGGTGGTAAATAATACCATTTTAGATATAGCCTTATAGGTTGGACAAGTGGTGGACCTTAACACCCAGATCTTCTTAATATAATGACATAGAGTGGAAAAGTGGTGAATCTTGAGACCAAACCACTCATGCTACTAGGGAGAATAGGTTGGACAAGTGGTGGACCTTGAATTTATACCCCACATATACAAAATATCGTGGGTTTAAGGTATTTCAATGGAGCCTAGCATCTCGAGGACATGGTGCATATTGCTTCTCTTCATGTTTCAATGGAGCCTATTTTGGACAAATGGTGGAGCATCCTTCGCTCCATGTTTCAATGGACCCTAGATTGGACAAGTGGTGGACCTTTGCTTCTCTGTATGTTTCAATATAGTTAGCCTATATTAGACAATTAGTAGACCTCGAATCTCTCCATGTTGTCTAGAGCTGAGCTTGGAGAAGTGGTGGACCTTACTTCTCCCTTCCCTTAGTTTACTAGCTTTAAAGATTACTATGTATACTTGCTTGGATCTAACTTGAACAAGTGGTGGACCTTGTATTCACACAAACTTAATTCATTACAAAAAAGTATATGCTAAAATTACATTTGGTTTTTTTTGTTTCAGGAAAGATGGCTCCAAAAAAACAAGTTGCAAGGGTTTCTGTCTCAGTTGACTATACTTGCAATGATGTTAGGAAATGGTATTTGGACATACATGGTATAGAGGGTGCACAATTTCATAAGGTGCATCTATTTATTGCCAAAAAAGAGAATGACAGCTTGTTTGAAGATGTTGGACAAGTTGTGGAAGCATCTGTCTCTGTAGTTGATAGTCATCCGGAGGTGGAATGCATTGACATTCTAGTTCCAATGAATCTAGAATTTCAACTATCTCCAGGAGCATATGCATTGGAGCGCATGTCTAGAAACAAAGAAGAGACAATGTTTTCTCGAGGATGGAAGTTTGCAGAATCAAATCCAAACATCATAGCAGATCAACTTCAAAGCTCCATCATTGCCACACTACAACGAAAAAAGGTGAAAGCTTCACGACCACCATCCACAAAGAAGCAAGCAAAAGTGCAAAAAGTAGCAGCTAAGCGAACTAGTTCCATTTTGGATGTAGACAAGGCATCTTTGGCATCCTCATCAACAGAGGGTTCAATGTCAAAGATGAGAATTGTGGATCCAGATGTTTTAGAAGCTGAGGCCATGAAAGGACAAGAAAAAGATACAGGTGGAATGAATAAGTACATAAATTATTTTCCTTTCCAATATAGGGAATTTGATATCCCTATTCAAAATTGTTGGCTTGCTCCTGATCACTATAATGCACGTATTATGGATAAAAAACACGTTGAAAGTGTGTTATTTGGATTTTCACGAAGTACGACCAAGCCTGCAGCATGTGCATATTTGATGCCTGTTCGAAATGCAAAATCAAAGAAGGGGACTCCTTTGGAAGTAGAAGAGGTAGAGGAGCAAAAAATTAAATATTATCATTATTGGATTCTTGATGGGCAGCATTCAATCTATGCTGCAAAAGTTTTTCTTCACAATGAACAAAACAACAAAGAGATATTTGAAAGACTGATTAGCGTGTATAAATTTAGAAAGGCTCGCATTGTTGTGAATGCTCCTCCATTTGTTGCAACTGCTATATCTGCCATTGCAAATGAGGAGGCTCAGGCATTGTATGTCAAGCAACATTACAGCCAAATATTGAGACATTTACGGAGTCAATGGATCTTCTCAGGATGACCACCAAAGGCAGCAAGTGGAATTGCAGAGGGACATGCATCTCGTGCCGGATGGGATGTAAGTTATTTTCTTTGTCTTTTTTATAGTGTTTAATTAACAAATCTTGCTCAATAGTTTAATTATTTCTCTATTTCTTTTTAGGCTTTTCTTCGATTGGCAAGAATGAGTGTAGCAGCAAGTTGGATTGCTAAACAGGCACACATGGTCACGTACTCTGATTTAGTTTATGATTGCTGGATAGAAATCACTGAAAAGCTAGAAGAGGAGAATAAGAAACCCCCAACAACTGTATTTAGATACCTTTGTGGCCTTGAGGAATCAGAGGTAAAGACTATTCAAGAAGAGATTAGAGATGAGAAGATTTTACTGTCAAAGAGTGCAAAGAATGGTGATGCAGCTGACATGTATGATCGAATCAAACAGTTGAAGCAAGACAAATTGATTCAAGATGCACTTCTTGAAGGCTTCAACAATTTGAACGAGTCTTAACCATGTAAAGACTGGGAGGAGGTGGTCAAAATGTATAACATCAATGATTTTGTTTATAAACAATTTTAATGCTATGCGAGGAATGGATCAAATCTAGTTTGACGCATGGAACAAAGAAAATGGCTTTTCCAGATGGAGCAATAAAATACATGCAATGGGCAATTCACCTTCAAAAGGAGAAAACTGAGCCTAGAGATTTGCCATGGTCAATCTATGTGGTGAGCCTACAAATGGAAGGCAATCTCTACTTGATGCGCCACTTCAATAATAAAGTGCCTATTGGCTTATGTGTTTTAGATATGACAAAAAACGTTGGAGGCAATTTGAAGTGGAGTGAGGAGAAATTTAACAATGCTTTGGATGGGATCTTGGGTATTGCTAGAGGGTCAATAGATCCTGGATTTTTCTTTCTTGCATTTGTGGATTTCACTAACTTCACAAAATTGCAATGTGCCTTTCACGCCATGGGAGATAATCTGAGCTACCATTGCTGTGGTGCATTACATCACTTTCCATCAGCTCCTTGCAAAGGAGCAATTCAATTCCTAACAGTTATTGCCTTCTTGGGACAAGGCAATGCATTTGAAGACCTGAGAAGAAGATCAGAGGAACATCCCATGCCAATTGATTGTTCTCTTCTTCAAGTAGCAGATAACGATATGTCAGATTTGCAATATTTGGAGGCAAAAAAAAGAGCTTTGGTCAAGAACTACATTCGTACATATTGTTTTGAAGACCGCAAGCTTGTTGATGTTTTTGGTGATGGCTCTTTGGTTGCAAAAGAAGGAATACAACAGAAAAAAGAAGTTATATGCTTAATTGATAGTGTGGAGGAGGCAAAAAACGTGGAGACCATGCTGCTAGACTTTGCTAAGTCTCATGAAGATATAGAAAAATGGGTTGGACTTCAACAATCCACTTCACAATCTTGTGCCTGTTACAGAGGAGTGCTCTCCACAAAGAGAAGAAGAAGAACAACAACAACATCCTCTGTCAATGGAGGACTTTTTGGAAATGGAGACACATATGTTTTGAGTTTCTTGTGCATGTTAGTGTTTCTTGTTACTGATTTGATACTCTTAATGTTAGATTTTGCTTTATATAGTATTGATTGAGTTTGTATTTTTTATCTCAAGCATTCAAGGTTTGAATGTAAATAATAAATTACTTGAGTTTCTGAATGGTGGATCTTTAGACTAAAACTATAACATTTAATACTCACAAAGACTTAATTACTTAAGAGCTTGAACTCAATAAGTTTTGGACCTTTTATCAATACCCCCTTCATATGATACATTAGATCGTAGCATGGTTAAATGGTGATGCTTCATAAATTGAACCTAGCTTAAACAGGTGTTGGAGCCTAAATTTAAACTAACCTCGCTAGAAGGGAGCTTATGTTTGGACTTTGAGATCAATTAGAGCATAGATTAGACATGTGGTGGTGGCCTTAGAGACCAAAATCTTAATGAGCTTGGAAAGGTATTTAAGTACTGCAATTTACTTATTTTTAGTACTCACTAAAGGCATAGCTTGACAAAACGTGGACCTTACATGGATCCTAATCTCAAGAGGTGTGGTAGACCTTCAAACCAAGATCATATAGCTTGGACATGTGGTGGACCTTGCATGGAGACTAGTTAAGACAAGTGTGGTACACCTTGTAACCAACACCCATTTGTTATATTAGCTTGGACAAGTGGTGGACCTTGCTTTTATGTTTCAATGGAGCATATTTTGGACAGGTGGTAGACCTTGTTTCTCTCCATGCTTCAATGGAGAGAAACATTAGCTTGGACAAGTGGTGGACCTTGCTTTTATGTTTTAAAGGAGCATATTTCGGACAAGTGGTAGACATTGTTTCTCTCCATGGTTCAATGGAACCCACCTTAGACAAGTGAAGTACCTTGAAAACAAACCCCCATAATACAACCTACTAAATAGGCTGGAAAATTGGTGGTATATGAAACCATCCATGATAGAGCATAGTATAGGTGAAAACGTAGTGGTCCTTATATCAATTACCCATGCATAGCTTGGACAAGTGGTGGACCTTGATTCTCTCTATGCCTCAATGGATCCTATCTTGGACTATAGATATATCTTACTTATTTCCATGCTTCAATGGATTGTAGCTTGGATACGGAGTGGACCTTCAAACAAAACTCCACAGCATAGCATATATTAACAATTCATGGGTTTTATAGAGATTTTCTTGCCTATTTTGGAGAGTTGGTACACCTTTATTCTCCATTCTTCAATGGATCTGAGGTTGGACAAGTGGAGCTGCAGAAGTGGTCAACCTTAAAATGAAACCTCCCATGCTACAACCCATCATAGATCGTATATGTAGTGGACCTTGAAACTCTTTTATGTCCCTAGCTTAGAGAAGCATTGCACTCTTTATTATCTCCATACATGAAGGCAAGGTTGGACAAGTGGTGGACCTTCAAACCAGAATCTCTATGCAATAATAGGCAAGTGGTGGAGCTTGTTTACTCCAAGTTCCAATGGAGCCTAGCTTAGACAAACAATGGAGCTTGCTTCTCTCCATGTTTCAATGGATCCTAGCTTAGAAAAGTGGTGGAGCTTTGATTCTCTCCATGTTTCAATGGACCATAGCTTAGACAAGTGGTAGACCGTGAAAAAACCCCCCGTATACAACATATTATGGGGTTTTCATGTTTCAATGGCACCTAGCTTGGAAAAATGGTAGAGCTTGCTTCTCTTTATGTTTCAATGGATCCAATCTTAGCCAAGTGGTGGACCTTGAAACAAGAATCCCCCCCCCCCCATGTACAACGTATTATGGGTTTTGAAAGCACTGGGAGAAAATAATAGCTTTGATAAGTGGTGGACCTTGCTTCTCTCCATGCTTCAATAGAGCCGAGGTTGGACACATGTTGGAGAGAAGATGGTTGCCCATGAAATAAGACCATGCATGCTATAATCAATCATATGTTGTACACATGGTGGACCTTGCAATTGTTATATATGCCTAACTTGGACAAGTGGAGGACCCTTGATTACCTCCAGATATCAACAACAAGCCAAGTTTGGACAAGTGTAGTACCACCAAACCAGAATCTCTATGCTACAATAGAGTATAGGTACGACACGCAGTGAACCTTGATATCAAACCATCCATGCTACTAGAGATGATAGGTTTCACATGTGGTGGAACCTTGTATCAATGTTCTATATGTAGTTTTTGACTAGTTATAGACCTTGAAACTAATCCCTCTAGGCTACAAGAAAAAAGAGATGGATGAGGAGGCTAGACTACTTTTGTTGCATCAATGCATCCCATGTTACCACATATACTATAGGGTTCTTGGATAAGTGTTGGATCTTGTGTCAATGCTCCATGTCTAGCTTGGACAAGTGGTGGACCTTGGTTCTCTCTATGCTTCAAATGGGCAATAGATTGGAGACACAGTGGCCTTTTTTTTCCAATGATTTTATTTTTTGGAAACCTTGGAGGCACCATGTAAGAGGCACTCTAAGTCTTCCATACAATAGACCTATTGGACTATAAAATAATGATATCTTTCTTTGATATTGTCATTATTTTATGCATAATATTTTCTTCTTTTTGCAGACACAAAGGAGTTAAGTGATATAAAAACTAGATGTATTTCACACTATGATTGGCATGAAGATCCTTTTGGGACACCAACCTTTCCTATTCCCAAAGATGTAATTTTCCATATTAACGGTGTGGATTTTGAAGTGCGACTTTCATGTATTGAAGGAGCTGGTTATGGGCTATTTGTGCATACTACCCTGGAAAGTGGTTTGACTATTCTAAACTATGGAGGGCATAAGTATAGATTTCAAGACTACAAAAAGATATGCAAAATTTTTCCAAGAGCTTATAAATATTCTCTTCTAGAGGATCCAAACATAGAAGAAGAGGAAGATCAATCATACATTATTGGTTGTGTAGAAGAAGGAAATGTGTCGGGCTATATAAATAGTTCTCACAGTACAAATGTCTGTCCCAACGTACGCTATACATTTGATCCAAATTTTCCACCTTGGCATAAATGCAGCTCTTCACACATCAAGTCAGAAGAATATGGCCATGTATGCATTGAGACTATTTGTCAAGTTGAAGCAGGAGAAGAGTTGTTTGCTAACTATAACTTTACTTGACATTGTAAAGTATTGTACATGGATGGAAATCTCAAGTACATGCATCATTTTCATTTTTCATGGATGAAATCTCAAGTGAATATAACATTTGATTATTGTTTAGTTTATGCTCAACGAGAATCTAAAGTGCTCTTATGCTTTGTGTGTTGTCTAACTTATTTGACTACCTTGGCCATAGAATCTTGATTCTACTCTAGATTTGTGATAAATCTTACCAAAATTTAATCAATGTCTAGGTTGGACAAGTGGTGGGGCTTCAAACATTACTGTCTTAAACAAGTGGAGTTATCTTACTTGAATAAGTGGTGGCCTTTGAATCCAAATCTAAGCCAAATCTCTAATTGTTTGCTTGTAGTCTAGGTTGGACATTTGGTGGACCTTGTATCCATGTTTCCTCAACAAGGGTGGCTTTTAGTTTTCACTTTAAGTACTCATCTTTAATAAAGTGTAGGATGGAAAATGTTGAGTTAGTAGATTGTATTTTAGACAAGTGGTGTTTGGTGTACGAATGCTGAAAATGGTTGCAAGGATTCTAACAACGACTTTACCTTAAATAAATTTCTTACTAGGAGTTCTACATATTAATATGGTGAATAAAATTCTAGTGATTTTGAGATACCATTTGTGTGTGTGTTTTCTTAGATTCACAAACTGGGATGGATAATGCTCCTATGGTTCAGTCACAAGATTCACCACTTGTCCACTCTATGTCATTGTATTAAAAAGGATTGGGTGTTAGGGTCCACCACTTGTCCAACCTATAAGGTTATATTTTAAATGGTTTTTTTTCTCACAAATTGAACTACCCATGATATGTTTTACAAGGGAGTTTTGTTTCAATGTCCACCACTTGTCCAAGCTAACTCTATTGAAACATAGAGAGAACCAAAGATCCACCACTTGTCCAAGCTAAGCTATATTGAAACATGGAGAGAAGGATGATCCACCATTTCTCCAAGATAAGCTTCATTGAAACATGGAGAGAAGAAAGCTCCACCATGTCTCCAAGCTAGGATCCATTTAAATGCCCTAAACCCATTTTTTTTTTTACATGGGGGGTTTTATTTCAAGGCTCACCACTTGTCTAACCTATTATCCCTAGTAGCACGAGTGGTTTGGTCTCAAGATACACCACTTGTACACTCTATGTCATTATATTAGGAAGAACTATGTATTAAGGTCCACCACTTGTCCAACCTATAAGGTTATATCTTAAATGGTATCATTTCTCACCACTTGAAATGCCCATGATATGTTTTACATGGGGGTTTCATTCCAAGGTCCACCACTTGTCCAAGCTAACTCTATTCAAACATAGAGAGAAGCAAAGGTCCACCACTTGTCCAAGCTAACTCTATTCAAACATAGAGAGAAGCAAAGGTTCACCACTTGTCAAAGCTAGGCTCCATTGAAGCATGGAGAGAAGTAACCTCCATCATTTTTCCAAGATAGGTGCCATTCAAACATGGAAAGAATCAAGATCTACCATGTCTCCAAGATTCTAGGCTCCATTGAAACACCCTAAAACCATGATATTTTGTACATGGGGTGTTTACATTCAAGGTCTACCACTTCTCTAACGTATTATACCTAGTAGCTTGAGTGGTTTGGTCTTAAGATTCACCACTTATGCACTCTCTGTCATTATATTAAGAATAATTGGGTGTTAAGGTCCACCACTTGTCCAACCTGTAAGGGTATATCTTAAATGGTATCCTTCACCACTTGTCAAGGTCCATCACCACTTTTCCAACCTGTAAGGTTATATCTTGAATGATATTTTTCCTTATCACTTGTAATTTCCATGCTATGCTTTACAAAGGGGTTTTGTTCCAACACCCACCACTTGTCCAAGCTAACTCTATTGAAACATAGAGAGAAGCAAAGGTCCACCACTTGTCCAAGGTAGGCTCCATTGAAACATGGAGAGAAGGATGATCCACCATTTCTCCAAGATAGGTTCCATTGAAACATTGAGAGAAGCAATCTCCACCATGTCTCCAAGCTAGGCTCCATTGAAATACCCTAAACCCATAATTTTGTACATGAGGGGTTTACATTCAAGGTCCAACACTTTTCCAACCTATTATCCCTAGTAGCACGAGTGGTTTGGTCTCAAGATTCACCACTTGTACACTCTATGTCATTATATTAAGAAGAACTATGTGTTAAGGTCCACCACTTGTCCAACCTATAAGGTTATATTTTAAATGGTATCCTTTCTCACCACTTGAAATGCCCATGATATGTTTTACATGGGGGTTTCATTCCAAGGTCCACTACTTGTCCAAGCTAACATAGAGAGAAGCAAAGGTCCACCACTTGTCCAAGCTAGGCTCATTGAAACATGGAGAGAAGGAACCTCCACTGTTTCTCCTAGATAGGCTCCATTGAAACATGGAGAGAAATAAGCTCCACCATGTCTCCAAGTTGCTAGGCTCCATTGAAATACCCAATACCCATAATATTTTGTACATGGGGGGTTTACATTCAAGGTTCACCACTTGTCCAACCTATTATCCCTAGTAGGTTTGGTCTCATGATTAACCACTTGTCCACTCTATGTCATTATATTAAGAGGAATTGGGTGTTAAGGTCCACCACTTGTCCAACCTATAATGTTATAGCTTGAATGGTATTTTTTCTCACCACTTGTAATGCCCATGACATGATTTACATGGGGGTTTTGTTCCAAGGTCCACCACTTGTCCAAGCTAAATCTATTGAAACATAGAGAGAAACAAAGGTCCACCACTTTTCCAAGCTAGGCTGCATTGAAACATGGACCTTAATACCAAATTTTTTCTAGTAGCATGAGTGATATTTTGTACATGGGGGGTTTACATTCAAGGTCCACCACTTGTCGAACCTATTTCCCTAGTAGGTTTGGTCCCAAGTTCACCACTTATCCACTCTATATCATTATATTAAGAATAATTAAGTGTTAAGGTCCACCACTTGTCCAACCTATAAGATTATATATTAAATGGTATTTTTTGTCACCACTTGTAATGCCCATGATATGTTTTACATGGGGGTTTTGTTCCAAGGTCCACCACTTTTCCAAGATAACTCTATTCAAACATAGAGAGAGATAAAGGTCCACCACTTGTCCAAGAGAGGCTCCATTGAAACATGGAGAGAATGATGCTCCACCATTTATCCAAGATAGGCTGCATTGAAACATGGAGAGAAGCAAGCTTTACCATGTTTCCAAGCTAGGCTCCATTGAAACACTCTCGGGGGTTTTATTTCAAGGCCCACCACTTGTTTAACCTATTATCCCTAGTAGCATGAGTGGTTTGGTTTCAAGATTCACCACTTGTACACTCTATGTCATTATATTGTGTTAAGGTCCACCACTTGTCCAACCTATAAGGTTATATCTTAAATGGTATCCTTTCTCGCCACTTGAAATGCCCATGATATGTTTTACATGGGAGTTTCATTCCAAGATCCACCACTTATCCAAGCTAACCATATTTAAACATAGAGAGAAACAAAGGTCCACGACTTGTCCAAGCTAGGCTCCATTGAAACATGGAGAGAAGCAACCTCCACCATTTCTCCTAGATAGGCTCCATTAAAACATGGACATAAGTAAGTTCCACCATGTCTCCTAGATGCTAGGCTCCATTGAAATACGCAAAACCCATGATATTTTGTACATGGGTGATTTACATTCAAGGTCAACCATTTGTCCACCCTATTATCCCTAGTAGGTTTGGTCTCACAATTCACCACTTTTCCACTCTATGTCATTATAATAAGAGGAATTGGGTGCTAAAGTCCACCACTTGTCCAGCCTATAAGGTTATACCTTGAATGGTATTTTTTCTCACCACTTGTAATGCCCATGACATGCTTTACATGGGGGTTTTGTTCCAAGGTTCACCACTTGTCCAAGCTAATTCTATTGAAACATAGAGAGAAACAAAGGTCCACCACTTTTCCAAGCTAGGCTTCATTGAAACATGGACCTTAATACCAAATTATTCCTAGTAGCATGAGTGATATTTTGTACATGGGGGGTTTGCATTCAAGGTCCACCACTTGTCCAACCTACTTTTCCTAGTAGGTTTGGTCGCAAGATTCACCACTTGTCCACTCTATGTCATTATATTAATAATAATTGGGTGTTAAGGTCCACCACTTGTCCAACCTATAAGGTTATATATTGAATGGTATTTTTTCTCACCACTTGTAATGTTCATAATATGTTTTACATGGGGATTTTGTTCCAAGGTCCACCACTTGTCCAAGCTAAATCTTTTCAAACATAGAGAGAAACAAACGTCCACCACTTGTCCAAGCTAGGCTCCATTGAAACATGGAGAGAATGATGCTCCACCATTTATCCAAGATAGACTCCATTGAAACATGGAGAGAATGATGCTCCACCATGTCTCGAAGGTGCTAGAGTCGGTTGAAATACCCAAAACCCCTGATACTTTATACATGGGGGGTTTACATTCAAGGTCCACCACTTGTCCAACCTATTATCCCTAGTAGCATGAGTGGTTTGGTCTCAGGATTCACCACTTGTCCACTCTATATCATTATATTAAGAAAATTTGGGTTTCCATATCTAAATGGATCTTTGCTTGGATAAGTGGTAGACCTTGAGACCTAAATACCCATTCTACACTAGAGCATTGGTTAAGCCTTATGCACTTCAAGCATACCTTTAACAACAAGTAGTAGTTATTAGTTGACTTAAGTCTAGTTGACCTCCATGGTATTGAGACTAAGAGAGAGTGTAGCATAAAAAAGAGTCAGGATTTTAATTTGACTTTCTTTCTATTAATGAGTAGATCATAGATGGATTTTGGTATCTAATAAAACATTAGGGTAGACAATGTAAAACCCATGTCTATTGTTGTGTTTTCATTAAGTGTTCTTGTTCTTTAATTTCAGAACCATTACAAAAAAATGGATTGGCTATATGCTGGCATAAATTGAAGAAAACTATTGAATTACCCATCCAACCTCCTCCAAGACCTTGTCCAAGGAATGAATCACCTCCTTATCACCTACCACTTGCTTTCAAGGACATCAAAAGAGTACTTATCTTGGATCTAGAGGGGTTACTTCTCAAGAAAATTGAAATGAAACATGGAGATTCTATGCCATCTTGGGCTCAACACATGCGACTTGTGGAGGATAAAGATGAAGTTTATCATGTGGTGCAACCAGACGCACAAAGTTTTTTGGATTTTTGTGCTGAATACTTTGAGCTATGGATATGGAGTTGCTATAACTTAACAAGGGTGCAACGCATCACACAAAAATGTTTTCCTGAGCAGTATACCAAGTTCAAGGTGTTTATGAGTAACAAAAATTGCCAAAATCCAAATATTATGTTAGGATTTACAAGGGTTTATCACAAAAATTTGAGTGATATTTGAGGATTTGGATGCAAACAATACCTTAATTTTTGATGACACTCCATATAGGGTTATGTGGAACATGCCAGGGACATATCTTATATTTCCAAAGATGTGGAGGCAAACTTCCGAGCAACTTCAAAACTTCTTGCAGAGAACCATAATTCCATGGTTGGTAGGATGGTTGTATGCAAGAGATAAGAGAGTCTATACATACAACACAATTGTAAATCAGTATAGTGATTCTGAGACAAATTATGTCCTTGGTGTGTACTTGTCAACACGAAACAATTGAATAAATATGGCCATAAGATGCTTTTTTTATTCTAGTGTGTATCTTTCAACATTTGTATAATTTGATATAGTCTTTTTTATAAAAAAACAAAGGTGTGTCAATTTTATGAACACTTGAATGGAGTGCACCCTACTCTAAGGGGACTTCAATGTACTATTGGAGTGCATCCTATTGTAAGGGGACTCTGATGTATTGCTAGAGTGCACCCAAATTTTTGGAGACTCATTTTTTATTTGATTGGGGCCTATGTTGGGTCATATAGTAAAAGAAATTCATTTTTTGTCAATTCATATCGAGGTTGCATTTATTTGTAACTATGAGAGAATTGATGTTTGATGTCAAAATAAAACTTGTAAGTATGGATCAGAGAATTCATGGACTTTAAATATGTGAGAGGGATCTTTTTCTTGGGCACAAATGTTTGCTTCAAGAATTTTGTCATTACATACTTTACGTGAAAGAGTTTTAGAACCTAAAAGACTTTGAAAACAAAACTATGAAATCTAAGTGCATGTATTCTTGAATGGCTTGAAAGTTGATGTATACATGCATGTCGCCTTGATGAAGATTTAGATCTGACAAGATGCAAAGCTAGAATTCTTGGATGTTACCTTTGTTAATTTGGTAATAACATATTGAACTTTCTTTTATTATGGGTGGAAAATATATTATTATGTGCATTTGGAACCTAATTGCTTGACCTTCAAACCAAGATTCCTATGTTATTTTTTCATATACTTTTTTGTAATGAATTAAGATTGTGGATATACGTTATTATGTCATGACATGTACTGTTTTAAGATGTAGGAGCTATCAATTTGACTTCACTCAAAAAGGATTTCTTCTAATTGAAAACATGTGACAAGACATGTATACAATACTAGCGTACAAACCCTTAAAACTCCATTCCAATATAATGCTGACAAAAACACTTTCTAGTATTGGCTCACAAAGGAATTGCAACGTTCACAAAAACATTGCCTGATACTCACTCACAAATCCTTTAAAACTCCTACTAGAGTACAGTGTTCATAGAACCATTGTTTGTTTTAGGTTTAGAGAGAAACTAAGAAACATTGTCACTAAGGTTTTTATTAAGGATAACCGCTAGCCTAACACAAGTCTCTACTTATATATTCATCTGGGTTGCATTTATTTGTCCATTTTAAAAAATATATACGTACCCGCTTTTTTTTACTTTTGATCGAATTCTATTTCAATTGAAGAATACTGCGATCAAAGAAAGAACTTGTAAAAGAAACAGTCACAAATTTTGATCCAAATCAACGACAGCTACTTCAATTGCCAGATTTCTAGAGACTGCCTATAGGAGTGGTCACCTAGCTATAGTGTAGTCACCGACGTGCAAAGCACTACTGAGGTATATTTTTTCACTTATTTTTGCATGCTAACTTGTTTTTATCTATTGTGTGGTGTAGTAGTTTCTCTCTCACCACAGAGTTGGCTTGCAGGCTTAGGCCGCTTCGTGGTGTGGAGCCATACGGCTAACTCCAGAAGTGAGTACGATTTATTCACTCTTCCCATGATGTGTAGCCGCATGGATCACTTTAGGGAAGGGTTTTAGGACAAAGTTATATTCTAACTCGTGGGGTGCAGTAGTTTATCTCTCACCACAGAGCTGAGTTAGAATTTAGTGATCGACTCATGGAGTGCAGTAGGCATGATGCTACACCTCTCACTCCATAGTGACCTATAGGATTCTTGATTTTAGATCAGGACACATCATTGTTTGTACACAGAAACGCAAGAGAGAATCTTGTCAAAGAGACAGTGGCAAAATGCATACTTCATGCCCTTTTCATCTTTGTGTGACGCATTGTTTACCCTTGTGCTTCAAACTCCATACACACATCATTGTTCATCACTAGATGACTTGGTGTTGTCTTGGATGTAGATATATACGATATTTGACTTGTATCTAAGGAACTTTGGCCCTTAGTTAAGAGATTGGTAGGTAAATTACACTGTCATTGTGCTAGGCTATGGTCATACGTGGCTAACTTACTTCAATATTCTTTATCCTCATATATGGTTAGCAATAATAAGCAAAGCCTATTAGTAGTCCTCTACCCTAACTCATGTGCTATTCTGGTATGCAAAGATGACAGTATTGTACAATTGGTCTCATAGGTGTAAAGCATGCAAGGAAATTGAACAACAAATAGTCCACTTTGGGCCATCTTCAATTTTCATTGGTAGAGTATTTTATTGGCTTGGACATCTTGGTTACAAAATTGTGTTAGTCAATCTACCAAAGAGGCTGAGTATGTTGCTACATGTTGTTGGAGCTATATATACCAACCCCTATGCTATATATAGCTAGGAGTCCCCACTATATATGTGTCCTCAGTGTGTGCTCTCTACACACTTTGGGGTTTGCATATGATGGTGTCGTCTCTCTCTCTCTCTCTCTCTTCTTGTCTACCTACGCTCTCTCCCTTTGGTTCAACATGGTATGAGGGTTGCGGAGAGCACGACCATAAGAAGACCATAAAGAGGAAATGTTTGGTCTCAACAAATCATGAAGATAAGTTAATACTTGTACAAATTATCGTTCAATATTCTGTTTAAAATTGATGTTGTAGTGCTCAATTTTATCTCTATTTTGGGTTCGAAACTTATGAGCGACCACGAGATCATACAATTCTGTTGTGGCCTCTCCAAAGTAGTGTTGTGGGTGATGGTAATCTCCAGATGATACAAAACCGGAAAAAACGGGCTCTACATAAAGATAATTTGATTGAAAACCAAAAGCAGTATATAGAAAAACTCCAAATCATACTTTACGGGCTAGCGCAAAATTAAACAGACAGCACTACGTTCGAAACTTATAAGCGACCAGGAGCAGGTGTCTATGTGTGGAATCGCTTGCAAGAGTGCGTGTAGCCCTGGATATGAGCAGACATCTATGTTTCCAAGCTGTTGCAAGAGAGTGTTGGAGCCCCGATAAGCTCACAAACTCATAGTCCTATTGTAGGGGAAGCAAATGGAACCCAAGGAGTGTGGCGACGCAAGAAAAAGAATTTAGAACAGACGAGCAGTTTGAGAGTTTGTAGGAGCAAGTAGAGGTAGTGGTAAAAATAGAAATAGTATGTCCCTATTCTGAGCGTGCACCCCTATTTTTGAGAGTTGGGAGCAATGAGCAAGGGTAGAAACAGTAAGCCCCTATTTTTAGTGTGCGCTCCTATTTTATTTTCAATGTGCGTCCCTATTTTCAACAAAGGCAAGTTTAGTTAAAGTGTTTGGCCATTTCTTTTGCCATGGTTTGGATGTGATGATACGCCTGCTATGTTTAGGGTCGTCTCGCAGTTGGAGTTGTGTAACTTTTTGATTTGTCTTCTGCTAAATATAGCTCTTAGGAAACAATGTGCTCCAACAAACAAAACTTGTGGCCATAGCCCCGTGCTGCTTTTCTGATTAAAAGAGGGACTCAAGAAACCTGCACCACCTCGTTTTGATAGTGATGGACTGTGTTTTATTCAGTTGAAAACCTACCCACCTTTGATCATGGCATGTTTGCGTCATATTGTCACCTAGAGGAAATTTGGCCTTTAGGTAAAAGTCCACCGTCATTGTGCTAGGCCAAGGAGGATCCCATATGTTGTTTGAGACTACTACTGCCCACTTTGCCTCAGGCCACTGTAGCATCCAATGTTTGTTAACAAGCATCCAAGCCACAAGGCATTACCAACTAATGCAAGCTCACTCTTCATTTGTAAAGTTCTTGAGAATAACTACATCCAAGTTTCAAGATTTATATGAGGGACAACCCATGGATCTTTTCACAAGGGGTACTCTATCCTTTGAGTATTTTTCCTCCTGCATGCCTCCCTCTATGATCATGGCATATTTGCGTAATATTGTCACGTACAAGAACTTTGGCCTTTAGGTAAGAGATTAGTAGGTAAAGTCCACTAGTTCTTGTACCTTTAGGTAAGAGATTAGTAGGTAAAGTCCACTGCCATTGTGCTAGGCCAAGGAGGATCCCAAATGCTCTTGTGAGAACCAATCCGCATTAATTGTAGCTTTGCATTTGAGGTGGAAACTGATAAATGCAACGTTGAGTTTTTGAAGGTGAAAAACTCTTGCTTTTAAAAGCCAGCTACGCCACTAGATGATTCCCGATGGCCTTAATAACGTGCCGGGTACGTTTCAGGACTGCGTGTGCTTTTGTAGCCCTAAGCGCGTGCTTTTCTGCTTGATTACGCGCTGATTACGGGAGCTATATAAATGTAAAGAAATGGGGTTTAGCTCCACAAGGACGTCGTCGAAAAGGCCCTGCGTAAGCTGTGAACAGATCACTGTCGTCCCGATTTAGCGCAACTTGCTGCTGCTGCTGAAGCTGAAGGCCACCATCGCCACATCATGGACCGTCTCCAAGTGATCGTGCTGCATGGGCTCCTCATGTGGTTGGGCATGGGACTATGCATGCCTCTTGGCGTCATTCTCATCCGATTCCTGAGGACCGCTCGCCAAGAAGGTAATGCGTTGTTGAGCGGACGCATAGCTAAAGGTCACATCGTTGCGCAAAGTTTGGGGTTGCTTCTGGCGGTGGGGGGGGTAGGGCTGGCCTTGGCCGAGTTTGGGGCGGTGGGGCTTGCTCACACACATGGGAGGTTGGGCTTGGCTCTGCTGTTGGCGCCTTTGGTGGTGGCGTTTCTGGGGGTGGTGCGGCCGGATGTGGGAGCTGGGTGGAAGAGGGGTATGTGGTACGCCGCCCATTGGATCCTTGGCACCGGGACCATCCTGTTGGCACTTGTAAATATTTTCATTGGCTTGCATGTGCTGGAGCTCATCAGCGGCCGCACCCTATTTCGTGTGAACGTGGCCTTTAGCGTGCAGGTGGCGTTGATGGCACTAGTATACCTGGCCCAGGACCGGTGGGCCTACCTTCGCCAGGTGCAGTGGGCCCTCCCTCAGGCTGCTGCTTCTACAGCGGCGCCATTGACGGCCCATGATGAAGAAACAGGTATAAGCAAAGGAGATCAGCTGGCCGTGCAGGAAGCGAGCATATCATGCGGCTCAGGATCTGCGCCAGCTGCTGCATGATGAAGAACTGTGCATGCTGCCTCCAACATTAATAATATTTAAATTTATTCTCTATTAATAACCCTTTACTAGCTAGCCATGGCGACAGCAGCCAGCTTAAATTTTGCGTACAAACATCATCGTTGGTGGCTCGTAGCCTGTAAAAACTCATGATAAAGCAATATACAACGTTGATTTTTGTGGCAGTAATTTTGTCATCCCCCTTAATTAGTGACAATGGATGTAGGATAGACGGAGATTCTGTGGCCGATGAGTAGATAAGCGATGAAAGTAAGTTGTTGAAATTTTCAAATAATGCACGATTATAAGTGAATGTCTCAAAATTCATCTTGAATTACCACAAAAGGAAACTAATCTCATGGACTAGTAGCCACCAGCCATAGTACTAATGGCATGTGATATGGCTTTAGTATCGCAAGAATGATTCTAGGAATAATCGTTTAAAATTTTCCTGGAGAGAGCTACACATGAACCCCTACCTCGGGTTAATTACAATTAATTGTTGATTGTCTCCTTGCATCACACACACACACACACACGTAACTAATTTCAAGTTGTGATGCATTGAGCATGCATTGGCACTCATGTATGTATGCCTCATTGGGAGTTACATCTATACTCCCACCATTAAACAAAGCCAATGATGGATCATACACATTCTTTGAGCTCACATCTGTTTCCATGGTGTATGCAAATAAAGATTGAACTGCATCTTCCAACCAAATCTTGTCAAATCACTTTTCCCTTAGTTTGCAAATGATACAAACTCTATCCTTTTCTTTCTGATCAATAACCAATAAAACTATATTGCATTGGCTTAACATCCAATTTTTTGGCTATGAATTTATCATGCATTAAACCATAAGCCACACAGCCAAAGATGTCCGAGGAACTACTATAGTTGGCTTCTTGCCTGCATGTCAAGATCCAAATGGAATGTCCTCATGGAATACTATATTGCTTCATTGCACACCTGTTTAATACATATCAATACACATCTAATATCCTCAAGCCAAAACACATCTAGCTTTTGACCATGCATTTTATGATCTCTATGACATGTTTTTCTCCTCATTAATGTCATTTTTCTGAGGGGTGTGTGGCACAACACATCGGTGCTTTTTTCAATCACTCACCAAAATGAATTTCTCCATTAATAACATAGACTCGGGCCCTCCTCAATCAGAATAGAGCATATGAACACTTTTGACTTTGCCTTCAACACTAGATACACACATACATACCTTGAGATATTCTTACTACATTTGAAAATATATAAATATTGCTCCCAATATCTGATGTATGCCCACATTGGACCACAAACATCACTTTAGACACGCTATAATTAGTGAGGATAGCCACAACACACAGAACCATTCTTAAGAGACTTAGCACATTGCATGTTGCCTAAATTATAGCCTTTCCATGCATGTGTCATTGTTTCCTCAAGTTGAAAGAGCAAGGAATAAGCCATATCACATTTAATTTGAAAGTGCAACAAACTAGCAAAAGAGATCCATCACCAATAGCTAAAGAGAGCCACTTTTGATAGACAAGATGTAGCACTAAAAGAACTATCACTTGCTATCTTACCAAGTCCTTAATTGGACGAGAAGCATTGCTTGCACATGTGACATTAGTCCCTCAATAAATCGTCACAAAAACAAGTAACAAAACATGAAAAGATGTAATGTGCATGGTTGCACCATTTTCAAGGTATCACACATGCTCCACAAACTCTATTCTACATTCATCATGAACATTTATTGTGAAACCATGTTCAAAAAGCCCATTCTGCATACTATATAACAGTGTCCAAATTTTCATTAAAGCAAGCATCTAGTAGGTCCACACAATTTTGAAAAAATCAGAAACCTTGCAAAGCATCGAGATTCCAAAAGAGAATAGTCAAAATCCTTCAAAGGTGGTGAGGCTTTGAAAAGAATAATGAAAATGAAAAGTCTACAAAGGGTCAAGAAGAGAGATCACATATGAGCCACATCTTCGACATCATCATCTACATGCACCATTAGTACTAACACCTAGCAAATGTGCATCTAAAAGGCTTGGAAGGAAAATCCTTCTCTTTCTTTGTGATTGAGCGGGTCATGGAATGGAAATTTGCATGACACTACCAAGTGTTCTTTTGCTTCCTCCATTATATTGCTCAGGTTGTTGATGGTTACCCTTGTAGTGTCAAAAGTGCCATCACCATTAGCGAAAGAGAGCCTCTTGAGATGAACAAGTTGCAATACCAAGATTTCCTTCTTCCTACATGGGCTAGGCGAGAGGCACAATGACAGTGGATGGAGGGTAGATGACGATTCTGTTGCCGATGAGTAGATAAGCCATGAAAGTAAGTTTTTTAAGTCTTGAACTTAATGCATGATTAGTGAATGTCTCAAAATTCATCTTGAATTACCACAAAAGGAAACTAATCTCATGGAGTAGTAGCCACACCACAAACGTCACTTTGGATGCACTATAATTAGTGAGGAGAGCAAGCATAGAACCATTCTTAAGAAACTTAGAGCATTGCATTTAGTCCAAATCATAGCCTTTCCATACATGTGTCATTGTTTCCTCAAGCAAGAGCAAGCACGAAACCAAATCACATTTTTGAAAGTGCAACAAACTAGAAAAATTTAGATGAACAAATTTTGCATGCCAAAGTTTTGCATCAAAAATAGCCTTAGAATTAAGAACACACATGCCAAAATTTTGACATATTTATTATAAAATTGAGCTTATACAAACTATCAAATTAAGTATTGGCCAACATCGTAGTATCATGCATATATTACATCTATTATCCCCAAATCTCACTACAAGGTCAATTTCTGCAAGTGTAGATTTAGACTACAGATTCTTCTTGATCCTTAATACATAAAAAGTATTAGGAAATCTAAAGGGATTGATCCCTGATACATATAAACTATTGGTAAGTCTAAAGATTCTTCTTGATCCCTGATACATATAAAGTATTAGTAAGTCTGAAAGAACTATCACTTGTTATCTTACCAGGTCCTTAATTGGGTGAGAAGAATTGCTAGCATACATGACATTATTCCCCCTACAAATTGTGTCAAAACAAGCAACAAATCATGAAAGATATAATGTGTTGTGTTGCACCATTTTCAAAGTAGCATTCCATAGACTTTGTACTACATTCACCATGAACACTTATTGAAACTAAGCACAAAGAGCCCATTTTGAATATTATACAACATTCTCCAAATTTTCATTTGAAGAAGCATCTACTAGGTCCCCACAATTTTGATAAAAATGGAGAAGCCTAGCAAAAGAATTGTAATTCCAAAAGAAAATAATGAATAATCTTCAAACACGGTGAGGCTTCAAAGAGAATGATGAAAATGGAAAGTCTTCAAGGGTTGAGAAGAGAAGAGAAAGCACATGAGCCACATCATCATCTACCTACACCATTACTAGTAACACCTAGCCAATGTGCATCGGGAAGGCATGCAAGCAAAATCCTTCTCTTTGTTTTTGATCAAGCGGTCATGAGATGGCGAAGGCATAACTGCCCTACTCTGCTTATGCCACGTGTTATTTTGCTTCCTCCATGTTTCTCGAGTTGTCGATGGTTGCCCTTGTAGCATCAGAAGTGCCATCACCAATAGCTAAAGAGAGACTCTTTAGATAGAAAAGTTATAGCAATGAAATAACTATCACTTGTTGGGTGATAGCATGTTTAGGTGGTACCAAAAAGGAGTGTCTTGGACACTCCTTTGGGAGGAGATGAAATGGGTGGTGGGTTGTTCATTTGAATTTTATGTAAAGGAAAGATAAAATCTTTTTGGCTGAGAGGTTGGTAGGCGGGCTGGAAATTACATTTCATGTTAATACTAAATTTTGAAGTAGCAAACTGCCTACACATTTAAATTACCTCTTGCCGCCACGCCTCTGGGCTCTCTGCAGCGTTTCCTCAATGGGTCCTTCCGCCTCTTGTGCCCATTCTCTCTCTCCCCCCCTCTCTCTGTCCATAGCCTTCATTTTCGGGCTCGTGCAGCATCTGTAGGGTTGCGGGCTCAGTGCTCTCTCTCTCTCTCTCTCTCTCTCTCTCTCTCAGCCGTTTTTTGACTTAGTAGAAAGCAGTTCACTCTTTTGACCATAACTTGCTCATCCGAACTCCGATTTAGGTGATCTATAGCCTCAATCAAAGAGCACGAAGCCCTCTATGCATTGATGTAAAGACTGAATTTTTCTGTGTAATGGAAAGCTTTGCTATAACAGCATCTCAGAACTGAAAGAACTGTCAAAACTTTGCGTTTTTGTTGCCGACTTGAAGGCAATGTCAGACAAAACTCGCAAGGGTGGAAAAGCCACACTCGCCATGGAGAATGATGCAAAATCTCCAAGGAATTTGGATGCTAATCCAACCACATCATCTACAACAATGGAAGCAATGATCATGGCTTACTTGATCTCGTTACAAGAAACCGTCAGCAAACAAGGTGAAGAGTTGCGCGCACTTGCAATGGAGAATGGTACTTTAAGAGTTCTCGTTGTGGAGGATGAGCACCTCAAGAAGGTTCTTGAAATGCAAACAACACGCTTCATGCATCTTGAGAATGAAGTTCAAGAATGTAAACGCTCTCTTGTTGACATGAATGTATTGAAAGAGCGCTTGAGCAAAGTTGAGAGTGATCATGTATTGAAAGAGGAAACAATAGATACAATACGACATGATGTATGTGAGATGAGAAATGCATCCAAATCATGGGCTGATATATGTAAGGATAATGTGGTTTCTACATCTCCTATCACGCAAGCCGTTGTCCAAGCAAAGAATGTAGAGAATGTGGACACTCAAGAATTGCACGAACGAAAAAAATGCTCAAAGAACATCGTCATTCATGGAATCAAGGAAGAAAGCATGGAAACACCCCAATCTCTTGCAGTTGCTATTGAAGAGTTTTTTGCAACACACTTTGGCATGTCAGGAATCATGGCTTATGGTGCACATCGAGTTGGAAAACAAGGAGTCCCTTGCTCGGGAGAAAGACCTATTGTATGTACCATGGCTGATGAGGTAAAGAGAAAGATCATCCTTGACAATGGTTGGATCTACCTCAAAGGAACAGGTTGTAATGTATATGAGGATCGCACTATTATGCAACAAAATTTACGTCGCAAAGCATATGAGGAAAGAAGCAAGAAGGTTAAGGTATCACCTCAAGAAGAAAAGCCACTTAAGGAGGATGCAAGTCCACCCAACAAATAGGGACACATGATCTATGAGACCAACTCACGCTTGCGAATAAGCTTTTGGAATTGTAACGGGTATCCATGGAATGCGGGAATTGGCATTGATGAGCTTACCAATGACTCCGATGTGATACTTCTTGTCGAAACATGGGAGCATGATGCGCAACGAATTCTTGGATTTGACAAATACGATGTGCATTCTTTGATGTGGGCCAAAAATGCAAACCAACGAAGAGGCCAAGGAGGCGTAGCATGTATGACCAAAAAGGGTTTGAAAGATGTTTCCATTGTCAAAGAAGATAAGTATAAACGCTACTTATGGCTGAAAATCAGCCCACCAAATGGTCAAGTCATGTTTGTGGCCGGTTGCTACATTCCTCACTATGACTCCAACTTTTATGCTTGCTTGAATATGGATAGAGATTAGCCCTTTGTTGAACTAGAGGAAGACATTGCTCATTACAAGGATCAAGGTGAAGTCATTGTTTTTGGAGACATGAATGCTCGCACAAATATGCTACAACACGACACACAACAAGTAGACATGCCGCATGTCTCAAGAGGAATGGATGACTCATACATGTATAATCGAAGTTCTAATGATGCAAAAGAAGTGGATCACTATGGAAAGTCACTTCTACATATGTGCAATAGTACCGGAATGCTCATTGCAAATGGTGTATCTCTATGGCAAGGCACCAATGACTTTACATGTAGAAAGCACAACGGTGCTAGCGTGATTGACTATATGTTGTTCTCGGAAGCCACTCTAGAATGCATACAAAGCTTTACACTTGGTGAATGGAATCCAGAATCGGATCATAGGATGTTATGTATTGACCTCAAGTGTGGTAAACGGCCCGAGCATGTAGCCTCCAATCATGATGTGAATCATTTGTACCTATGTCTAGACTTAAAACGAGCACTTATATATGTTGATATGGTGGACCAAATGTTAAGCATGATAGAGCATCAAGAGATCCCAACATTAGAATGCAAGTGGAAAGTTTTCAAAGAAGTAATTTTCTCTTGTGCGAATGAATTCTTTTCGGTGAAACACATGTCTTGCAAAAGGTCTAAGAAGGGTAGCACCAAGAAGAAATGGTTTGACATGGAATGTAGTCAAGCCCGAAAACACTTTCTAAGATTGGATGCAATCAAAGACAAGGAAGTTTACTTGGAATGTTCACACACATACAAATCACTTGTTCAAAAGAAGAGGAGAAGGTGGGAAGTCGAAAAAGAACTTCTTTTAGCACAAGAGAAAGCACATGCATGTGGCAAGTTTTGGCAAAATCTAAAAGGCAAGCGCGTTGAGAGCTTTGGTGACTTGACTCTTGAGGATATGTATATGCATTGTAAGAATCTCTATGAGCAACCCAATGTTGATAAGATGGAGCGTTCTAGCTCCCTTCCGTTTATGTCTCCGTTCTTTACCATTGAAGATGTATGCCGCGCGCTTGAGAAACTTGCTACTCGTAAGGTAGGTGACCTTCAAGGTGTCAAGGCTGAAATGATTAAATGGACAAGCAAGACAACACGATATTGGATATGCGATATGTTTAACCTTGCACTTCAGTATGGCATGCCTCATGATTGGAGTGCAAATTGGATCAAACCTTTGCACAAAGGAGGAGATGTAAACAATGTGAACAACTATCGCACTATAATGGTTGGTTCTTTAATGGCAAAGTTATTTGGATGTATCATGGAGATGAAGATAATTGAATGGGCTGAAAAGAATGGCAAACGTGTACTTGGCCAAGCAGGTTTTCGAAAGCATCATAGCACTATTGATCACCTTGTCACTCTTCGAGTTCTTATGGAAGCGTCTGGATTGAAAGGAAAAAAGTTGTATTGTTGCTTTGTGGATTTCAAGAAAGCTTTTGACATGGTACCGCGAGGAAATCTTTGGAGACGTATGCAAAGCCTTCAAGTGCCGAGAGAATTTATGCAGACAGTCTTTCGCATCTACCAAAAAGTGATATGTCGATTACGTATGGGAGATGGAATTTCAGAATTTTTTGCAAGCACTATTGGTGTCAAACAAGGATGCCCACTTTCCCCAACCCTCTTTGGGCTACTCATTGATGAATTGGAATGCATGGTTCTTGACTTTATGCAGCAAGAAGGCATAGAAGAGGTTAAGATTGGAAATGCGGTGATCATGCTTTTGCTTTATGCCGATGATGTAGTGCTCTTGGCACATACCTTAGAAGATGCACAAAAGCTTATGAGTGTCTTGGAACGCTTTTGCCTACATAGCGGGCTGATCGTGAATGGATCCAAAACCAAGGTTATGCTTGTAAAGACCCTCAATGATGAAAATCCATGCATTGTATATAACAATGAGAAACTTGAAGTGGTAGATCACTTCAAGTACCTTGGCCTTGAGGTTCCATCCAATCATAAATGGAAGGATTGTGCAATGCGTCGCTTGGAAGCCGGAAAGAGGGCCTATTATGCATTTGAGAACATGTGCAATGCAGGAGAGATCAAGTGTTGGGCTCTCAAAAAGTACCTCTTTGACACATTGGTGACACCGGTGCTTCTTTATGGAGTGGAGGTGTGGGGTGGAAGCATCGGAAAGTCTACTTGGAAAGAGTTTGAGAATGTCCAAAAGCGTTTTCTCACCAACTTTCTCCAAGTCAAGACACAAACACCCTACATGCTGTTACTTCTTGAGTCCGGATTGCTTCCCATTGAGGTCTTGGGCATGCAAAGGGTTATGGAGTACATGCGTAAGACACAACGTAGCCCTTTGCATGGACTTCCTAGAATTGCATATGAAGCAAGTCAAATGGTTCAAAAGACATGCAAGAGCAAAATACTAAGTTCGGGGTGGATGCTTGATATCAAGAAATGGTTTGGAAGATGGGATGCATGTCACTTGGTCAAGGATGCGTCGATCGACTCCCAAGTTAATGAGTCCTTCTTACAACGCCAATGTATCACGGCTTGGGAGAAATCCGGAGGTTCTCGCTTCAGCCATTACACCACACACGTTGCCCCAAACTACAAATCTCTCTTCTTCTCGGAACGAGGTAACCGAACCCATTCCTACATCCTTGAGTCCATCCCGTTGAGTGCGATCCGCACCATTGCCTCCATTCGTCTTAGCTCCCATTCTCTACGCTGCGAGACAGGACGTTGGGGCACTGACGAGGAGTGTCATCGACTTTGCACCTTATGCCCTCGTCAAGTGCGAGAGAGTGAGTACCACACACTACTTGAGTGCTCAGATTTTGACCACATTAGGTCCTCTTTTCCCCATATATTCAGCCATGATCTCTCCCTACATACCTTCCTCTCCCAACCACGATGTGGACTCTCTATTGCGACGCTCATTTCAGCAATTTTTGAGCATCGAGAGTCACTTATGAACTCCACTCACACCACGTGACATGTTCATTTGGTCCCATAGGTCATATTTGACCTCCAAGGACGATGATAGAACTATCTATCTATCTATCTATCTCTCTCTCTCTCTCTCTCAGAGTACTATGACATTGTTTTGAATGTCTTCATTTTCGTGTCAATAGCATCCTCTCACGTTCCACATGGAGTCACATAATACTGATACTGGCAGTACAAACCCCCTTTACCTTCCTCCATTATCTGCTACCCAGCATATCCCAAGAGATCTTCTATCGAGTGTACAAAACTACTGGGCTGCAATGAAGAGGGAACAAAGAAAATTGCAAAAAAGGATGGCACTAGTGCAAGAGGATGGTGACATTGATGAGCAGGAGGCTTTTCCAGGGTCTTCAATGGAGCATTCTACAGCAACTTCTCAGTCATCCAATGTTCTCAGTGTTGCAAACCCATATTGGAGATAGTTGGGAAGTTAATTTTCTCTAACATTTTTTGAGGTGAAGACTCCTCGTTCAAACAATGAGCTATTTTTGAAACGGGCTACTGTCATGACATGCCTCAATGGAGTCAATGGGGCTGACAATGTAATGAGCAATGAAACTAGCAAAGAATACTGGAACTAGCAGGAAAATGAAATCAGCCCGATTGGAGCTCTGTGGAGAATAAATAATGAGATGTTGTATTTACAAAATATGAGGAAGAAGTAGACAACCTGCCACAATGAGATAGGCTGATATAGAGCAGAAACCAAAGAAGGCGCACCAAATTTAGCCAGTTTTCTTCAAGGAGACTGGCTTGGAATTTTTGCTTTTCTTTCTTGGAAAATACACTAAAGCCGGTTCTATGTGACCATTGGAGGGTAGGGATGAGAGGGTGTGAGGGTAGGGGAGACGAATGGTGAGGGGGTGGGTAGGGGTAGCGCAAAAGTGGGTAGGGATTAGGGGTGAGGGGGGGTGGGTACGGTCGCGGAAAGGGTGGGTAGGGACAAGGGATGAGCGGGGTGGGTAGGGGCAAGAGATGAGGGGGGTGGATAAGAACAAGAAACTGTAGTGAGGGGCGAGGGATGAGGAGGGGAGAGCTAGGGGGTGGGGTAAGGGACTTCATAGTATGCACATAGTGCAATGGTGGAGCAAGCTGACCTTTTCCAGATTTTGAAGGAAACACACCATTTGTGGTATGCCTATCCTAGACAGGCCAAGATAGCCGTACACTTACTAGTCTTCCTAAAGGTTTGAGGAACCAATCTCTTTCAAAGTCATGAGTGTTTGACTTTGCTCTAACTTTGAGTGAGTCTATCCTATCTTATGTGACACAGACCATGAAATATAAGACTTTTTTATCTGCATCTTGTCTAGCAGTGAGGGGTAGGAATCAGAAACACCAAAGTTTGATCCCTTTTTTGGGTCTCTAGATGGCGTTACTGAATATTTCATTGCAGGTGAAGAAGTTCCCACGTCTAGGAGTAGAGAAACATCATGAGATAGGTCCTATACTTTGAAATCAACATCTTTTTGCGCTAAACCTCCTTGAAGAAGCTTGGTGAAGGGTAGTACAGCAGGCACAGAGAAGAATTTTGGCTTGATCAAAAAGTCTGACACAGATGGGACTAAGGTTGAGTTGTGTGTGGACTGTAGTAGATCCTCCACAATTGTTGTTGGCTCATGTGGCTCATTGGGATCAGGTATTGTTTCCTTGGGCAAAGATTGAATAGAGACTCCATAACAAGGCATAGACTTGGTAGCTTCCAACCACTACAATAGGTCTTCTTCTGACCTTTCAAGTGGAGTAGGTTGTTCTAATTCAAGGTGGGTTTCCATTGTCAAAGAACTATGTTGCACTACGGGATCCATGCCTCCTTCTAGGCGAATGGGTTGCATTGGGGAGCCAAGAGTGCGTATCCACATTGCATCATCTCCCCAATCATGCAGTGCTTTAGTGTGTCGTAGAGATGGTCTACCGATGAGCAAAGGAAATATTCCCCCAACCTGGGGAAGACGAACCACAAAAAAATCCAAGCTAAAGGTGAAGTCTTTATTTGCAGAGGCACCTTGTCCACTATGACCAATGGATAGACTGTCCAATGGTCGCCCAACGTCACTGTGAAGAGAGCAGGTCATGTAGGGTGCAAACCTTAAGCCAACATAGTGAACTTAGGCATCAAGATGATGCCAGATCCACCATCATTATCACTCCTCGGAATTTCCACCCCAAGATGGACACCGTGCAATGAGGGCTTCTATAGTCAATGAGGGGAGCAGTGGGATGTGATATCATATAGGACTTTGATGGTTGCACTGGGAGGTTCTCGCCATTAGTACCTGCTCTAGGGTAAATCAATTGAATAACTGCAAGGCCATTACTCCAAAAATTCACATCTATCTACAGCACCCGGTGCACAGAGGTGGAGGTGTAGGCGAAGAAGCTTTGAGGGGCTGAGGGAGCATTTGCATGATAAAAGCTCTGAGAGGGAAAAGTGCTCTACATATCTTATATAGGAGGGGTTTTCAGCGATGGTGGCATGTGGTTTGGATGGCCATAGGGGGAAACCATGTTGGATGCAAGTGCGAACCATTGTTGAAGAGTAGGACCAAGACTTTGTTGTATTTTTTGCAATCCCTTGAGGTAGTAGCAATCCTTGTCCTCATGTCTAGACATTTCATAGAAGTGGCACTAAGCCCGAAGGGCACATTCTTGTGGAGTGTGCCATGGAGAGCTGCATGAGCTACACCCTACCATAGCCTTAGTCTTCTGCTGAGACCTGAGCTCCCCTATCTCACGCTTGATCTGGTCCAAAGTCTGGTGATGTGGAGGCTTCTTCTGTTGAAGAGAGAAAGATCTTTCCTATTGAAGAGCTCGTTGTAGCTTCAGGGCTTTGAGTTCCCTGCATAAAGACATCAAAGGATCAGAAGGACTTTCCAAAAAGATTAAGGTGGTCTCTACCTGAGTGGGGTTGGTGAATAGCTTCCTAGCCCCTTCTATCTGCGAAGCAGCTATGACAAACTCCTCCAAAGTGGCATCAATTTAGAGACTGTCTCAGAGTTTTTGCTGAGAGTTTTTGGGAAGAGCCTTCTCCACCCACTTCTTAATCATCAATTCACCTGGTTATTGAGGAAGCTTAGCGAGACTAGAGACTTGGTTCTAGTCATGAGTTCTACAAAAGTCTCATGTGGCTAGAGCACCAGGTTGGCCAACTCGTCTAGAACCTTCTCTTGGAAGTCCCCTGGTCCGAAAGCTTCACAAAAATGCTGTCATAATGTGGCCCAAGTCGTAAAAGAGTTCTCTGCAAATTGATTGAACCATTTGTCTACTGCTAAGCCATCCAAGGTGGATGGGGAGAGTACTAAATAGGCATCTTCTCTATTGAGGCCACGACCCCTACATAGGGATACAAATCTCTGAGCATGGTCATCGGCATCCTCTATGGAGAGACCTTTGAAATTCAAAAACTTGATGTTCACCTTAGCTAGAATGCTTGTCAGCTCTCCCATGGATATTTTCTCATGAGCTTGCTGCTCAAGAGGTCATTGTTACACAATGGTTGAGAGCTATACTGGGGAACATGACCTCAGAGGTTAAAAACTAGTTGAGGAATTGGAGGGAGCTGCATAGGAGGTTAGGGAAATAAGGATAGTGGAGTTCTACTTAGCACAAAAGGTTGACACTTTCTGTGGTAGTACTTCAAAGGGCTCAGTAGTGGGATTTCGTGATCTTTAGACTACCTTGTATGTGTCATGCAGTAGCATCAACCCACCCAACAAGCTCTGGGTGTCGAGGTCCTTGAACTTGCTGGATAGTCTAGACGCGCTAGACCAGACCCCAACAGACCCTAGAAAACTCGTGCTAAATAGGGGCAAGAGACTAGACCAGCTAGACCAAGATGGATGAGGCAAAGCTAGTCTAGACCAAGTTGGTCTATGGTGAAGAAGCTGCTCTGGACCAAGCTAGTCAAGGGAAAAGAAGCTGGTCTTGGGCGACGCGAAGCTGGTCTAGGGCAAAGAAGCTAGTCTAGACCAAACTACTCTAGGGTGAGGCAAAGCTGGTATAGGTCAAAGAAGCTGGTCTAGGGTGAGGTGAAGCTGGTCTAGGGGGAAGAAGCTAGTGTAGACCAAGCTAGACAAGCATTAGGAAGAGGATGGACTCTAGGAGGGCCTCTTTATTTGGCAGTTTAAAGGAGTCAAACCTTTAGTATTAATAAAGCAATCAAAGGACAACTTTTCAATTTAAACAGGCAAAACAACTAGTTCATTTGAATTCAAATTTTCCCCCCCAAATGAAATTTAAAATCTAGTGGGCAAAACTATATTATGTAACATATCTATGGAAAGAGCTCGGCGTGTAGATTTTAGATCTACAATCTCCACTCAAATCAGAGGTCATATGTAGGACTTATGGAAGGCTGAAAATCATAAAGTTGTCCATTCCCTTTTTGGCGGAAAAGGGGCATCCTTTGACCACTCTTACACCTTTCTTTCACACCCACCATTCTTGCACACATGGCATGCATCTATTTGTCAAAATGTTAATCACCTCCATAATCTCATGGCAAATAAAGAGTCCCTCCTAGACCGGCATCCTCTTTGTAATGGCAAAGCTGAAGCTAGACCACACTTGTCAAAATGAGCAGATTCGCACAGACGCCTCGATTTGACTCTTGACGGAGTGATTCTTCATTTGAGGTCCCATCGAGTGTGCCAAAAATGAGAGCCCCTGCAACAAAGGTAATGTGTTGTTCTCTCTATAGTGGGTGCTCCTCAGTGCAATGTGCTTGAGATCTCACTACTCAAAATGAAAACACAGAAGACAATGAATAACAGAGTAACAACAACAAGACTCAGCACTGGAACATAAACGACATAAAAATCAACTAACTCAAAGAAACCAATACAGAATCTAGCATGGAAACACACTCAACTCCAGCCCTAGAACTCCTGGATACAATGGGGGTGTCGAGGCTTAACTGTGCAAGGATGGTGCAGACGTGATGTGTGTGAACTCAAGATGCTAGACTCTTCAACAAATGACCACACAAAGTAGATGATGAGAGTGTATCCGACAACTTGAACCAACCACACATATGTATCTCCTAAAGAGCCACCAATGGCAATCAGATATCCAGTAGGAAAACGACAGGTCTCGACACTTGTAAGAAGCACGAAGCAAGTTTTTGACATTGAGGGAAGTCGAATCAGCGAGCAATGCCCACATTTATGGCAATCAAGCCCCCATTTACACACACCAGATGAGAAAGAGAGAGATCTCCTCTCAGAAAGGGAGTAAGAGAAAGAGAAAACAAGAGAATAAGCGACATGAAAGGCACGACAAGCCTGAAAGAGAGGTAGAGAGAGACAGAGAGAGCACTCTTGGTGTACACTCATGCACACATACATAGGCGTGTGCGAACACAAGTGGCAGGTAAGCCCGGGCATCACCCAACATCGACTCAATTGTGTTGTTCTGCTCCGGCATTCGAGACTCCCATCTGCGACGAGGGAGGCGGCCTCGGAATCCGTTTTTGACACTGATTTGGTGGCTCGGCCTTGGCAACACTCTTTACGGCATCGACTCTTGGTGTTTTTCCTCTACGACTCGGCATTGACAACCTAGCACCGACTTTGAGCATTGACGGCTTGACGCATCGGTTTTGAAATTGATCAGGCCACTATTCGGCTAGCATGCTTTTGCCCGACGAAAGAAGGCAGCCTCGAGCATTTTCCTTGGCTTCTACATAGTGAGAGTGAGCAAGAGCGATAGGGCCCATTCCAGAGCTGATTTGCCTCCGACAGACATGCTCGGTTTACCAACTTGACATAGCAGGAGATGATAGAGAGAGAGCGGAATTGGCTCTCCTCTAGCCCCCATTCGGACCGGCCTTACTTAGACGATTTTTCAATGTTTTGTCTTTGACGGCTACACACATCACCACATACACCTCTGACGGCCCATTTCGGAGCAGGTCTTTCCCTTGAGCATGCTCAGCTCTTGGCAGGTGTTTTGGATCGACGAGTTTACCGATCGATGAGGAAGTTTGTGCCAGTTTCCCAGTCATTTTTCTCACAGGTCACACAGTCTTTGTATTACAGCTTATGTGGCACATGTAGTACTCATGTACGATTTTGTGGAGCAATCCAAAGAGATTTTTGACACGGTCTTGTGTAGTTTCATGCTATGTATGCATTTGTGGATAGAGGCTTGAGATCGGCATAGCTTGCAAGTAGTAGGTTCGTAGGTTTACAGGTGTTTTTTGATGTATACGCGCATAGAGCCACTCGATTAGGATTGAGATGTTTTGCTAGGGTTCTGACAGTGCTATGGATGCCATTTGTGGATCTATTTACTGAGACATTAAGTGTCTATTTTTGTGCAGTTTTTGGTGATATTTTTTACGTTTTTGCTCAAAATACAGGGAAATTCTGTCGGATTTTTCCCAAATCCTCGCCATGGTTTATGCGTATTCATAGTTTACTCTCTGATGGTTTAGTGGTCAAGTTTACTCCCACTCTGGTAGTTATTTGTAGTTTTTTGCCTTGTATGGTTTGCGTTGAGTTTTGGTTCATTTTGTAAAGGAAACTCTGTTTGTTTTTCCCCATCTTCCTGCCATAAAAGTTTACAGTGTTATGCCATCTTGTACAGTGGTTGATATATTCCCACTTTGACAGCGATCGAGTGTTTACTCTCACTTTGACAGGTTTTGTCAGCTTGGACACAGTTTGGTGTTTGTGTACCCACTCTCTCAAGAGTGAGGATTGCGTATGCTTGAGTGGCTACAGATAGACAATCACATGTTTCACACATTTTTTGCAGATTTTTGCAGTCATTTTCTCTTGTGGGATGCGTTTTGAGCTAGTTTGCTCTCTACTTGCGTATATGGTTATGTGCTTTAAACTTGGTTGAGCAATTTGTCCCAATTTATACTTGTAGATAATAGATTGTGGAGTTGTTTTATGCATATGTAAGCATCAGTCTTGATGCGATTGGTCATGTTTTTTTTCATGATTGTGTAGTGGTCAAGTTATCTCCCACTTTGTTGCCATTTTGGCATGGTATATGGTAGAGATTGTACTTGAGGTTTCACTCAATTTACAGGGGAGACTCCGTAGGATCTCTCCCAGGATTTCCTCCCATAGTTTCTTGACATTGAATTATGGTTGCAGATACTTATGTTGTTGGACTTGTGGTCACACAGGACACATTAGGCGCCATTGTTTCAGACGTAATCATGTTAATGTATAACGTGAGTTTGAAAGGAGGGGTTTTTTTAAAAATTTGGTGAAAAATCCTAAAAGAAGGGGTCATTTTATTCATTTAAACATGTTAAAGAGGGGTTTTTTTAATACCCCACGAACGCACATTATATAGGGGGATATTGAATGGTGAACCCCCCGAGCTTGCAATTTTGGAACAAAATTTAGGAAACATTCAGGAACGTGAACCGTGATTAAAAACTAGAAACATAGTAAACAGCATCACACAATAGCAAAGCCCCTTTTTCTCCTTCATTCCATACACATCAAGATGTTACAAACAATGAGGATAATGTCGTATCCTGATTTTAAGAGGCATTAGCCCTTTTTCCCTTACAAATACTGAAAATAGCTTGAAAGTCTACAAACACTTTATTGCAAAGTAAAAGAATACTAACTATGGGTTTAACAACAGTAATATCAAAGCAAGTGACTAACAATCTCTTTTGAAGTAACATGCTGACAAAAGTAGCAAGCATACGAGTCCAAGACTGAGTTTGGTGCACAAGGGTAGGAAACAACATGGACTTTCTAAAAAGGACATCCCTGCGCAAGTCCAAACTATTGATTCCACCAAAGTGCTTAGGAGTGCAAAGTTCTTCTATCAACATCAAACGCAAGCCTTTTTATGAGCATGGGTTTGCCACAAATGAGAGAAAATATTTGACATAAGAGAAGTGAGATGATGTTGACGTCAATGCAACAATGGAAAATAATATTGAATGTAAGCCATCAAGACACATTGAACCATTTGTAGGCAAACATGTATTGGTCATGTGGATAATGTCCAGTAATGCAATTTGAGATTCAAGTGTTACATAACCCAATCCACTTTTTGAGTATGAGGAGGGTAATTTCTAGTAACGCAATTTGACATTCAAGTGTTACATAACCCAATCCACTTTTTGAGTATGAGGGGGGTAATTTCCAGTAATGCAATTTGACATTCAAGTGTTACATAACCCAATCCACTTTTTGAGTATGAGTGACATTCCATCCAATTGGATACTCCAAATGCCTGGCAAGAACATTTAGAGAAACAACCTCACTTGGCCACATAGATCATATCAATCACATTAGAAATTACAAGGAATACGTTCAAAATTAAAGTGATGGACTATGAAAAAGGATAGAAAAATCTTTGGGTATCTTGTAATTAAAGAGCTCTTTATAAGCTAAGATCAATTTATGTCCAAGCATCCAATTTGTAATCATTTTTTAGCATTGATCAATCTATAAATAAAAACATGCAAGAGAAAAATCTCACTCTTGCACGGGTGGCGATTGCACCCACTATCTATTTCATCTTCTCTTCTCTCCTCTCCTATCTTCTCTCCCATCATGCCGACGTAGCACTCTGGTCTATGTCATCTTCTCTTCTCTCCTCTCTTCTCCTATCTTCTCTCCCATCACGCCGACGTAGCACTTACGTCTAGGAGGTGCACTCTCTCTCTCCCTCTCTCTCTCTCTCTCTCTCTCTCTCTCTCTCTCTCTCTCTCTCTCTTAGATTCTGCACTTCACAATTGGGAGATGAATTTACTCTTCTGCACTTGGTGTTGTGTAAAATACAAGGCAACCAAATTTTACAAGAATAATGCCAAAGATAATGAAGAGAAATCTATGCTCAATTGTTCAATTTATGGTGGTACTAATTATGTTGAGAAAGACTGTTTCTACAAGAACAAGCACAAATCCAACTAGGTATGTGATGATGATGCTGAGCAACATGCTTCTACAGCTAGAGTAGAGATTGTCGGTGATAAGTGTTCTGACACTTCTATGGCTACAGTTGAGATAGTTGATGGAAACTTTTTAGTTATGATGTTTACAATCTTTAGATTAGGTAATATTATTCTCCAAGAGACCTAGTTTACAACAAGTTTTTGTGAGCATTTATGACCAAAAAAGATGAAATACAAAAAATCCTTTGAAAAGTGATGGAACCTCGACATATATTAAGAGGTAGTCACTACATCTTGATGGCTTATTGTAAATAAAGTAAGTTTTATGCCTAATACTTTTGATCACAAAAGCTTTTTCCTACTTAGTAGGATATAGTTTGTCTAGGGTTTTTTGAAGTTTGACATAGATAACAAATGATAGGCTCAAAGAACTGTTAAACATATTCAAAATTCTTTACTTCTTTATAATTTTTTTTGCATGGATGCATCTAAGAGTTGTATCATTTCTTGCACTTAGTTTAAATTTTGTTTAACAATGAAGAAGAAGACGAGCGACATCTACCATAATCATGATCATAATCATAACCATACTAAGATAATTTACAAACCATAATCATAACCATCACAAAATTTCAAAACCATAACCATAACCATAACTATAAGTGTGGTACAGATGATCACTAGAAAAGTGAATGCCTAGATCCGGACAAGAACATTAAGCGAGTTGAAGCCTTTTGTATGCAATGTGGCAAAAAGGGAGGACGCTTCCCTGCAGATTGTCCAAAAAATCCTTTAAATAAAGGTAAAACAGTAGTGAACGTAGTCGAAGTGATACCTAGTAGCTCATCTGAGAGTGAACCTATTGTTCAAATGAAGGTAATCACCACATCTCAGGCTAAGAAAAAGAAACATAACTCCTCTGATGATTCAAAGAATACTAAAATTTCCTCTCAAAAGACCAAGAGAAGGAGAAGTAAAAGGTATGAGATGAGAAAACAAAAACAAGGGTTGAAATCGAGGAGAAATCAAAGAAATTATGCCAAGAAAAAGTGAAAGAATCTGGAAGCACAATCAAGGAAACCACAGTGAAATATGAAGGATCAATTTTGGTAGACAAAGTTTTTGAGCCAATCAATGTAGCCTTGGAAGCTTACCAAGTGAAACTTAAAGCAGGCCAAAACATGGAAAACAAATGGAAAAACTATCCTTCTCTAGATATGGAAGCAGCTAAGCTTGAAGCTTATCAAAATTTGGTAAGAATTACTCAAGAGATGCTGGAAAAACAAAAACCCAAGCTCAAGAGTATGGCAAAACTTGAGGAGCTTGTGGAAGGAACATGTAAACAAAAATCTGAAGTGTTGATAGATCCCCACCTTGAAACAAAAGATCCAGAACTCAAAGTGCCTGACACTGAAGATGTCTTAGATGGAATTCCATTCGTAGAAGAAGACTAGCCAGGACATTTGTGGAAAAAGTTAAAGAGATTAATGATGGGAGCCTAACTCTAAATGCAGCTCCTATACAGGAAGTTTGGTTAGACAATCTATGTCCTAATATGGACATGGATGTACAATCCTTGTATGGGGATTTCTTGAAGCTTTGGGAATGTCTAAACCATTGACTTTGAAAACACTACCCTCTTATCTGGGAGATAATGAAGATGAATCCATAGTGTGTAAAACCACTCAGGTAAAAAGACCAAAGCAAACCCTAAAGGTAGACAACATCCATTCAATCATGTCTACACCAATTCAATGCACTCTTACTTTAGGAGAACTGTTAAAAATCAGACCATATATATAGAATGATCTATTGAAAACTCTAGAGAAGGTAGGGATAATAGGGCTAATCGTGAAAATTTTAGAAAAGTTGAAACACGAAATGGATAACAAAGAGATTCGATCCGTTCCAATGAACAAAGTCGGAGAATACCACGAAGGGGAAGAAGGAAACACAACCCTTCCAGTGAGATATAATGATATAGAAACCATGGCAATACTGGATAGTGGGGCAGGCATAGCCATAGCCACAAAAGCAGTATGGGAATCATGGGGACAACCAGCCATTAGACAAACTCAAATGAAATTGCAATTGGCTGATGGACACATTGAAAGACCCTTAGGACTGCTTGAAAAAGTGATATTTAATTCCTGTGGGATTGATTATCAACATACTTTTGCAATAGTGGAGTTCGAAAAGAAATTCAATTATGAAATCATCTTGGGAAGACCTTTCATGCGACAAGTATAACTTATCCAGGATTGGGAAAACAATTATTCGTATTTGAAGCAAGTGGGATCAATAACAAGGGTTAATCTAAAAGATCACACTTATAGAGATTTCATGAAAGCGCCCACACAAGAATTTGAATCAGTCGCTTTGACTTAAACTAAGCTTCCATCTTGGTCGAACAAAGACACACCTATTTGGATTTGTGGAGCCCCCGTGGAGCCTCAAAAAACGAGAGCTTAAAACGAGAATAATATATCTTAGAAAGGGATTGCACAGATGAAGCTTATTTACATGAACCCTTTCTTGAGCATTTTTTTGAACCATTTGAGTGGACTCAAATTTTGGCAACAATGGATTTGTGTGTAAATACATCTATGCCTACTCAATTTTGCAATGAGGACGGCTATGACATAATTCCCATACAAATGATTTCAACCCTTCACATTGAAGACAAAATTCAAGAATCCAAGGACTTAATGATGGCTCAACAAGTCTTTTTAGACCTCTACTGTGATGCAAAAAACGAGTTAAAAGAACATTTAGCTACCCCAGATGATTGAGGGACAGAAAAATAACGTGTGAGAGCTAAACTACTCATGACAGGAGGGGAGGAAATTGTTTTTGACTTTCCAAACCAGAAATCAAGAAGACATGGTATAACAAAAAAAGATACACGAGAAACTTGAAATCTAGACCTATGCCATCAGTCTCGAGTAGAACACAGTTTTTGATTCAAATAGACGCACATGATTGTGTCAAAGACAAACTCACTGGTAGATATCATTTAAACAAAAAGCAGGAAATATCAAAAACATTGAGAAAAACAAGCAAGGAAACTCAAGAAAAACCTAAATACTAGGACAAGGATTCAACCATGACAGGAGTTGAACGAAGAAAAAAGTATCAAGAGTTGAAGAAAGGTCTAAAAGAGATATATACCACTGGAATGGAAACAACTGAGGAAGAAGGTAAATATGTAATGAGTGTTCCATCCCATTACAAGAAATATACTCTCAGGGACCAAAAAATCATAGTCGAACAACCTGTCAGGGAACTACAAAAACAGGGCAGTCCTACAAAGGACCTGAAAATGCAGAAAAGATAGATCTGTTGAACGAGGAGAAGAGCTTAGACCTGCCTACATTGGAAACAACCTGAGAGAAGAAGAAGAAGATCTTTGTCAAACAAACTAAAAGAATAGCGAGATATCTTTTCTTGGTCTTATAAGGATCTCAAGGGTGTTGATCCAAAACTCTATCAACATACCATACCTATGAGACATGATGCAAAACCAAGGAGACAAGACAAGTTAAAGGAATTCGAAATCATTTATGAAATTGAACACACGGATTGGGTATCTCCAACTGTGGTAGTGCCCAAGAAAAATAGAAAACTAACGGTGTGTGTCAATCTGGAGAAAGTGAATGCAGCTACCACTAGAGACAACTTTCCTCTTCCAATCAGTGAGCATGTTTTAGAACGAGTTGCAGGAAAAGAATCTTACAGCTTTTTAGATGGCTTTTCGGGATACAATCAACTTTTGGTTGATCCCAAAGATCAGCATAAAACTGCCTTTGCGATTGAATGGGGTATTTTTGCCTATCGGATTATGCCTTTTGTGTTAACTAATGCTTTTTCCACCTTTCAAAGATTGATGAGGCATGCTTTTAAAGAATATCTTCGGAATTTATTGTAAGTATACATGGAATCTATGTGTACATTCATCAATCCGGGCTGATCATTTTGAACACCTCAAAAAGGTATTCAAAAAATATAGACTTTATAGGATTTGCTTAAATCCTGAACGAACATTTCCTGAGGATATGAGTAAATTCCAACAAAGAGCAATTGAAACTGAAGCAAGAGACTATGCTCTTTTTGGAAACCAATTGTATCGAAGAGGAAAAGATCAACATATGCGTCTTTGTGCAAATATTTCCATTACAAAACAAGCACATGCTCGATTAGTTGGAGGTCACTTTTCGAGTGAAACCACCGCAAGAGCAATATTAATGGCAAGCATATGGTGGCCAACACTTTTTGCAGATAACAAAGAATATGTTCAAAGGTTTGATGCATGTCAACGAACTAAAATGCCAACCCGTGTAGATAGCATGCCCTTAAGACCAATGACGGGGGCAAGAGCTTTTGAAAAATGGGGTATAGACTTCGTTGGTCCAATACAGCCACCTACTTATAGAACCCAAGCTCACTATATTATTGTAGCTACGGACTATTTGATCAAGTGGGCCGAGGCTAAAGCAACCCAAAAGAATGATGCCAGAACCACAACCGCATTCTTCTATGAGAATGTGTTCACAAGATATGGAATGCTAATAGAAATTGTTGTCAGTGATAGGGGAACTCATTTCCTCAATGAAGTAATTGAGTATCTGCTTAATGAATTTATGGTCATCCATAACAAGTCGGCTCCCTATCACCAACAAGCAAATGGACAAGCTGAGCATACGGATAAAATTATTAGATCGGTATTAACTAAAGTGGTTAGTTCAAGACGGACCGATTGGGAAATGAATCTTCATGCCGCTCTATGGGCTTATAGAGTTTCATTCAAGACAACTTTAAATGCTACACCCTTTAATCTTTTTTATGGTCTTGATGCCATACTGCCAATAGAATTTCTATTGCCAACACTAAGGGTAGCTAAGGATCTTGAGTGGAATGGACCTGAATTGTTAGAGAGGCTTGAAGATTTAGAAAAGCTTGATGAGCAAAGGCTAACAGTTGTAGCTCAAATCTATGCATAAAAACAGAAACAAAAATCTTCAAAAAAGGGGACTTAGTTTTAGTCTATTCCCTTAAGCAACACATTCCCAAGTTTAAGAAAAAGGGGAACGGACCGTTTATCATTGAGGATGTATCTCCATGTGGAGCAGTTAAGTTGTCCGTCCTAGATGTTGAACCACTGGCTAATTGGATTAGTAGATGTTGTTTAAAGAAGTACAATTTGCCACTTACCAATAAAATGCGTACAAACATCATCGTTGGTGGCTCGTAGCTTGTAAACACTCATGATGAAGCAATATATAGCGCTGATTTTTGTGGCTGCAATTTTGTCATCCCCTAATTATTGACATTATATTGAGAGTTGAGTTTTGAACACAATCCATGTATTGAAGCTTTAATTGTAGATTGTCTCCGTGGGTCCCTGTGAGAGAGAGAGAGAGAGAGAGAGAGAGAGAGAGAGAGAGAGAGAGAGAGAGAGAGAGAGAGAGAGAGAGAGAGAGAGAGAGAGAGAGAGAGAGAGAGAGAGAGAGAGGTAACTAATGTCAAGCTGTGGATGGTTACCCTTGTAATGTCAAAAGTGCCATCACCATTAGCTAAAGAGAGCCTCTTATTTAGATAAACAAGTTGCCGCACCAAGATTGCCTTCTTCCTACATGGGCTAGGTGAGAGGCACAAGGACAATGGATGTAGGATAGACGGAGATTCTGTGGCCGATGAGTAGATAAGTGATGAAAGTAAGTTGTTGAAATTTAAATTTTAATGCATGATTAAAAGTGAATGTCTCAAAATTCATCTTGAATTACCACAAAAGGAAACTAATATCATGGACTAGTAGCCACCAACCATAGTACTAATGGCATGTCATATGGCTTTAGTATCGCAAGAATGATTCTAGGAATAATCCTTTAAAATATTCTTGGAGAGAGCTACACGTGAAACCCTACCTCGGGTTAATTACAACTTAATTGTTGATTGTCTCCTTGCATCACACACACACACACACACACACACACGTAACTAATTCCAAGTTGTGATGCATTGAGCATGCATTGGCACTCATGTATGTGTGCCTCATTGGGACTTACATCTGTACTCCCACCATTAAACAAAGACAATGATGTATCATACACATTCTTTGAGCTCACATCTGTTTCCATGGTGTATGCTAATAAAGATTGAAGTGCATCTTCCAACCAAATCTTGACAAATCACTTTTCCCTTAGTTTGCAAATGATACAAACTCTATCCTTTTCTTTCTCAACAATAACCAATAAAACTATATTGCGTTGGCTTAACATCCAATTTTTTGGCTATGAATTTATCATGCATTAAACCATAAGCCACGCAACCAAAGACTTCCGAGAAACCACTATAGTTGGCTTCTTGCCAGCATGCCAAGATCTAAATGGAATGTCCTCATGGAATACTATATTGCTTCATTGCACACCTGTTTAATGTTGAACTCGAGGGAGAGAGTGCAGGTAGACGAGAAGAGAGAGAGACGACACCATCATATGCAATCCCCAAATTGTGTCTAGAGCACACACTGATTACACATATATAGTGGGGACGCCTACCTATATATAGCATGAGTGTGGGTTCTCTATATAGCTCCAACACCCCCACTCAAATAGGAGTCCCTAACTGTGGATGAAAAAACCCTTGGGGGTACAAGGGAAAAACCCACAGCACCATATACATGCACTGTTATATTAAAAATTATTGAAGCTTACAAAAGTCATTTTTCAGGAGCTGCATCACTCCATAATATACAATATGTGCTTTCAAGTATCTTTGTAAGTACAATAACCCTATACATATAATTGAATTGATGCAAATTCTTCAAGATCTTTGAGCAACATCAATATCTTTGAGCCGATGTACACACTGCTTGAAGTAACTTTTATCCTGTAAACAACATCAACTCAAACAACATATCGATACGTGAAGGTTAGAAATAACCACGTCACATTGTCTTTAGAGACGGTTCGCGACGCCGCTCTAGAGACGACATAAAAACAAACGTAATGCCGATACAATCACATGTGCAGATGATATAGAAACAAATGTATATCAACGTAACCACATGTGCACACATATATACAAAGCCGCGATATATTGAACATACTGGGGTCCCCAAGATCTCAATTGTCAGCTATCATCATCATGGCTTTACATACCATGGCATTACGATATTCACCATTGCATTAGAGACGCCCAGAAAACTTTGAAATAGCAATCATCATCATGGCTTTACGTACCACATCATCACGGTATTCATCATGGCTTTACGTACCATGGCATCACGGTATTCACCGTGGTATTAGAGACGCATAGACAAGCTTTGAAATAGTAGACAGGCTTTCAACAAATCAAATAAAAGATGTAAAATAGTAATCATCATCATGAATATAGGTACCATGGCATCAAAAACGTTTTCAACAAATGAAATAGAAACTTTGAAATAGCAATCATCGTCATGGTTCTACGTACCATGCATCATGGTACTCACCATGGTACATTTTCTGAACATCTCCGAGCACTATCAGAATTACAAAACTGTTAGTACATAATAAGCAATAGACAGATGATTGCATGGAAGAATTGACTCATAAGGCAAATCTCTTAGACAAATATATGTTCATTTATGATTGGCTAATGTAAAGATTTGCAACCTCTTTGAAGACAAACGTGCGGTCATTTACATTTGGCTATTTTCCCTAGCCGGATAAAATAAGGAAAAACATGAAATTCTCCCACCTTTTACGTCAAAATTGAAAGCTTTTGCACTAAAACTTGACCACGCCATTCTAGATTTGTACAACCAGCATGTATGTAAAGGAAGTGACTACAGTGAACTACCAACAAGGCAACAAATTTGAATAAAACTGTATATAGAACTCTGGGAAAAGCACCAAAATCTGGGCTGTCTACCAAGCACGTCAAAAGAAACAAGGGTGCAATAGGATGTGGGCTACAGAGCATAAGACGGCAAGCCTTTGTAAGACAAAACTATGAGAAGGAAATAATTTTCAAAAAAATAGCATCAAACTAGAATAATAATGATTGAGGCTAGGACATATCGCCGTTGTGAGACACAGGGGCTTCAGAAGAAACAAATCAAATAGCTTTTGGGCAAAGTTTAGTGATGACAAAGGCCAGAAATTTATGAGATGGTGTTAATGTCTGCCGGCCAGGTTGGATGAGAATATTGCAAGTACCTATAATAGTCGGAAACAACCATAGCCACAAGTCAAAGCCAGAGTAGAACTATAACTGACAGCCTCACAGGGACGCTGACACCACTTTCTGCCTCACAGGGACGTTGACACCACGTGCACAGTTCCTGCTCCCTGGTTGTCCATGGACAAATTAGTTTGCTACTAGCGCAGATCAGAGAGTTGCTCGCATGTGAACTTGATTAGGCACTATTCTTGGCAAAAGCAATTGAAACACCAGATCGGCTTTTAAGACTAACACGCCTTTATAAAGGCTTAAAGATGCCGCTAATTACAGTATGCTGCTGAAAAGCTATACATAGCTTCCTCACAGACAGCGGCAGTTCTATATGCTATGGCGCACATATTCATAGTCCTTTCATGGGACTCGAACGCAGCCGCCATCATCCAAAGGGCATAGTAAAAATAGACTATAGGGACCGGCGGTTGCAGTAGGCCTTGCAAGGCACAACGTATGCATCGTATCCATCATGAGGCACTGCTGCAATATTATTTCTTATCTCAAATCCTCCCAGCACTCTGTCTAAACCTCCCAACACTCTGTCGTATGGCTGCTATCAAACATACACTACGCCTGATAACAGGCTTCGCACCAAACAAATTGACTATGCCTGATATTAGGATGTGCTACAAACATGTTGATAACCATAATTCTTACAAAACACACAGCGTTTCATGCTTAGGATCCCATCCTCGTCAATCATAAACAAAGAAACTGCAATGAAACAGAAAAATAATACAACTTATCTTTGATTCTATGTTGTGGACTGTTAATTTTTTGTATCATGCGGCTCTGATACCATGTTGAACTCGAGGGAGAGAGTGCAGGTAGACGAGAAGAGAGAGAGACGACACCATCATATGCAATCCCCAAATTGTGTCTAGAGCACACACTAATTACACATATATAGTGGGGACGCCTACCTATATATAGCATGAGTGTGGGCTCTCTATATAGCTCCAACATTTAATACATATCCAATATACATCTAATATCCTCAAGGCAAAATACATCTACCTTTTGACCATGCATTTTATGATCTCTATGACATGTTTTCCTCCTCACTAATGCCATTTTTCTGAGGGGTGTGTGGCACTACACATCGGTGCATTAACATAGACTCGGGCCCTCCTCAATCAGAATAGAGCGTGCTCACAACACAACCATATACATTTTTGGCCATGAGCAAAAATTGTTGAAAGCATATGAACACTTTTGACTTTGCCTTCAACACTAGATACACACATACATAGCTTGAGAGATTCTTACTACACTTAAAAATAAAAAAAAAATTGCTCCCAAAATATGATGTATGCCCACATTGGACCACAAACATCACTGATACACACATACATAGCTTGAGAGATTCTTACTACACTTAAAAATAAATAAAAAATTGCTCCCAAAATATGATGTATGCCCACATTGGACCACAAACATCACTTTAGACACACTATAATTAGTGAGGATAGCCACAACACACAGAACCATTCTTAAGAGACTTAGGACATTGCATGTTGTCTAAATTATAGCCTTTCCGTGCATGTGTCATTGTTTCCTCAAGTTCCAAGAACAAGGAATAAGCCATATCACATTTAATTTGAAAGTTCAACAAACAAGCAAAAGAGATCCATCATCAATAGCTAAAGAGAGCCTCTTTTGATATACAAGTTGCAGCACTAAAAGAACTATTACTTCCTATCTTACCAAGTCCTTAGTTGGATGAGAAGCATTGCTTGCACATGTGACATTAGTCCCTCAAAGAATAGTCACAAAACAAGTAACAAAACATGAACAAATGTAATGTGCATGGTTTGCACAAGTTTCAAAGTATCACACATGCTCCATGAACTCTATTCTACATTCATCATGAACATTTATTGTGAAACCATGTTCAAAGAGCCCATTTTGCATGCTATACAACGTTGTCCAAATTTTCATTAAAGCGAGCATCTAACAGGTCCACACAATTTTGAAAAAATGAGAAACCTTGCAAACACATTGAGATTCCAAAAGAGAATAGTCAAAATCCTTCAAAGGTGGTGAGGCTTTAAAAAGAATAATGAAGATGGAAAGTCTACAAAGGGTCAAGAAGAGAGATCACATATGAGCCACATCTTCGACATCATCATCTACATGCACCATTAGTACTAACACCCAGCAAATGTGCATCCAAAAGGCATGGAAGCTGGAAAATCCTTTTCTTTCTTTGGGAATTGAGCGGGTCATGGAATGGCAAAGCTGCATGACACTACCCAAGTGTTCCTTTGCTTCCTCCATGATATTGCTCAAGTTTTCGATGGTTACCCTTGTAGTGTCAAAAGTGCCATCACCATTAGCTAAAGAGAGCCTCTTGATATGAACAAGTTGCAGAACCAAGATTGCCTTCTTCCTGCATGGGCTAGGCGAGAGGCACAACGAAAGTGGATGTAGGGTAGACGACGATTCTGTTGCCAATGAGTAGATAAGCGATGAAAGTAAGTGTTTGAAATTTTGAACTTAATGCATGATTAGTGAATGTCTCAAAATTCATCTTTAATTACCACAAAAGGAAACTAATCTCATGGACTAGTAGACACCATCCATAGTACTAATGGCATGTCATATGGCTTTAGTATCGCAAGAATGATTCTAGGAATAATCGTTTGAAATTTTTCTAGAGAGAGATACACGTGAACCCCTACCTCAGGTTAATTGCAATTTAATTGCTGATTGTCTCCTTGCATCCCCCCCCCCCCCCCCCCACACACACACACACATCTCGGAGAGAGAGAGAGAGAGAGAGAGAGAGAGAGAGAGAGAGAGAGAGAGAGAGAGAGAGAGAGAGAGAGAGAGAGAGAGAGAGAGAGAGAGAGAGAGAGAGAGAGAGAGAGAGAGAGAGAGAGAGAGGTAGAGAGAGAAAGAGGTAGAGAGAGAGAGAGAGAGAGAGAGAGAGAAAGAGGTAGAGAGATAGGTGACTAATGTCAAGTTGTGATGCATTGAGCATATATTATGCATCGGCACTCATGTAAGTGTCATCGGCAATAGTTAAAGAGAGCCTCTTTTGATAAACAATTTGCAGCACTAAAAGAACTATCACTTGCTATCTCACCAATTTCTTAATTCGATGAGAAGCATTACTTGCACATATATGTGACATTAGTCCCTCTAGGAGTTGTCACAAAACAAGTAACAAATCATGAAAAGATGTAATGTGCATGGTTGCACCATTGTAAATGTATTTACATGCTCCATGAACTCTATGCTACGTACATCATAAACATTATTTGAAACCATGCTCAAAGAGCCCATTCTGCATACTATACAACATTTTCCGAATTTTCATTAAAGCAAGTACCTAGCAGGTCCACACAATTTTGAAAAAAAATGAGAAACCTTCCACAAGCATCGAGATTCCAAAAGAAAATAGTCAAAATCCTTCAAAGGCGGTGAGGCTTCAAAAAGAATAATGAAAATGGAAAGTCTACAAAGGGTCAAGAAGAGAGATCTCATATAAGCCACATCTTCCACATCATCATCTACATGCACCATTAGTAATAACACCTAGTGAATGTGCATCCAGAAGGCATGGAAGAAAAATCCTTCTCTCTCTTTGTGATTAAGCGGGTCATGGAATGGCAAAGCTGCATGACACTACCTAAGTGTTCTTTTGCTTCCTCCATGATATTGCTCAAGTTGTCGATGGTTACCCTTGTAGTGTCAAAAGTGCCATCACCATTAGCTAAAGAGAGCCTCTTTAGACAACCAAGTTGTAGCATCAAGATTGCCTTCTTCCTACATGGACTAGGCGAGAGGCACAAAGACAATGGATATAGGGTAGATGGCGATTCTATGGCCGATGAGTAGATAAGCGATGAAAGTAACTGGTTGAAATATTGAAATCAATGCACGATTAGTGAATGTCTCAAAATTCATCACGAATTGCCACAAAAGGAAACTAATATCATCGACTAGTAGCCACCAACCATATTACTAATGGTATGTCATATGGCTTTATAAGTATCGCAAGAATTCTAGGAATAATTCTTTAAATTTTTCTCGAGAGAGCTACACGTGAACCCCTACCTCCGGTTAATTGCATCTTTATTGTTACTAAGTAGGCATCTTCTCTGTTGAGGCCACGACCCCTATAGAGGGATACAAATCTCTGAGCATGGTTGTCGGCATCCTCTGTGGAGAGACCTGTGAAAGTCAAAAACTTGATGTTCACCTTAGCTAGAACGCTTGTCAGCTCTCCCATCATGGATATTTTCTCATGAGCTTGCTTCTCAAGAGTTCATTGTAACACAATGGTTGAGAGCTTTACTGGGGAACGTGACCTCGGAGGTGAAAAACTAGTTGAAGGAATGGAGGGAGCTGCATAGGAGGTTAGGGGGAACAAGGCTAGTGGACTTCTACTTGGCACAAAAGGTTGACGTTTTCTGTTGTAGTACTTCAGAGGGCTCAGTAGTGGGATTTCTTGATCTTTAGACTACCTTGTATGTGTCATGCAGTAGCATCAACCCACCCAACAACCTCTAGATGTCGAGATCCTTGAACTTGCTGGATAGTGTAGACGTGCTAGACCCGACCCCCCTAGAAAACTCGTGTTGAATAGGGGCAAGAGACTAGACCTGCTAGACCAAGTTGGATGAGGAAAAGTTGGTCTAGACCAAGCTCGTCTAGGGCGAAGCTCGTCTAGGGCAAAGAAGCTTTTCTAGACCAACTTGGTCTATGGTGAAGAAGCTGGTCTAGACCAAGCTAGTCTAGGGCAAAGAAGCTGGCCTAGGGCAGGGCGAAGCTTGTCTAGGGTGAGGCGAAGCTCGTCTACTAGGGCAAAGAAGGTAGTCTAGACCAAACTACTCTAGGGAGAGGCAAAGCTGTTCTAGGGAAAAGAAGCTGGTCTAGGGTGAGGCGAAGCTGGTCTAGGGAGAAGAAGTTGGTCTAGACGAAGCTAGACAAGCATTAGGAAGAGGATGGACTCTAGGAGGGCCTCTTTATTTGGCAGTTTAAAGGAGTCAACCCTTTCTAGTATTAATAAAGCAATCAAAGGACAAATTTTGAATTTAAACAGGCAATACAGCTAGGTCATTTGAATTCAAATTATTCCCCCCAAATGAAATTTAAAATCTAGTGGACAAAACTATATCATGTAACATAGATTTTAGATCTACAATCTCCGCTCAAATCAGAGATCATATGTAGGACTTATGGAAGGCTGAAAATCATAAAGTTGTCCATTTCCTTTTTGGGGGGGAAGGGGCATCCTTTGACCACTCTTACACCTCTCTTACACACCCACCATTCTTGCACACATGGCATACATCTATTAGTCAAAATTTTAATCACCTCCATAATCTCATGGCAAATAAAGTAGCCCTCCTATACCCCATCCTCTTAATTTGTAATGGAAAAGTTGAACCTAGACCAGACCTATCAAAGCGACCAGATTAGCACAGACGCCTCGATTTGACTCTTGACGGAGTGAGACTTCAGTTGAGGTCCTATCGGGTGTGCCAAAAATGAGAGCACCTGCAACAAAGGTAATGTGTTGTTCTCTCTATAGTGGGTGCTCCTCAATGCAATGTGCTTGAGATCTCACTACTCAAAATGAAAACAAATAAGACAATGAATAACAGAGGAACAACAACAAGACTCAACACAAAGCAAGTTTGTGACATTGGGGGAAGTCGAATCAGCGAGCAATGAACACACTTATGGCAATCAAGCCCCCATTTACACACACCAGATGACAAAGAGAGAGATATTCTCTCAAAAAGGGAGTGAGAGAAAGAGAAAGAAAGAGAATAAGCGACATCAAAGGCACGACAAGCCAGTCAGAGAGGTAGAGAGAGAGAGAGAGTACTCTTGGTGTGCGCTCACGTACACATACATAGGCGTGTGCAAACACAAGTGGCGAGTAAGCCCGGGCATCACTCGACATCGGCTCAATTTTGGCGTTCTCCTCCGGCATCCGAGACTCCCATCCGCGGCGTCGGGAGGCGGCCTCGGCATCTGTTTTTGACACTAATTTGGTGGCTCGGCCTTGGCGACACTCTGTACGGCATCGACTCTGGTTGGTTTTCCTCTACGACTCGGCATTGACAACTTAGCACCGACTTTGAGCATTGATAGCTTGACGCATCGATTTTGACACCGATCAGGTGGGTATTCGGCTAGCGTGCTTTCTACCCGACAAACAGAAGGCGGCCTCGAGCATTTTCCAACCTGGGGAAGACGAACCACAAAAAAATCCAAGCTAAAGGTAAAGTGTTTATCTGCAGAGGCACCTTGTCCACTATGACCAATGGATAGACTGTCCAATGGTCGCCCAACGTCACTGTGAAGAGAGCAGGTCATGTAGGGTGCAAACCTTAAGCCAACATAGTGAACTTAGGCATCAAGATGATGCCAGATCCACCATCATTATCACTCCTCGGAATTTCCACCCCAAGATGGACACCGTGCAATGAGGGCTTCTATAGTCAATGAGGGGAGCAGTGGGATGTGATATCATATAGGACTTTGATGGTTGCACTGGGAGGTTCTCGCCATTAGTACCTGCTCTAGGGTAAATCAATTGAATAACTGCAAGGCCATTACTCCAAAAATTCACATCTATCTACAGCACCCGGTGCACAGAGGTGGAGGTGTAGGCGAAGAAGCTTTGAGGGGCTGAGGGAGCATTTGCATGATAAAAGCTCTGAGAGGGAAAAGTGCTCTACATATCTTATATAGGAGGGGTTTTCAGTGATGGTGGCATGTGGTTTGGATGGCCATAGGGGGAAACCATGTTGGATGCAAGTGCGAACCATTGTTGAAGAGTAGGACCAAGACTTTGTTGTATTTTTTGCAATCCCTTGAGGTAGTAGCAATCCTTGTCCTCATGTCTAGACATTTCATAGAAGTGGCACTAAGCCCGAAGGGCACATTCTTGTGGAGTGTGCCATGGAGAGCTGCATGAGCTACACCCTACCATAGCCTTAGTCTTCTGCTGAGACCTGAGCTCCCCTATCTCACGCTTGATCTGGTCCAAAGTCTGGTGATGTGGAGGCTTCTTCTGTTGAAGAGAGAAAGATCTTTCCTATTGAAGAGCTCGTTGTAACTTCAGGGCTTTGAGTTCCCTGCATAAAGACATCAAAGGATCAGAAGGACTTTCCAAAAAGATTAAGGTGGTCTCTATCTGAGCGGGGTTGGTGAATAGCTTCCTAGCCCCTTCTATCTGCGAAGCAGCTATGACAAACTCCTCCAAAGTGGCATCAATTTAGAGACTGTCTCAGAGTTTTTGCTGAGAGGTTTTGGGAAGAGCCTTCTCCACCCACTTCTTAATCATCAATTCACCTGGTTATTGAGGAAGCTTAGCGAGACTAGAGACTTGGTTCTAGTCATGAGTTCTACAAAAGTCTCATGTGGCTAGAGCACCAGGTTGGCCAACTCGTCTAGAACCTTCTCTTGGAAGTCCCCTGGTCCGAAAGCTTCACAAAAATGCTGTCATAATGTGGCCCAAGTCGTAAAAGAGTTCTCTGCAAATTGATTGAACCATTTGTCTACTGCTAAGCCATCCAAGGTGGATGGGGAGAGTACTAAATAGGCATCTTCTCTATTGAGGCCACGACCCCTACATAGGGATACAAATCTCTGAGCATGGTCATCGGCATCCTCTATGGAGAGACCTTTGAAATTCAAAAACTTGATGTTCACCTTAGCTAGAATGCTTGTCAGCTCTCCCATGGATATTTTCTCATGAGCTTGCTGCTCAAGAGGTCATTGTTACACAATGGTTGAGAGCTATATTGGGGAACATGACCTCAGAGGTTAAAAACTAGTTGAGGAATTGGAGGGAGCTGCATAGGAGGTTAGGGGAAATAAGGATAGTGGAGTTCTACTTAGCACAAAAGGTTGACACTTTCTGTGGTAGTACTTCAAAGGGCTCAGTAGTGGGATTTCGTGATCTTTAGACTACCTTGTATGTGTCATGCAGTAGCATCAACCCACCCAACAAGCTCTGGGTGTCGAGGTCCTTGAACTTGCTGGATAGTCTAGACGCGCTAGACCAGACCCCAACAGACCCTAGAAAACTCGTGCTAAATAGGGGCAAGAGACTAGACCAGCTAGACCAAGATGGATGAGGCAAAGCTAGTCTAGACCCAGCTGGTCTATGGTGAAGAAGCTGCTCTGGACCAAGCTAGTCAAGGGAAAAGAAGCTGGTCTTGGGCGACGCGAAGCTGGTCTAGGGCAAAGAAGCTAGTCTAGACCAAACTACTCTAGGGTGAGGCAAAGCTGGTCTAGGGCAAAGAAGCTGGTCTAGGGTGAGGTGAAGCTGGTCTAGGGGGAAGAAGCTAGTGTAGACCAAGCTAGACAAGCATTAGGAAGAGGATGGACTCTAGGAGGGCCTCTTTATTTGGCAGTTTAAAGGAGTCAAACCTTTAGTATTAATAAAGCAATCAAAGGACAACTTTTCAATTTAAACAGGCAAAACAACTAGTTCATTTGAATTCAAATTTTCCCCCCCAACTGAAATTTAAAATCTAGTGGGCAAAACTATATTATGTAACATATCTATGGAAAGAGCTCGGCGTGTAGATTTTAGATCTACAATCTCCACTCAAATCAGAGATCATATGTAGGACTTATGGAAGGCTGAAAATCATAAAGTTGTCCATTCCCTTTTTGACGGAAAAGGGGCATCCTTTGACCACTCTTACACCTTTCTTTCACACCCACCATTCTTGCACACATGGCATGCATCTATTTGTCAAAATGTTAATCACCTCCATAATCTCATGGCAAATAAAGAGTCCCTCCTAGACCGGCATCCTCTTTGTAATGGCAAAGCTGAAGCTAGACCACACTTGTCAAAATGAGCAGATTCGCACAGACGCCTCGATTTGACTCTTGACGGAGTGAGACTTCATTTGAGGTCCCATCGAGTGTGCCAAAAATGAGAGTCCCTGCAACAAAGGTAATGTGTTGTTCTCTCTATAGTGGGTGCTCCTCAGTGCAATGTGCTTGAGATCTCACTACTCAAAATGAAAACACAGAAGACAATGAATAACAGAGTAACAACAACAAGACTCAGCACTGGAACATAAACGACATAAACATCAACTAACTCAAAGAAACCAATACAGAATCTAGCATGGAAACACACTCAACTCCAGCCCTAGAACTCCTGAATACAATGGGGGTGTCGAGGCTTAACTGTGCAAGGATGGTGCAGACGTGATGTGTGTGAACTCAAGATGCTAGAATCTTCAACAAATGACCACACAAAGTAGATGATGAGAGTGTATCCGACAACTTGAACCAACCACACATATGTATCTCCTAAAGAGCCACCAATGGCAATTAGATATCCAGTAGGAAAACGACAGGTCTAGACGCTTGTAAGAAGCACGAAGCAAGTTTTTGACATTGAGGGAAGTTGAATCAGCGAGCAATGCCCACATTTATGGCAATCAAGCCCCCATTTGCACACACCAGATGAGAAAGAGAGAGATCTCCTCTCAGAAAGGGAGTAAGAGAAAGAGAAAACAAGAGAATAAGCGACATGAAAGGCACGACAAGCCTGAAAGAGAGGTAGAGAGAGACAGAGAGAGCACTCTTGGTGTACACTCATGCACACGTACATAGGCGTGTGTGAACACAAGTGGCAGGTAAGCCCGGGCATCACCCAACATTGGCTCAATTGTGTTGTTCTGCTCCGGCATTCGAGACTCCCATCTGCGACGAGGGAGGCGGCCTCGGAATCCGTTTTTGACACTGATTTGGTGGCTCGGCCTTGGCAACACTCTTTATGGCATCGACTCTTGGTGTTTTTCCTCTACGACTCGGCATTGACAACCTAGCACCGACTTTGAGCATTGACGGCTTGACGCATCGGTTTTGAAATTGATCAGGCCACTATTCGGCTAGCATGCTTTCGCCCGACGAAGGAAGGCAGCCTCGAGCATTTTCCTTGGCTTCTACATAGTGAGAGTGAGCAAGAGCGATAGGGCCCATTCCAGAGCTGATTTGCCTCCGACAGACATGCTCGGTTTACCGACTTGACATAGCAGGAGATGATAGAGAGAGAGCGGAATTGGCTCTCCTCTAGCCCCCATTCGGACCGGCCTTACTTAGACGATTTTTCAGTGTTTTGTCTTTGACGGCTACACACATCACCACATACACGGCCCATTTCGGAGCAGGTCTTTCCCTTGAGCATGCTCAGCTCTTGGCAGGTGTTTTGGATCGACGAGTTTACCGATCGATGAGGAAGTTTGTGCCAGTTTCCCAGTCATTTTTCTCACAGGTCACACAGTCTTTGTATTACAGCTTATGTGGCACATGTAGTACTCATGTACGATTTTGTGGAGCAATCCAAAGAGATTTTTGACACGGTCTTGTGTAGTTTCATGCTATGTATGCATTTGTGGATAGAGGCTTGAGATCGGCATAGCTTGCAAGTAGTAGGTTCGTAGGTTTACAGGTGTTTTTTGATGTATACGCGCATAGAGCCACTCGATTAGGATTGAGATGTTTTGCTAGGGTTCTGACAGTGCTATGGATGCCATTTGTGGATCTATTTACTGAGACATTAAGTGTCTATTTTTGTGCAGTTTTTGGTGATATTTTTTACGTTTTTGCTCAAAATACAGGGAAATTCTGTCGGATTTTTCCCAAATCCTCGCCATGGTTTATGCGTATTCATAGTTTACTCTCTGATGGTTTAGTGGTCAAGTTTACTCCCACTCTGGTAGTTATTTGTAGTTTTTTGCCTTGTATGGTTTGCGTTGAGTTTTGGTTCATTTTGTAAAGGAAACTCTGTTTGTTTTTCCCCATCTTCCTGCCATAAAAGTTTACAGTGTTATGCCATCTTGTACAGTGGTTGATATATTCCCACTTTGACAGCGATCGAGTGTTTACTCTCACTTTGACAGGTTTTGTCAGCTTGGACACAGTTTGGTGTTTGTGTACCCACTCTCTCAAGAGTGAGGATTGCGTATGCTTGAGTGGCTACAGATAGACAATCACATGTTTCACACATTTTTTGCAGATTTTTGCAGTCATTTTCTCTTGTGGGATGCGTTTTGAGCTAGTTTGCTCTCTACTTGCGTATATGGTTATGTGCTTTACACTTGGTTGAGCAATTTGTCCCAATTTATACTTGTAGATAATAGATTGTGGAGTTGTTTTATGCATATGTAAGCATCAGTCTTGATGCGATTGGTCATGTTTTTTTTCATGATTGTGTAGTGGTCAAGTTATCTCCCACTTTGTTGCCATTTTGGCATGGTATATGGTAGAGATTGTACTTGAGGTTTTACTCAATTTACAGGGGAGACTCCGTAGGATCTCTCCCAGGATTTCCTCCCATAGTTTCTTGACATTGAATTATGGTTGCAGATACTTATGTTGTTGGACTTGTGGTCACACAGGACACATTAGGCGCCATTGTTTCAGACGTAATCATGTTAATGTATAACGTGAGTTTGAAAGGAGGGGTTTTTTTTAAATTTTGGGGAAAAATCCTAAAAGAAGGGGTCATTTTATTCATTTAAACATGTTAAAGAGGGGTTTTTTTAATACCCCACGAACGCACATTATATAGGGGGATATTGAATGGTGAACCCCCCGAGCTTGCAATTTTGGAACAAAATTTAGGAAACATTCAGGAACGTGAACCGTGATTAAAAACTAGAAACATAGTAAACAGCATCACACAATAGCAAAGCCCCTTTTTCTCCTTCATTCCATACACATCAAGATGTTACAAACAATGAGGATAATGTCGTATCCTGATTTTAAGAGGCATTAGCCCTTTTTCCCTTACAAATACTGAAAATAGCTTGAAAGTCTACAAACACTTTATTGCAAAGTAAAAGAATACTAACTATGGGTTTAACAACAGTAATATCAAAGCAAGTGACTAACAATCTCTTTTGAAGTAACATGCTGACAAAAGTAGCAAGCATACGAGTCCAAGACTGAGTTTGGTGCACAAGGGTAGGAAACAACATGGACTTTCTAAAAAGGACATCCCTGCGTAGGTCCAAACTATTGATTCCACCAAAGTGCTTAGGAGTGCAAAGTTCTTCTATCAACATCAAACGCAAGCCTTTTTATGAGCATGGGTTTGCCACAAATGAGAGAAAATATTTGACATAAGAGAAGTGAGATGATGTTGACGTCAATGCAACAATGGAAAATAATATTGAATGTAAGCCGTCAAGACACAGTGAACCATTTGTAGGCAAACATGTATTGGTCATGTGGATAATGTCCAGTAATGCAATTTGACATTCAAGTGTTACATAACCCAATCCACTTTTTGAGTATGAGGGGGGTAATTTCTAGTAACGCAATTTGACATTCAAGTGTTACATAACCCAATCCACTTTTTGAGTATGAGGGGGGTAATTTCCAGTAATGCAATTTGACATTCAAGTGTTACATAACCCAATCCACTTTTTGAGTATGAGTGACATTCCATCCAATTGGATACTCCAAATGCCTGGCAAGAACATTTAGAGAAACAACCTCACTTGGCCACATAGATCATATCAATCACATTAGAAATTACAAGGAATATGTTCAAAATTAAAGTGATGGACTATGAAAAAGGATAGAAAAATCTTTGGGTATCTTGTAATTAAAGAGCTCTTTATAAGCTAAGATCAATTTATGTCCAAGCATCCAATTTGTAATCATTTTTTAGCATTGATCAATCTATAAATAAAAACATGCAAGAGAAAAATCTCACTCTTGCACGGGTGGCGATTGCACCCACTATCTATTTCATCTTCTCTTCTCTCCTCTCCTATCTTCTCTCCCATCATGCCGACGTAGCACTCTGGTCTATGTCATCTTCTCTTCTCTCCTCTCTTCTCCTATCTTCTCTCCCATCACACCGACGTAGCACTTACGTCTAGGAGGTGCACTCTCTCTCTCTCTCTCTCTCTCTCTCTCTCTCTCTCTCTCTCTCTCTCTCTCTCTCTCTCTCTCTCTCTCTCTCTCTCTCTCTCTCAGATTCTGCACTTCACAATTGGGAGATGAATTTACTCTTCTGCACTTGGTGTTGTGTAAAATACAAGGCAACCAAATTTTACAAGAATAATGCCAAAGATAATGAAGAGAAATCTATGCTCAATTGTTCAATTTATGGTGGTACTAATTTTGTTGAGAAAGACTGTTTCTACAAGAATAAGCACAAATCCAACTAGGTATGTGATGATGATGCTGAGCAACATGCTTCTACAGCTAGAGTAGAGATAGTCGGTGATAAGTGTTCTGACACTTCTATAGCTACAGTTGAGATAGTTGATGGAAACTTTTTAGTTATGATGTTTACAATCTTTAGATTAGGTAATATTATTCTCCAAGAGACCTAGTTTACAACAAGTTTTTGTGAGCATTTATGACCAAAAAAGATGAAATACAAAAAATCCTTTGAAAAGTGATGGAACCTCGACATATATTAAGAGGTAGTCACTACATCTTGATGGCTTATTGTAAATAAAGTAAGTTTTATGCCTAATACTTTTGATCACAAAAGCTTTTTCCTACTTAGTAGGATATAGTTTGTCTAGGGTTTTTTGAAGTTTGACATAGATAACAAATGATAGGCTCAAAGAACTGTTAAACATATTCAAAATTCTTTACTTCTTTATAATTTTGTTTGCATGGATACATCTAAGAGTTGTATCATTTCTTGCACTTAGTTTAAATTTTGTTTAACAATGAAGAAGAAGACGAGCGACATCTACCATAATCATGATCATAATCATAACCATACTAAGATAATTTACAAACCATAATCATAACCATAGCCATAACCATCACAAAATTTCAAAACCATAACCATAACCATAACTATAAGTGTGGTACAGATGATCACTAGAAAAGTGAATGCCTAGATCTGGACAAGAACATTAAGCGAGTTGAAGCCTTTTGTATGCAATGTGGCAAAAAGGGAGGACGCTTCCCTGCAGATTGTCCAAAAAATCCTTTAAATAAAGGTAAAACAGTAGTGAACGTAGTCCAAGTGATACCTAGTAGCTCATCTGAGAGTGAACCTATTGTTCAAATCAAGGTAATCACCACATCTCAGGCTAAGAAAAAGAAACATAACTCCTCTGATGATTCAAAGAATACTAAAATTTCCTCTCAAAAGACCAAGAGAAGGAGAAGTAAAAGGTATGAGATGAGAAAACAAAAACAAGGGTTGAAATCAAGGAGTAATCAAAGAAACTATTCCAAGAAAAAGTGAAAGAATCTGGAAGCACAATCAAGGAAACCACAGTGAAATATGAAGGATCAATTTTGGTAGACAAAGTTTTTGAGCCAATCAATGTAGCCTTGGAAGCTTACCAAGTGAAACTTAAAGCAGGCCAAAACATGGAAAACAAATGGAAAAACTATCCTTCTCTAGATATGGAAGCAGCTAAGCTTGAAGCTTATCAAAATTTGGTAAGAATTACTCAAGAGATGCTGGAAAAACAAAAACCCAAGCTCAAGAGTATGGCAAAACTTGAGGAGCTTGTGGAAGGAACATGTAAACAAAAATCTGAAGTGTTGATAGATCCCCACCTTGAAACAAAAGATCCAGAACTCAAAGTGCCTCACACTGAAGATGTCTTAGATGGAATTCCATTCGTAGAAGAAGACTAGCCACGACATTTGTGGAAAAAGTTAAAGAGATTAATGATGGGAGCCTAACTCTAAATTCAGCTCCTATACAGGAAGTTTGGTTGGACAATCTATGTCCTAATATGGACATGGATGTACAATCCTTGTATGGGGATTTCTTGAAGCTTTGGGAATGTCTAAACCATTGACTTTGAAAACACTACCCTCTTACTTGGGAGATAATGAAGATGAATCCATAGTGTGTAAAACCACTCAGGTAAAAAGACCAAAGCAAACCCTAAAGGTAGACAACATCCATTCAATCATGTCTACACCCATTCAATGCACTCTTACTTTAGGAGAACTGTTAAAAATCAGACCATATATATAGAATGATCTATTGAAAACTCTAGAGAAGGTAGGGATAATAGGGCTAATCGTGAAAATTTTAGAAAAGTTGAAACACGAAATGGATAACAAAGAGATTCGATCCGTTCCAATGAACAAAGTCGGAGAATACCACGAAGGGGAAGAAGGAAACACAACCCTTCCAGTGAGATATAATGATATAGAAACCATGGCAATACTGGATAGTGGGGCAGGCATAGCCATAGCCACAAAAGCAGTATGGGAATCATGGGGACAACCAGCCATTAGACAAACTCAAATGAAATTGCAATTGGCTGATGGACACATTGAAAGACCCTTAGGACTGCTTGAAAAAGTGATATTTAATTCCTGTGGGATTGATTATCAACATACTTTTGCAATAGTGGAGTTCGAAAAGAAATTCAATTATGAAATCATCTTGGGAAGACCTTTCATGCGACAAGTATAACTTATCCAGGATTGGGAAAACAATTATTCGTATTTGAAGCAAGTGGGATCAATAACAAGGGTTAATCTAAAAGATCACACTTATAGAGATGTCATGAAAGCGCCCACACAAGAATTTGAATCAGTCGCTTTGACTAAAACTAAGCTTCCATCTTGGTCGAACAAAGACACACCTATTTGGATTTGTGGAGCCCCCGTGGAGCCTCAAAAAACGAGAGCTTAAAACGAGAATAGTATATCTTAGAAAGGGATTGCACAGATGAAGCTTATGTACATGAACCCTTTCTTGAGCATTTTTTTGAACCATTTGAGTGGACTCAAATTTTGGCAACAATGGATGTGTGTGTAAATACGTCTATGCCTACTCAATTTTGCAATGAGGACGGCTATGACATAATTCCCATACAAATGATTTCAACCCTTCACATTGAAGACAAAATTCAAGAATCCAAGGACTTAATGATGGATCAACAAGTCTTTTTAGACCTCTACTGTGATGCAAAAAATGAGTTAAAAGAACATTTAGCTACCCCAGATGATTGAGGGACAGAAAAATAACGTGTGAGAGCTAAACTACTCATGACAGGAGGGGAGGAAATTGTTTTTGACTTTCCAAACCAGAAATCAAGAAGACATGGTATAAAAAAAAAAGATACACGAGAAACTTGAAATCTAGACCTATGCCATCAGTCTCGAGTAGAACACAGTTTTTGATTCAAATAGACGCACATGATTGTGTCAAAGACAAACTCACTGGTAGATATCATTTAAACAAAAAGCAGGAAATATCAAAAACATTGAGAAAAACAAGCAAGGAAACTCAAGAAAAACCTAAATACTAGGACAAGGATTCAACCATGACAGGAGTTGAACGAAGAAAAAAGTATCAAGAGTTGAAGAAAGGTCTAAAAGAGATATATACCACTGGAATGGAAACAACTGAGGAAGAAGGTAAATATGTAATGAGTGTTCCATCCCATTACAAGAAATATACTCTCAGGGACCAAAAAATCATAGTCGAACAACCTATCAGGGAACTACAAAAACAGGGCAGTCCTACAAAGGACCTGAAAATGCAGAAAAGATAGATCTGTTGAACGAGGAGAAGAGCTTAGACCTGCCTACATTGGAAACAACCTGAGAGAAGAAGAAGAAGATCTTTGTCAAACAAACTAAAAGAATAGCGAGATATCTTTTCTTGGTCTTATAAGGATCTCAAGGGTGTTGATCCAAAACTCTATCAACATACCATACCTATGAGACATGATGCAAAACCAAGGAGACAATTTCCAGAAAGATCAAAGAAGAGATAGACAAGTTAAAGGAATTCGAAATCATTTATGAAATTGAACACACGGATTGGGTATCTCCAACTATGGTAGTGCCCAAGAAAAATAGAAAACTAACGGTGTGTGTCAATCTTGAGAAAGTGAATGCAGCTACCACTAGAGACAACTTTCCTCTTCCAATCAGTGAGCATGTTTTAGAACGAGTTGCAGGAAAAGAATCTTACAGCTTTTTAGATGGCTTTTCGGGATACAATCAACTTTTGGTTGATCCCAAAGATCAGCATAAAACTGCCTTTGCGATTGAATGGGGTATTTTTGCCTATCGGATTATGCCTTTTGTGTTAACTAATGCTTTTTCCACCTTTCAAAGATTGATGAGGCATGCTTTTAAAGAATATCTTCGGAATTTATTGTAAGTATACATGGAATCTATGTGTACATTCATCAATCCGGGCTGATCATTTTGAACACCTCAAAAAGGTATTCAAAAAATATAGACTTTATAGGATTTGCCTAAATCCTGAACGAGCATTTCCTGAGGATATGAGTAAATTCCAACAAAGAGCAATTGAAACTGAAGCAAGAGACTATGCTCTTTTTGGAAACCAATTGTATCGAAGAGGAAAAGATCAACATATGCGTCTTTGTGTAAATATTTCCATTACAAAACAAGCACATGCTCGATTAGTTGGAGGTCACTTTTCGAGTGAAACCACCGCAAGAGCAATATTAATGGCAATCATATGGTGGCCAACACTTTTTGCAGATGACAAAGAATATGTTCAAAGGTTTGATGCATGTCAACGAACTAAAATGCCAACCCGTGTAGATAGCATGCCCTTAAGACCAATGACGGGGGCAAGAGCTTTTGAAAAATGGGGTATAGACTTCGTTGGTCCAATACAGCCACCTACTTATAGAACCCAAGCTCACTATATTATTGTAGCTACGGACTATTTGATCAAGTGGGCCGAGGCTAAAGCAACCCAAAAGAATGATGCCAGAACCACAACCGCATTCTTCTATGAGAATGTGTTCACAAGATATGGAATGCTAATAGAAATTGTTGTCAGTGATAGGGGAACTCATTTCCTCAATGAAGTAATTGAGTATCTGCTTAATGAATTTATGGTCATCCATAACAAGTCGGCTCCCTATCACCAACAAGCAAATGGACAAGCTGAGCATACGGATAAAATTATTAGATCGGTATTAACTAAAGTGGTTAGTTCCAGACGGACCGATTGGGAAATGAATCTTCATGCCGCTCTATGGGCTTATAGAGTTTCATTCAAGACAACTTTAAATGCTACACCCTTTAATCTTTTTTATGGTCTTGATGCCATACTGCCAATAGAATTTCTATTGCCAACACTAAGGGTAGCTAAGGATCTTGAGTGGAATGGACCTGAATTGTTAGAGAGGCTTGAAGATTTAGAAAAGCTTGATGAGCAAAGGCTAAGAGCTGTAGCTCAAATCTATGCATAAAAACGGAAACAAAAATCTTCAAAAAAGGGGACTTAGTTTTAGTATATTCCCTTAAGCAACACATTCCCAAGTTTAAGAAAAAGGGGAACGGACCGTTTATCATTGAGGATGTATCTCCATGTGGAGCAGTTAAGTTGTCCGTCCTAGATGTTGAACCACTGGCTAATTGGATTAGTAGATGTTGTTTAAAGAAGTACAATTTTCCACTTACCAATAAAATGCGTACAAACATCATCGTTGGTGGCTCGTAGCTTGTAAACACTCATGATGAAGCAATATATAGCGCTGATTTTTGTGGCTGCAATTTTGTCATCCCCTAATTATTGACATTATATTGAGAGTTGAGTTTTGAACACAATCCATGTATTGAAGCTTTAATTGTAGATTGTCTCCGTGGGTCCCTGTGAGAGAGAGAGAGAGAGAGAGAGAGAGAGAGAGAGAGAGAGAGAGAGAGAGAGAGAGAGAGAGAGAGAGAGTAACTAATGTCAAGCTGTGGATGGTTACCCTTGTAATGTCAAAAGTGCCATCACCATTAGCTAAAGAGAGCCTCTTATTTAGATAAACAAGTTGCCGCACCAAGATTGCCTTCTTCCTACATGGGCTAGGTGAGAGGCACAAGGACAATGGATGTAGGATAGACGGAGATTCTGTGGCCGATGAGTAGATAAGTGATGAAAGTAAGTTGTTGAAATTTAAATTTTAATGCATGATTAAAAGTGAATGGCTCAAAATTCATCTTGAATTACCACAAAAGGAAACTAATATCATGGACTAGTAGCCACCAACCATAGTACTAATGGCATGTCATATGGCTTTAGTATCGCAAGAATGATTCTAGGAATAATCCTTTAAAATATTCCTGGAGAGAGCTACACGTGAAACCCTACCTCGGGTTAATTACAACTTAATTGTTGATTGTCTCCTTGCATCACACACACACACACACACACACACACGTAACTAATTCCAAGTTGTGATGCATTGAGCATGCATTGGCACTCATGTATTTGTGCCTCATTGGGACTTACATCTGTACTCCCACCATTAAACAAAGACAATGATGTATCATACACATTCTTTGAGCTCACATCTGTTTCCATGGTGTATGCTAATAAAGATTGAAGTGCATCTTCCAACCAAATCTTGACAAATCACTTTTCCCTTAGTTTGCAAATGATACAAACTCTATCCGTTTCTTTCTCAACAATAACCAATAAAACTATATTGCGTTGGCTTAACATCCAATTTTTTGGCTATGAATTTATCATGCATTAAACCATAAGCCACGCAACCAAAGACTTCCGAGAAACCACTATAGTTGGCTTCTTGCCAGCATGCCAAGATCTAAATGGAATGTCCTCATGGAATACTATATTGCTTCATTGCACACCTGTTTAATGTTGAACTCGAGGGAGAGAGTGCAGGTAGACGAGAAGAGAGAGAGACGACACCATCATATGCAATCCCCAAATTGTGTCTAGAGCACACACTGATTACACATATATAGTGGGGACGCCTACCTATATATAGCATGAGTGTGGGTTCTCTATATAGCTCCAACACCCCCACTCAAATAGGAGTCCCTAACTGTGGATGAAAAAACCCTTGGGGGTACAAGGGAAAAACCCACAGCACCATATACATGCACTGTTATATTAAAAATTATTGAAGCTTACAAAAGTCATTTTTCAGGAGCTGCATCACTCCATAATATACAATATGTGCTTTCAAGTATCTTTGTAAGTACAATAACCCTATACATATAATTGAATTGATGCAAATTCTTCAAGATCTTTGAGCAACATCAATATCTTTGAGCCGATGTACACACTGCTTGAAGTAACTTTTATCCTGTAAACAACATCAACTCAAACAACATATCGATACGTGAAGGTTAGAAATAACCACGTCACATTGTCTTTAGAGACGGTTCGCGACGCCGCTCTAGAGACGACATAAAAACAAACGTAATGCCGATACAATCACATGTGCAGATGATATAGAAACAAATGTATATCAACGTAACCACATGTGCACACATATATACAAAGCCGCGATATATTGAACATACTGGGGTCCCCAAGATCTCAATTGTCAGCTATCATCATCATGGCATTACGATATTCACCATTGCATTAGAGACGCTCAGAAAACTTTGAAATAGCAATCATCATCATGGCTTTACGTACCACATCATCACGGTATTCACCATGGCATTAGAGACGAATATAAAAACTTTGAGATAGCAATCATCATCATGGCTTTACGTACCATGGCATCACGGTATTCACCGTGGTATTAGAGACGCATAGACAAGCTTTGAAATAGTAGACATGCTTTCAACAAATCAAATAAAAGATGTAAAATAGTAATCATCATCATGAATATACGTACCATGGCATCAAAAACGTTTTCAACAAATGAAATAGAAACTTTGAAATAGCAATCATCGTCATGGTTCTACGTACCATGCATCATGGTACTCACCATGGTACATTTTCTGAACATCTCCGAGCACTATTAGAATTACAAAACCGTTAGTACATAATAAGCAATAGACAGATGATTGCATGGAAGAATTGACTCATAAGGCAAATCTCTTAGACGAATATATGTTCATTTATGATTGGCTAATGTAAACCAACACTCATGCCTCCTTGTTGGGAGTACACATTCTTTGTTAGCTCTAGTGCTGGGAAAGAAACAATTGGTGCAGTTTTGTTACAACAAGATCCCTATAGTACCAGGATGCGGCCCATCTACTTTGCTAGTAGGGTCATGAATGCTTTAGAGAGAGGCTACACGGAGGCAGAACTCATGATGCTTTCTCTCATGTTTGCGATATTGAAGTTTAGATCCTACTTGCTCCCAAAACCTTTTGTAATCCTCACCGCAGAGAATTTTTTCCCTTGGGTGTCATCTCAAATGAATCTTAGTACTAGGATCTCAAAGTGGATTATGGAGTTGCAAGAGTTTCAATACTCTTTCAAGGTAGAAGATAGTGTGCGTGCACAATTGGCAGGGATTCTCACTTATAGGGTGCATGAAAAGGAGATTAAGGTGCCTGAAGTAAAGACCCTACCATTGTCACCACCAAAAAGTATTCCTAATGCTTTTACCTTGTTCTTTCATGGAGCTTTTGGTCGAGCCACAGGAAAAGCAGGGGGAGGGCTAGTGTTGCTCAACCCAAGTGGAGAGGTGGTCATGAAAGAGAAGTTCAATCTACCAAGTTCAGCTAGCAACAATGAAGCAGAATATGACACACTACTTCATGGTTTAAAAATATGCATTGGCCATGGTATACAACGTCTCATGGTAAAAGGGGATGCACTTCTCATTGTGAAGTAGATTTTAGGCATTTGGGCATGCAAAAATGAAAGACTAAGGGCCAAAGTTCATACCATCCGTAGGCTATTTAATCAATTTGAGGAGGTGCAATTATATCATATTCCTAGGAAACAAAATGAAGATGCTGATTTACTTGCACAACAAGCCATTGCATGTGTAAAGAAAGAAGTGCAGGTCATCATGGTGGCGGGTGCTGTGAAGCAACCGAGGTACCAGGGATTGGAGTCATTGGCTCCCATCATTGGCTACATTTTGGAGGGTGAGTTTCCACCAGACTTCACAAAAGCTCAGAAGAGGAGACTCATGAAGAAGGCAAGCATGTATCTCTTCCTAGAAGGCTCCCTCTATCAAAGAGGGAAGGATAAAGTGTGCAGAAGAGTACCAACTATCGCGGAAATTCTAGCCATTCTAAAAGGTTTGCATGAAGAGGCATGTGGTGGTCATTTTTCCCAAGAATTAACTGTGAAGAAGATTTTGCTTGCGGGGTATGTCTGGCCAAGTCTGCATGTGGATGTCCAACATTGGTGTAAAAGTTGTCACAATTGTCAGGTAAATGGGAATAGAAGATTGATTTATGGTCCACGGCAAATCGTGCTTGCAAATGGACCCTTTGAAAAGTGGGGCATTGATGCTATGGGTCCTCTACCTAGGACAAAAAATGGTAAACTCTACATTCTAGTGGCTGTAGACTATATGACTAGGTGGGTGGAAGCACAAAGTGTGGCAAAGGTAAATGAGAGGACAGTGAGCAAATTCGTCTACACTCACATTTGTTGTAGATTTGGCACACCTTTGGAGATTGTTTTTGATAATGGTCCAGGGTTTAGAAAGGGATTGCTCACAGAAGTCTGTGAAGAACTTCACATTCTACATCGTCACAGTACACCCTACTATCCCCAATCAAATGGTTTGGTAGAAAAAGCTAATGGTGTCATTGCAGGCATCATTAGAAAGATGGTGAAAAACAAGACAAAGTTGTGGGATGACTTCTTGGATGGTGCCTTGTGGGCGTATCGAACCACATATAGGGAAGCCACGGAGTTCACACCATTTCTCTTGGTCTATGGTCAAGAGGCTTTACAGCCAATTGAGCTAAACATTCCAACAATGCGACTTCATGGCAAATCAGCACAAGATGATCAAGAAGCATGGATGGATCGACTTCTTACCTTAGCTGAGCTTGAGTGGAAAAGAGAAGCAGCATACGAGTGCTATAAGAGGAAAGCCACACAGACAAAGGAGAAGCTTGACAAGAAACTGAAGGACAAAGGAATCAATGAAGGAGATCTTGTGCTAAGGTATGACAATCGACTCGATAATCATTTTGATGCCAAATTTGAAACAAGATGGCAGGGGCCATACATAGTCAAGAAGGCTTTCAATTCAAGTTACTATCAACTTATGGACTTGAATGGGAAAGAGCACTCTAGGAAGGTAAACGGCTATCGCTTGAAGCCTTACTTGAGTCGCCTTCTACCAAAGTATCTACCAGAGCAAAAGGCAACTATCTCATGTAAGTATTGTTCCATGAAGCATGAGTGTAACACAAACCAAAATTCCAAGGGTCCAAACAATGAAGATCTTGTCAAAGACTCTGAAGCACTTTCTTTGGAAAAGATTCTTTATGATGGTACATGAATATACCATCATCCTGGGGGAGGGCTAATGATAGCCGTTTTCCGGCTCTCTGTAATTCCCGTAGTAAGTTACTCCACCCTACCAAATTCACCCAAACGCTATGGCTATCCCTACCATTTCACTGTACATAGGCGTGTGTGAGTTAGGGGGCTTTTCCCATATCTTCTTAAAAACCCTCAGCTAGCTAGTCACTGGGCTAGTTGAGCCAAAAAAATAAAAAAAATAAAAGTATATTATGGCCTCTTTGTGTGTAAATATTTCATTGTATATATGGCCTAAATATAGGGATTTTTTATAATTATTTTGGTATTTTTTTTAAATATTTCTACTTAGGTGTGTGTTTTATTAAACCTATGTACACCTTCTTTCATCCTCTTACACCATAATTATATTTTTTGCCAATATGTACATACTCTAACCTCATATTTTTCCTATCAAATCACTCAAACACTGTGGTTACCCTCACCCTTTCACTGTATATAGGCGCGTGTGAGTTAGGGGACTTTTCCCATATTTCCTTACTGAAATAAAAAACCCTCAATTAGCTAGTCATTGGGCTAGTTGAGACAAAAAAATAAAAAATAAAAAAAATATAAGTATATTATGGCCCATGCGTATGTAAATATTTCTTTGTATATAGGGCCTAAATAAAAGATTTGTTCATAATTATTTTGGTATTTATTTAAATATTTCTACCTAGCTGTGTGTTATTTATGCTCTGTACATTGCTTCACCATTACCACAATTTTTCTTACCATTTTTCATACTCTTTATTCCATATAGAAATATTTTCATGTAAGCTTCTCTTATATTTGGTGTAACTCCACCCCAACAAAAATCCAAAAAAACTAGTTTTATTTATGTGTATATTTTTTCACTATTGTGATTTTTCCCTTCCTACATCTATTTTGTTTTTTTTCTAAAAAATTAGAACACCAAAAATATTTATCTTTTTATGGTAGCCTCATAATGAGAGAGATTTCTTTTGACCCCTTTATATTTTTTCCACTTATATTATTTATATTTGACATGTACATATTTTTTAGACCCCTCAATATTTGATTTTCTTAGTTGTACTATTCACTTATATCATGATCTCAACAATATCTTCAATTATAGACCTACAAAATAAGGTCAAGGGTAGGTGGCATGCATACATGCACTATGGAGGGCTCACTCTTGGAGGTATTCAAAAGAATTATCCAAAGAAGGACCCCACAAGGACTTTGTGCAGTGGAAAAAAACAGTCGGTTTTGCTGAATTTTTAAAGTTCACTTGCTCTCCAAATTTGAAAAGGTGATACAAACAAAAGTTGTAGCTCGTGGGCTGAACTTTTGCTTCAAATTTTTTCATATTTTTTTGAGCTACGAGCTGTGAGCTATGATTTTATTAGTGGACCCCAGTTTTCCCATACTATGCAGCCACACTCTCTCTTCCACTTTATCATTTTCCTCTTTCACACACACTTCTCCACTCATCATCCCCACCTCTCTCACCACTCTTCTCTGCACCATACTCACCTTCTCCTCAACCTTGAAGAATAAGAGAAACCATGGTGAACTCATACCTCCCACACACAATTCCATTCCAAAATTGACCACCTAGTCTCATTTTTCCTCCTCCAAATTACCCATATCTATCAAAAAACCACAAAATTCAGTCTCTTCTCTTAAAAGACAGCATCATGGTGGTTGATTACTCAGCTTCAATTACCTTGTCTCTCAAGGAAGGTCAAGAGTGGAGAAAAAATGTACCGTCAAAGCTAGTGGACCGTCAACAAGCGTCAAAATTGGCCCTACTCAAGACACTTGGAGCATCAACCTTGTAAGAAATCCACCTTTTCTTACCTCTTAAGAGTTTTTCTTCCTTATTTGTATCCTACATGCATACTCCCATTGTAAATATCCAATTCCATTTGTAAATTAGTACTAACTCTACTAACACTAACCCACTATGAAAAGTCCTATCACCTCCATTTCTCTCCTCTCTCTTTCCCCACCAACTTCTTGATAATTCCAAGCAAAAGAAATTAGGTAAATTGCTGAAAATCTAACCCAACCATGGTTAGAGGAGTAACCCTAGCCTTCAAAAATTCTATAAAAGGAGGGTGTAGCTAGCACAAAAGGGGAGAAGAAAGAGCACTATGCTATAGCTTGAGAAGCCAAGCTCAACCTCTTGAGAAGGAGCTCTTGAGTGGAATCTCATTGGCATTATACATATGTATGTGTTGTATTAGGGGTGATTATCAAGGGAACTCTATGCCATTGTAAGAGAGAGTGATCATTCAATTGAGAGTAGGAAATCTATCATTTCTCCTACTAGTGTAAGCCCAACATTTGCTGAATGGAGGGTGAATTTGGACTAAGCATGGATACCTTGTCTCCCTTCCAACATGAATTCATGGACAATAATGATGTGTAAGTGTCTTGGTGTTTTATTTAAGTTCTTGATAGCTTGACTCCGGGTATTGTTATCAATTTAGCCATAAATCCCACATGCTGTAAGAGGGCGACAGGGTGGAGAGGACTCCCCTGGCCTTAAGACAGTGATTGGGGTGTCTTTTTTCTTGTGATGTGTTGTGGTGTAATTTACTCAGGATATGTTGAACAAATACTAGTCTCACTTTGATTGGTCATGACAGATTTGTAAGAAGGCATTAGTGCGACAAGCACTCCCTTCCCCCTTCTCTCTCTTTCTTACATATATATATTTATGTTTGCTTGATCATTAACGATACACTTCAAAGCAGCCCGAGCACCATCTCTCTCTCTCTCTCTCTCTCTCTCTCTCTCTCTCTCTCTCTCTCTCTCTCTCTCTCTCTCTCTCTCTCTCTCTCTCTCTCTCTCTCTCTCTCTCTCTCTCTCTCTCTCTCTCTCTCTCTCTCTCTCTCTCTCGTGTTTTAGTGTGTGAGAGTGTTCCATTGGTGTTAGGGTTAGTGTAAATTCCTTGCTTGTTTGTGGGTTGCTCTAACGATTCTCCTCTTTTGCGTCCTAGTTCGCTCTTAAACTAGGTGGTGCCCCTTGTGTAGTTGGGATTTGGCTGTGGATTTGTTGTTTTGGTTTGTGTTGTGTTGTGCCCCAGCCCCATTGAGCAGCACGGGAGCCTTGAAGGGTGTTTAGAGGTTGTTCTTCTTGTTGCCCCCCGGACCGCTTCAATGGAAAGTCTACAAAGGGTCAAGAAGAGAGATCCCATATGAGCCACATCTTCCACATCATCATCTACATGCACCATTTGTAATAAGACCTAGCGAATGTGCATCCAGAAGGCATGGAAGAAAAATCCTTCTCTCTCTTTGTGATTAAGCGGGTCATGGAATGGCAAAGCTGCATGACACTACCTATATAAGTGTTCTTTTGCTTCCTCCATGATATTGCTCAAGTTGTCGATGGTTACCCTTGTAGTGTCAAAAGTTCCATCACCATTAGCTAAAGAGAGCCTCTTTAGATAACCAAGTTGTAGCATCAAGATTGCCTTCTTCCTACATGGGCTAGGCGAGAGGTACAAAGACAATAGATATAGGGTAGATGGCGATTCTGTGGCCGATGAGTAGATAAGCGATGAAAGTAACTGGTTGAAATATTGAAATCAATGCACGATTATTGAATGTCTCAAAATTCATCACGAATTGCCACAAAAGGAAACTAATATCATCAACTAGTAGCCACCAACCATATTACTAATGGCATGTCATATGGCTTTATAAGTATCACAAGAATTCTAGGAATAATTCTTTAAACTTTTCTCGAGAGAGCTACATGTGAACCCCTACCTCCGGTTTATTGCATCTTTATTGTTACTAAGTAGGCATCTTCTCTGTTGAGGCCACGACCCCTACAGAGGGATACAAATCTCTGAGCATGGTTGTCGGCATCCTCTGTGGAGAGACCTGTGAAAGTCAAAAACTTGATGTTCACCTTAGCTAGAACGCTTGTCAGCTCTCCCATCATGGATATTTTCCCATGAGCTTGCTTCTCAAGAGGTCATTGTAACACAATGGTTGAGAGATTTACTGGGGAACGTGACCTCGGAGGTGAAAAACTAGTTGAAGGAATGGAGGGAGCTGCATAGGAGGTTAGGGGGAACAAGGCTAGTGGACTTCTACTTGGCAGAAAAGGTTGACACTTTGTGTGGCAGTACTTCAGAGGGCTCAGTAGTGGGATTTCTTGATCTTTAGACTACCTTGTATGTGTCATGCAGTAACATCAACCTACCCAACAACTTTTAGATGTCGAGATCCTTGAACTTGCTGGATAGTCTAGACGCGCTAGACTTGACCCCCCTAGAAAACTCGTGTTGAATAGGGGCAAGAGACTAGACCTGCTAGACCAAGTTGGATAAGGCAAAGTTGTTCTAGAACAAGCTAGTCTAGGGCAAAGAATCTTGTCTAGACCAACTTGGTCTATAGTGAAGAAGCTGGTCTAGACCAAGCTAGTCTAGGGCAAAGAAGGCGAAGCTCGTCTACTAGGGCAAAGAAGCTAGTCTAGACCAAACTACTCTAGGGTGAGGCAAAGCTGTTCTAGGGCAAAGAAGCTGGTCTAGGGTGAGGCGAAGCTGGTCTAGGAAGAAGAAGTTGGTCTAGACCAAGCTAGACAAGCATTAGGAAGAGGATAGACTCTACGAGGGCCTCTTTATTTGGCAGTTTAAAGGAGTCAACCCTTTCTAGTATTAATAAAGCAATCAAAGGACAACTTTTGAATTTAAACATGCAAAACAGCTAGTTCATTTGAATCTAAATTATTCCCCCCAAATGAAATTTAAAATCTAGTGGACAAAACTATATCATGGAACATAGATTTTAGATCTACAATCTCCGCTCAAATCAGAGATCATAAGTAGAACTTATGGAAGGCTGAAAATCATAAAGTTTTCCATTCCCTTTTTGGGGGGGAAGGGGCATCCTTTGACCACTCTTACACCTCTCTTACACACCCACCATTCTTGCACACATGGCATACATCTATTAGTCAAACTTTTAATCACCTCCATAATCTCATGGCAAATAAAGAAGCCCTCCTATACCCCATCCTCTTTGTAATGGCAAATTTGAACCTACACCAGACCTATCAAAACGAGCAGATTAGCACAGACGCCTCGATTTGACTCTTGACGGAGTGAGACTTCAGTTGAGGTCCCATCGGGTGTGCCAAAAATGAGAGCACCTGTAGCAAAGATAATGTGTCGTTCTCTCTATAGTGGGTGCTCCTCAGTGCAATGTGCATGAGATATCACTACTCAAAATGAAAACAGAGAAGATAATGAATAATAGAGCAACAACACAAGACTTAGCAATGGAACCTAAATGGCATAAACATCAACTAACTCAAAGATACCAATACAGACTCTAGCATGGTAACACTCTCAACTCCAGCCCTACAACTCCTAGATACAATGGGGTGTCGAGGCTTAACTGTGCAGAGATGGTGCAGGCATGATGTATGTGAACTCAAGATGCTAGACTCTCAAAAAATGACCACACAAAGTAGATGATGATGGTGTATCTGACAGTTGGAACCAACCACACATATGTATCTCCTAAGGAGCCACCAATGACCAGCAGATATCCAGTAGGAAATCGACAGGTCTCGACACTTGTGAGAAGCACGAAGCAAGTTTGTGACATTGGGGGAAGTCGAATCAGTGAGCAATGAACACACTTATGGCAATCAAGCCCCCATTTACACATGCGTACACACCAGATGACAAAGAGAGAGATCTTCTCTCAAAAAGGGAGTGAGAGAAAGAGAAAGCAAGAGAATAAGCGACATCAAAGGCACGACAATCCACTCAGAGAGGTAGAGAGAGAGAGCACTCTTGGTGTGCGCTCACACACACATACATAGGCGTGTGCAAACACAAGTTGCGAGTAAGCCCAGGCATCACCCGACATCGGCTCAATTTTGGCGGCCTCGGCATCCGTTTTTGACACTGATTTGGTGGCTCGGCCTTGACGACACTCTTTACGACATCGACTCTTGTTGGTTTTCCTCTACGACTCCGCATTGACAACTTAGCACCAACTTTGAGCATTGACAGCTCAACGCATCGATTTTGACACCGATTAGGTGGCTATTCGGCTAGCATGCTTTCACCCGACGAACAGAAGGCGGCCTGGAGCATTTTCCTTGGCTTCTACATAGTGGAGTGAGTGAGAGCTGTATGGCCCATTTCGAAACTGGCGTGGCTCTGTCGGACATCCTTGGTTTACCAACCTTGACATAGCAGGAGATGATAAAGAGAGAGCGGCATTGGCTCTCCTCTAACCCCCATCCAGAGCGGCCTTAATTTGACAATTCTCGAGTGTTTGTCTTTGACGGCCACACACATCACCACATGCATACACCTCTGACGACCCATTTCGGAGATGGTTTTCCCTTGAGCGTGCTCATCTCTTGGCAGGTGTTTCGATCGACGATTTTATAGATTTATGAGGAAGTGTGTGCCAGTTTCCTTGCCTTTTTGCTCACAGGTCACACAGTCTTTGTAGTACAGCTTATGTGGCACATGTAGTACTCATGTATGATTGTGTGGAGCATTCCAGAGAGATTTTTGACACGGCCTTGTGTAGTTTCATGCTATGTATGCATTTGTGGATAGAACTTGAGCTCGGCATAGCTCGCAAGTAGTAGGTTTACAGGTGTTTTCTAGAAATGTGCAATTTTTGGTGACATTTTTTGCGTCTTTGCTCAAAATACAAGGGAAATTCTATGGTATTTTTCCCAGATCCTTGCCACAGTTTATGCGTATTCACAGTTTACTCTCTGATGATTTAGTGGTCAAGTTTACTCCCACTCTGGTAGTTATTTGTAGTTTTTTTCCTTGTCTGGTTTGCGTTGAGTTTTGGTTCATTTTACAAAGGAAACTCTATTTGTTTTTCCCCATCTTCTCGCGATAAAAGTTTACAGTGTTATGCCATCTTGTACAGTGGTTGATATATTCCCACTTTGACAGTGATCGAGTGTTTACTCTCACTTTGACAAGTTTTTGTCAGGTTTTTTCAGCTTGGACACAGTTTGGTGTTCGTGTACCCACTCTTGCAAGAGTGAGAGTTGTGTATGCTTGAGTGTCTACAAATAGACAGTCACATGTTTCACACATTTTTTGCACACATTTCACACGTCAGAAGGCTATCACTTATGCTCCTTAAATCCTATTGGCTAAGCCTAAAGAGGTCCAATGGGGTGGTAGCATGAGCAAATAGCAAGAGGGGTCGACCAAGAGAGAGAGGAGGCTGAATTTTCAAAGGCATTATCTCACACACTCACACATAAGCTCATGAGTGAAGCAAGAAGACTCTGTCTCTCCTTCTCAATATTTAATGTGTGAAGCAAGAAAACTCTCTCTCCTTCTCAAGATTTAATAAGAAGCTTATCACCTACTCCAAGCTTGTGAGAAGGGAGGCCTACAACCAACAAATTTTGGCTTTGTGATGCAAATCCAACCAAGAGCCAAGCTTCAATGCATGCTCATCTCCTCTACCATGCTAATTACTAAGCTATGCTATGCTAATATGAGTGATTATGTGAGGAGATGTACATCTTTCTCATAAGACTACTCCTTCTTCCTCTCAATTTACTCTCATACCCCTCTAGCTCTCACCATCTTCGAAGGTGTGTGAGGTCTTGGGTAGACCGTGAGGGAATTGATGTTGTGCTTTGTAAGTGTTTTGCTTAGTGCTTGAAGCTTCCATCTTCATTGCACTAGCTAGTATTGAAGGAACACAAAGAATTGCATTGTAAAATGTCTCTCTTGATGGGAGAAACCTATAATACAAAGCCTTTTGAAGGGGGGACTGGCTCCATGTAAATCCGGTCCTCAACTGTTTTCAATATCTTAATTTCTCTCTCTTTTAAAGTATTGTTCGTGCTATCTAACTAGGTGTTGTGATTTTTGTTACTCTCTCCACCCAAGCACTCTTGTTATGCTCATTTGGAACCTATTCTAATGAAATCCTCACTATGTTCATGTTATTTTCCGCTACACACAAGTTACTTGGACATTAAATGCTACATTGGTATTAGAGCACAAGATTTCTCTTTTCTTGCTTAAGAAGGGAGGTCCTCAAGCTAGCTATAAATGGTTGGTACTATAAATTGCAATTGAGTAAGTAGAATAGGGATTTTTCAGCCTTGCAGTGCGCCTGCCTTCGTGCAGATAATGGGGCATCACCGTCGAGAGCTATGGTCTAAATAGTGGAGTCCTACGGGGCTTAACCACTATTGAGCTATTAGAAGCTTGCTGGAGCTGGTGTTGTTTTGGTGTTGAACAACACTCTCTTCTATTCGTTTCAATTAATGGTATTCGAGCCACGCGTATAGTAGCTTGAGTGTTTTTCCTAAAGGGGTAAAGATCGAGGAGTAGCAACTAGGGCTTGAAGTGCCAAAGGACACCTAAAAAAGTTTACATCTAAAAGTTGTTAGAATGGCTGACAATAGTAAAGAGAGTGAATTTGATGTTGATAAATTTGACTTTGCTAATGAGCAGGCTACTAATGATGCCCCTATGCTTGTTAACTACCTTTTTTCTAGGCTTTGACAATCCATGGTCAATCCATCTCTCAAAATGAAGTGCAATGGCAGCTTCATGCTCATGGGATTCTCCAAAATCCCCACCATGACGAGAGAGTACCTAGGAAGCCTCCTTGCAAGACTCCCAAAAGAGGCCTCTCTCCGATTCGGGAACAAGAAGAGGATCCCTACAAAGGGCTCAAAGATTTTCTTCTTGATGACAGACCTCCTTCCCAAAGGAGAATTCAAGAGCCCCCACCAAAGGAACGAGAAAGAAGTGAGTCTCTTGCTACCTCGGTGGAGATGGCTCCACGAAGACGACAAGTAAAACACTCTCCATCACCTCCTAAAGAGAGAAGACCATCACACACTTCTCCACACCATAATTCAAAGAGAAATGACAAAAAGAAAGAGAAGAAAAAGGCCAAAAAGAGGACACCCTCTTCTCCATCTTCTTCCTCTTTTGAAAGTGATGGTACAGACAAAGAAGATCAAGGCAAGAAAAAGGCGAGAAAGAGGTCACCCTCTTCTCCATCTTCCTCAAATTCTTCATCTTCTGAAGAAAGCGATGGGCAACTTTTGAACCATCAAAAAGAAGAGGCCATAGGAAATCCTATGCCATGTGGAAGAGGTCGTCCAAGCTCCAGAAGTTCAAAGAGGGAGGAAAGAGAATCTCTTTCCTTACCGATGGCATCTTTGGTGCTAGAGACAAAGTCTTGGCCTTTATCCAACAATTTCATGTGGCGTTTCGAGATGAGGGCTTCACGGAGTCCTTTAAGCTATGCCATGTAGCTATGCACTTTCAAAAATCCGTCAGGCAATGGTGGTCTAGCCTACGGGCCAGTGGTGAAGCTCCAAGAACATGGAAACCTTTAAAAGCTTCCATTATGAAGCAGTTTTTGGCCACCGATGCCAAAGACAAAGTACTCACCGAATGGCAAATCTTGAATCTCTCTCACTACTAATCCATTCACAAATATGTAGACAAGTTTTGAGACCTACATCTCAAAACCACTGTTTTCAAAAAGATGGATTTTGGAGAGCAAAAGCGGCAATTTTGTGCGGGCTTAGCTGAAGAAATGGTGGAGTATGTCAACTCCCAAAGGCCATGCACCATATCAGCGGTTATACAACATACTATGGTGGCTTCTCAAATCAATTTCCAAACAAGGGCTAAGAGAAATTCTAAGCCCACGGAAGACAAGGGTTCCAATGCACCTAAAGGGGAAGGACAACGTCCAAAAGTCTCCTAAGGGCAATTCCAACAAAGCTAAGGAAAAGACAATTTACAAAGGCAAAAACAAACTCTCTCCTGAAGAGCTTAAGCGTTATTGCAAGGATAACAATTGTTTCAAGTGTGGCGAGCAAGGGCATGCGTACCGCGCTTGTCCCCAAAAGAACACCCACCATGAGCCTCCTAGAGCTACCTTGGTCGAAATCCAAGAGGAGGAAACTAACCACAAAGGATCTCCTCTATGCCATGCTTGGGGAAAGGTAAGAGAACTTGATGCTTTTATTCTCTTTGACCCTGGTTCTACTCACAATTTTATATCCATAGAGTTGGCCACCAAGCTAGGCATCCAAGCCTATGAGATGGGAGATGTCCTACCCGCAAACGGTGCTTGCAAGGGGCAAGAAGATTCAGTCAATCCCTTAATTGGGAGATTGAGGCTCCATGTCCAAAGCTATGTGGACAAAGCAGACTTCTTTATCTCTCCTCTCAAGCTCAAGGATGTAATCCTAGGGGCGTCAGGTTTGATCGCATGGCTGCCAATGTTGAATTCCCTGAAAGGAAAATCTACTTTAGGTTCAGGGAAAAAGATATGTACATAGATGCTAAGGAAATGGGTAACACCATACCCATTGTACATACGCAATCTTTCAATAATTCAATAAAGAGCTCTATTTACATGTACATGATTTTTGTTAAAGATTCTCAAAATGAACCTAATGCTTTAGCAAAAGAGAATATAAACACTCATAAGGAATTAGAGTTATCCAATTTTCTCAAGGGGTTTCAAGATGACTTTATTGATGACATCCCTTGTGAACTACCTCCTAAACAAGGCAATGATGACCATGCAATTGAACTTCTTCCAGGAAGTTCACCGCCTAATAAACCTCCTTATAAACTTTATCAAGCTCAACAAGAGGACATTATGCCGCAAGTGCATGAGTTCGTTGAGAAGGGCATGGTTAGGCCTAGCTCATCTCCATTTTGCTCACATGTGTTATTAGTGCAAAAGAAAGACGGCACATATCATATGTTTGTCAACTATAGAGCACTAAATAGGATCACTATCAAAAATAAGTTTCCCGTTCCACGGGTAGAAGATCTATTTGATAAGCTACCAGGATTGACCTACTTCAGTAGGATTGACCTAAAAAGTGGCTACCATTAAATAAGGATAGTTGATCAAGACATTGTAAAGACCACATTTCTCACTACGTTTGGTCTTTACGAATACATTGTCCGGCCTTTTGGCTTGACCAATGCACCAGTCACATTCAAAGGCTTGATGGAGAAGCTATTCAGGCCTCACCGAACCTTTACTAGAGTGTTCTTTGATGATATTATCATCTACTCTAATTCACTAGATGAACACATGCAACACCTCCAGGTAATATTTCAAGTTCTAAAAGAGAATAAATTTTATGTTAATCAAAAGAAAAGTGCATTTTTCTAACAAGAGATTCAGTATTTAGGTCACATTATCTCTCAAGATGGCATCCAAATGGATCCATCAAAGTTGGAGGTAATAAAAGTATGGCCTAAACCAAGGAATCTTCATGAACTAAGAAGCTTTATAGGTATGTGTGCATACTATAGACACTTCATAGAAAAGTTCTCACAAATCGCAAGACCATTGCATGACCTAGCAAAGAATAATGTTAGGTATACATGGTCTTCCAATGAGAACAATACTTTTGGAAAGCTTAAAGAAAACCTTATCTCTCAACATGTGCTTACACTACCGGATCTCTCAAAGACATTTGAGGTCCAATGTGACGCTTGTGGTGATTGCCTTAGAGCTATTTTGCTCCAAGAAGGGCACGCCATAGCCTATGATAGTTGAAGGATCGACCTTGTTGAGCAAGCTCTATTCATATATGAAAAGGAACTCCTTGCAATTCTACATTTCTTAGACTCGTGGAAGCACTATTTATTGGGGACTCCTTTCATTCTACAAACGGATCACCAAAGTCTTAAGTACTTCATGACGAAGACCAAGCTCTCCCACAAACAAATGAGGTGGAAAAATTTCCTTTCGCAATTTCATTTTCACATTGCTCAGCTGGCAAGCATAATCAAGTAGACGATGCACTCTCAAGATAGTCAAGAGTGAATGCGGTTTCCATAGCAACTCACAATAATCTATCTTCTATGATAGATGAGTATGCTATTGAACCCAATTTTTGAGATGTGATTTCAGCCCTTGCACTAGGGAAGAAAGAGGATCCATTTACTTTAAAAGATGGTTATCTTCTCTATGGAAATAGACTATGCATTACTAACTCACTATGTGATAAAGTACTGTATGAAGCTCATGCTCCTCCTTATGCGGGGCATAGAGGGATTCAGTCTACCCTAAAGAGGATTGAAACATATGTCTATTGGCCTACCATGAAAGAAAAACATACAAGAGTATGTTTCTAAATGTGTGCTATGCCAAAAGACGAAGTTTGATAGAGGGAAGCAGCCTGGATTGCTTCAGCCTTTGCCAATCCCTAATTCCCCATGGGAGAGCATATCCATGGATTTTATCTTTGGATTGCCTAAGTCTATCCATGAAAATACGAGAATATGGACGATAGTAGACAGGTTTAGTAAACAATCTCATTTTATACCTATCAAAAAGACTATCAAAGCCCATCAAATGGCAACCCTCTTCATATCACAAATCTTCAAGTACCATGGCTTGCCAATGTCCATAGTGTCGGATAGAGATCCTAGAATGACGAGTAATTTCTGGAAGGGTCTCTTTGAGAATTTAGGGATAAGGCTAAACTTCTCTTCGGCCTATCACCCACAAACGGATGGCCAAAGTGAAATAGCTAGCCTAGAAATTCTTGATCTACTAAAAGCCTATGTAACGGAAGTAGATCAAAGGTCCCAATGGGAGAAGTACTTACCCTTAGTGGAGTATGCCTACAATAACACTGTACATACTTCCAAGGGAAAAGCACCTTTCGAGGTAATTGAGGGAAGATAAAAAAGTCTCCTGCTACTCAAGGTACACGGGGTGATCTTCACTACAGATGAGTATAGCCGAGACCTACAAGAATTTTTCCAAAATATTAAGGATGCTATCTCTATCTCACAGCAAAGGCAAAAGTTTGTCGTTGACAAGTACAAAAGAGCCCAAGCCTTTAAAGGAAATGATTGGGTATTACTCAAATTTCCCAAGGCTCGATTAAGGCACACGACGGGCAAGAATCCTATGGGACACCAGAAGTACTATGCTAAGTTAGTGAAAAGGTACTATGGTCCCTTTCAAATTCTTAGGCCAAAAAATGAGATGTCCTATCAACTCAAGTTGCCAAGCCATTGGCTCATAGACAATGACTTTCATGTGAGCCTACTAAAGCCTTACAAAGCAGAGCCACCTCAAGAACCAACTATTGAAGACCCACTGGAGATGGAGGACCAAGAAGAGGTGTTGCAGCCCGAATCCATTCTCCAACACGAAGGCAAGGTACTAAGATGCTGTAATACTATCCGATGATATCTTATTAAGTTAAGAATTATCCTTTTGAAGATGCTAGATGGATGCAAGGCATACAATTAAAGGATAACCTAAACCTTGTCAGTGCTTACAATGCTTCCCTAGAGTAAGCAAATGTACAAATGTTTAAAATGAACAAATTTTTTGTCTTGTAAGACTCTCTTTTTCTTTATTGTGCACAAAAATCAAGTAGTATGCATGCTTAGATCAAGTTTGCGGAGAAGACGTCTCCCAAACACCAAGTAGATCTTGTCACTCTACTATGGAAGATTGATAGGACTAATATGCAGACATACTTGCGGCAGCTTAGGCTCTCAAACGCCAAATGGACTAGTCATCCATTCTGGAATGATGTCCTAGGGTAACATAGGGATCCTCTACCCGCTAGAAAAAGGACTAATGAATATGCTTTATCTTCTCTATCCCATAGTCCAAGATTACTATGATTTCAAGAGAGAGGTAATGTCATAATAACTAATATCTAATTCTCCTACATAATTCTCTCATGTTAAACTGATCATTTAATATGGGGAAGTGCCAGGGGAGAAAAAGATAGAAAATTGGTTAAGCTGGCACATCGGCCACAGTAGGGATCCAAAGGGAGGGCCATCTTCAAAAGAGCAATGTTCAATATATCAATAGTTATGTGAAGATTTATTGATATATTGAAATCAGGAGTTATGTGTCTTTCAAACATATAAAAGCGTTCTTTTATGAATAAGCATTTTGATAATAACAAAAACACACACTTAAAGACACAAAGGTAACTTGAGATTTTAGAGTTAGCTAAGACAATGCACTACAAGAGGTTGTGTGCTCTTGTGACGCTGTTAGCGACGGAAATACACTGGGTTTTTATAACCCCCGGCGTCGCTATAACCGTCGCTAACAGCGTCGCTACGAGAGCGTTGCTATAGGCGTCGCTATATAGCGACGCTCATAGCGACGCCTATAGAGACGCTCTCACAGAAGAGTATAGCGACGCATATAGCGACGCTACAGAGCCATAAATAGCGACGCTTATAGCGACGCCTGAGAGAATATTTTTTTGGTGATGCCCTGCCACCCATCAACCATATTGTACTTGATTCACTTTTTAAAAAAAGTGCAAAGGTAAATAATAGACCCAAAATAGTCACCCACAAGACGCATTGTTTGCAAAATTGACAATTGTACACATCATAGACAAACTGAATTGATTGGCAAATGTAATAATGACAATTGTACAACATCATAGGCATAAAGAATTGATTGGCAAAAGGAATTGCGGTGACAAATGTAATAATATACATGGTTCAAAAAGACGTATAAAATCCGTCTCATGATACATAAGCTATGAGAAACCCTAAACTAATGCTATCTAGCTACGGCTAAACTGACGTCGTCTAATCAGACGTCTCATCGCGTCCAAGGGGCGTATCTGTCGGATTCTGCAAAAAAAGACAATAAGACAGTTTTCAGTAAATATAAACATATAACGACATTTATAAAACAATACAAAAAATAAAAAAGAGTAAACCCTAATACTAACCATGCCGCCGCGAGAACTGAGAATGTCCATCAGGGCGTTTAAGCCCTTCCTGCCTGCGTACTCGCGCTCGTACGGTGTGGGATCACGTCCTGTCATCAACCACTGTCAAAACATACAAAGATTTCATTATGTTAGAACTAAAAAACTCATAAACCCTAAACTATCGAACATGCATAAAGAGCAATGTGAAAAGACTTACAAAATCGGCCTCAAATGATGCCCATCCACCGCTCCCCAAGTGGTGCGAGCTCCCTGCCTCTACTCGCGCTCTGGCTGCATCCTTTTGTTGCTTCCACTTGTCGGGATTCTCGCGCGCTGCTTTCTTCGCATTCTTCCAATCTTCTTTGGCCAGCCAATCTGGCCTATTCCACCCATTCTTGATTGCTTTTTGCACTTCGGAACGCTTGTGTTTGCAGTATTCGCGCATTCGAATCTTCATCAGGTCTTCATTGAAGCGCTGATCCCGTGTTGGAACGGGAAACTCATCATGAAGTATGCTGATGACTCTGTTTTTTAAATCACTTGGTACTTCACTCCATTTGTTTAGTATATAGTGTCTAAACAGCTGAGAGCAAAGACCACGCATGCGCGAGATCACCTTCTTGCCGTCATCATCCATGATGATGCCGCCGCTGATGTCGACGGAGTAAGGCAAGCCCTCTGGCCGGTGACGCGTAAACCTGGGTGTCCCGGCAGGGGTCTCTAGCGGCGTGTCGATGGGGGTACGGACGTCAGGTGTCTCCAAAGGCGTCTGGGCGCCGAAGCGAGGAGTGTCGAGTGGGGTGGCTCCTGGCGGAGTAGGTAGAGGTGTGTAGCTTCTAGGAACAGTCAGCCGTGCAAAACCTGGCGTAGACGGCGATGCTATGGCTGGTGTGGGGGCGGGCAAAGAAGGGGAGGGTAAAGAGCCTCGTCGAACACGAGGCGGTGTGGAGGCATCGGTGGCGGAATCCCCACAACAACCGCCACCGCCACCACTAGAGCGCCGGTGTCTAGACGAGTGTGACGCTCGTCTCGTCGACGCCGAAGCTTCGGAGCGCGCCGAATGCTCCGAAAGAGAGGGAGATGCGGATGGTGTAGGAACGCGCGATGATGCGCCAGAGCGATGATGCTCCACGTACCACTGTCTCTGCTGCGGTGACAAAGAAGAAAGAAACTCCTCATCATCCATACCTGCATTAAACACACGAATATTTAAACTTAATATTGAATGAATAGAGTAGACAATGACGCAAAGACCATTAAATACAATGACGTAATGACGCATATAAATACAATGACGCAATGAATCGAGTGATAGAAGAGGCAAGTCGAAAACTCAGAATTTTCAATCAAAAGATGTGAGCGCGAGTAGAAAAGAGCGTTACACACCATGGAAGCTACTTAGAGAGCTAGAGCTTTTACAGCACGGAGCAAAATTGTTCAAATACAATATTTGTGGCTTTAAGAGATCTCTCTCTCATCCTCGCATAACTCAGCATAACTTCCTATATCTATATAGAGCTCTCCGTTTAAACACATATCCTCTGTTTCATTTTGTAGCTCCTCTGCATGCACCCCATATAGAGTAGTAGCATCTTGATGCTCGTCTGGCACCACCGCAGCGGCTTCTGATTGAGCATCTTCTCTGATCTCCTCCATTGATGTCGTTGTGATTGGCACATGGTAGCCTTCATACGTCCTTGCACTACGAGGGGCTACCTCTATGACGTACCACCAGTTTGATGTAGACTTTGTAGGATGAAATACTACCTGCCAGAGCCACATAACTTACATGAGAGCTTTCAAGCACATAACTTGTAAAAGGGGGATGTTAACTATTTATATACTTACTTGTTCACAATGCTCGGGTAGTACGAAAGTGTCTCTTAGGTCAGTCCATTTCTTAGTAGAATCCACCTCAAGAAAACCAGACTCTCCTCTACGCACAGTAGCGTTTCGACCCTCCATGATTATCTTGAACCATTGCACGTCGAACAAGTCGACAAAAAATCCTCTGTAATCGATCCTCAAAATCTCTTGCAGCGTGCCGAAGTAAGTGAGTTCCGCCACCACGAGATCTGCATCAGAGGAACGTCGTCGACTAGACTGTTCAAATTTTGCCATGATTCCACAATCTTGAGTAAAACGCTTTTTGTCGATTCGTTCCACCCTAAAATGTCGACCTTTACACCATGCTGCTGTGTATGACTTATACTACAACGAACAAAGATTATGAGTGGCCGTTCAAACGTTTATAAATAAAGTCACTTGCTAGTCGTACATTGCAAACTTACCTTGGTCGCGCAACCCCGAGAGTACTCCCACTCTTCTTCAGTCACTTCGTCACCGCATTGTTGTGCGCTTTTCAATTGGTTGTGCAACCATCTTAAGCTCATGAAGGTTGGTAGGCTCTCCAGAACCGCTGGATAGTGCATCGGTGGTCGTCTTCCCCGTCTCCACTCGATTCGTGCCCTTTGTCGCTCTTGCTTTGCATCCTCATATTGTGAAATCCACTTTTGCATCACTGGATTGTGAAGCATGCAAAATCGGTTGATTTTAGCCTCTAGATCTTCCGTCATCTTCTTCTCAACACCGAGATTGCACATGACAATCCCAGATATGCGCTCATCATCTATGGTTCGCCATAGCGTGTCCCGGGATTTATCAAATCCGTCTAGCCACTCTCCAATGTACACTAGGGACTCTGATACCAACCAACCTTCTGCCATGCTACCCTCCGGACGTGCCTTTTGACGCACATATCCCTTAAGCGTTTTCATGAAACGCTCTAAGAAGAACATCCATCTGGAATGAACTGTGCCAGCTATTTCCACCTCATCAACTATGTGAATAAGAAGATGCACCTGAATGGTTAGCATTGTAGTAGGAAAATGTTTCTCAAACATGCACACAAGCTCCGCAGCATTTAGTTTGGCGAATGGTATGGAGTCTACGTCGATCTCCTTTTGTGAGATCCATTGCACCAGCTTTGCAAGTTTGTAGATTGTGTTACGGATGTCGAGAGACAAACATCCCTCAATGGCAACCGGTAAAATAAACTGTAAAGTATGTGCAGCAATGATATTAAAGTCCACATTTTATGCAATGATATTAAAGTCCACTATGAACGTACCTGACACATTTTATGCCAATCGTGTGACTTCAAACCGGTAAGCTTTCCTTCTTTAGTAAAACACGTTCGGAGCGAGTGCATTACGCCAGTGGGGGTCCGCAAAGATCGAATGGCCTCTTTTACTTTGCGTTCTTGGGCTCCTGTGAAAATCCATGGTGCTTTAGGAAGTTTTATCGATCCATCAGACGCTGTTTGCGGCCAATATTGCTCCATACGATCCACATTTCTAAGGTCAACTCTGGCTCCCAAAGTATCTTTCTTGCCGGTCAAATGGTCCCATAGTAGATTACCCACATTCTTGAATATGTGCATTGGATCGAGCAAGTGATTGATCACGAGTCGGGGCCAGTATGGTAACTCGTACCATAGAGATAGTCTCTTCATCCCTGGAGGCAATCCGTCATCGCACATCTCCTTCTGCTCTAACCATGCTTGTGCAGACATCCTTGGTGGCTCTCTTCCCAAAAAGCCGTCGCGTAACACATGATTCTCCGGAAGATACGCTTGATGACCTTCGTAGATTTGCTTCTTCAGTGAGGGTGCCCTACGTGCATTCAGTCTAGGTCCACATGTGACACATGCTCTGTATCCGCTTGTTTGAAGCCCTGCATGTATACACATGATAATAGATCAACTATGGGGAAAAACAAGATTTACAGTGTCTGAGAGAGGAGTGTCAATAGATCACCTGAGCATTCTGTTAGCCCGGGATAGTCATGCATGGTCCACATTAGAATACCTCTGATCAAAGCATTCCGTCGTCCTGTGTGTCGGCTCATATCCACCACCTCTATGCCAATCCACAATTGTTGTAGCTCTTCCAATAGTGGACGAAGATACACATCCATATTCCCCACTTTATATCGCCCTGGCACAATCAAGCTTAGCCATAGGTGCCCCTTCTTCGTAGTCAACCACGGGGGAATGTTGTAGTTGACGATGACAACGGGCCATACACTGTAAGATGTTGATCTTTGACCAAATGGATTTACGCCATCCATAGCCAGGCCTAAGCGCAAATTTCGAGCTTCCCTGGCAAAATCCGACCATGTTCCATCTATATGTTTCCAGGCTGCGCAATCTGCAGGAATTCGTAGCACACCATCCGAAGATTTATTCTCCTCATGCCATGATGCTAGGGCGGCCATGGACTTACATTCGAAGAAATGCTTGATGCGAGGAAGCAAAGGAAAATGTCGCAAAACCTTTTGTGGAATTTTTGTCCCGTGGAGATCTACTCGATATCTTTCGGAATCACATTTCGGACACTTCTCCATGTCTGTGTATTCCCCTCTGAAAAGAATGCAGTCATTAGGACAAGCGTGGATAGAATTGTAATCCATCCCCAAGTTTCGCAAAATCTTTCTTGCTTCATCTCGGGAATCTGGCATCACATTGTCAGCTGGTAGAATGTGCTCTTTCAGCAATCTACACAACATAAAAATATGATACAGTCGTGTAAAAATCTATCAGATCATTATACATTTAGAGTTCTATTAAAGTAAACTAATTGTAATAGATCACCTGAAAAGCGCTGTGACGCTAGTGTCACTCCATCCAAACTTTGCCTGCATGTTGAGAAGAACCAGGAGTGCTTTCAATCTAGACATACGTGCTCCATTATACAATGATGTATCGGCTTCACTTTTCATATCATCATAGATAAGCCTTTCTGAATCCATGATCGTCTCGATCATTTCATCAATCTCGGGCTCAAACATTGCCTCGTTGGGAATGTGCTCTGCATGATCATCCCCCGAGCTGTCAGAGGCTACATCTTGTGGCCTCACATATGCTGCTTGACCAAAGCGCCTGCGAATACGTCTATTGGGTTGCAAGATTGCTGCTTGTTGGCCAGCGTCAGAGTCCACGAGTTATAATTGGCAACAACTCGATCTATAATAGATGGATCGAACTCGCCAAATTCGCGAACGTGCTGCAAAGAAACACGTCTTGTCCGTCGCACAGCATGCTTGCATTGATTACAAGGACATAAGACCCTCGTTGAGAGATAGGTGTTTCGGTTGGACGGTCCCACATCCTCGTCGCTACTCATAATGAGGATAAAAAACTTATAACCTGGACAACAAATTTAATATTCTATTGGCATTCTTCGTCTTATCTCTCTCTCTCTCTCTCTCTCTCTCTTTACCTCACATTCTCTAGTCATGTCCAATCCCCGCACACCTCGGTCTAGAGGTGCACGGAGATCAGAACCACCGGGTTATAATCTCGTCTTTATTGGTCAATACCTATATTTGTGGGTACAAGAAATCTAGACACCCACGTCTACATGATACTGCATGTAGTGGACAAAATCCCTTTGCCTCTTCTCTAGCTGTAGCACTTCACTTCATCTTAACATCTTTTCACAGTAGATCTTTTCACTGTTCGTCTAACTCTAAACCCTAAACCGTAAGTAATTCTTGCGTGGACTCGATCTAACGTAAATAAGCGTAAATCTAAATAAACGTAAATCTAACTAAAAATAAAGCTAAATCTAATTTAACGTAAGTCTAATGACTAGAGGTTGTCTAGATGGTCATTGTGTCGGGGATGTAGTGACTCTTGCCGCCCTGAAGATCCACCTTCTTCCCTATCTTCTGAAGACATTTCACCAGTACTTTTGGATCGACGGAGCCCACCATGAGTGAAGGCAGCAATACCCTATATTCCATTGAGGGCTTTCTTCACCCGCTTCATGCAGGCATCGCAGTCTATGGAGACCCGCATCTAATCTAATATAACTTAAATCTAAATCTAGCTTAAATAAACGTAAATCTAGTTAAAAATAAACCTAAATCTAATTTAATGTAAGTCTACATATAACCTAATCTTTAACGTCTTTTAAGATAGTTTCCTACGACGTTATAACTCTCTTCTTCCTGTGTGTGTGCGCGTGTGTGGATGTGTGTGCCAATAAAAAGAGATAAATGGTATAACCTTTCTATCACCCATGCCAAGTATGATAGATTGATTATGCCATTTCTCTCTTGAATAATAGGTCTTCAGTTCAACTCCTCGTCGGCTAGATCTTTAGGTCTTTTAATTTTAATTAGTTTCCTACGACGCTCCCTTAGTTTCTCTTTCTTTCTCTTTCAATGTGTGTGCGTTTTTTTGGATCGTATGCATGTTTTCTTTCTCTTTTCCTCTCTCAATGTGTGCGTTTTTTGTTTATGCATGTTCTCTCTCTCTTTTCCTCTCTCAATGCGTGCGTTTTTTGTTTATGCATGCTCTCTCTCTCTTTTTCTCTCTCAATGTGTGTGTGCATTCTTTGTTTATGTATGTGTGTGCGTTTTTGTTTTTGTTTGTACTCTCTCTCACTCTCTCTCTCTCTCTCTCTCTCTCTCTCTCTCAAAAACACTATGTGTGTGTGTGTATGTGTGTGTGTGAGAGAGAGAGAGAGGGAGAGAGAAAGAGGGGAAGGGAACATGAGAATGAGGAGAGGGAAGGAGCATACCTGGCTCTCCTTCCTCTCCTCGTGTGTGTGTGTGTGTGTGTGTGTGTGTGTGTAGAAGAAAAAGAGAGAGAGAGAGAGAGAGAGAGAGAGTGAGGGAGAGCGTTACCTGCTCTTTGCTTGAAGGCGCCGAAAAACTCAGATCTGAGATCTGAGTTTTTGGGCGCGCTCGGTTATTTTTTTTACCCCAGCTGGCGTCGCTATGAGCGTCGCTATAAGTGTCGCTATGAGCGTCGCAAATTTACAAAGAAATTTGCGACGCTCATAGTGACGCTTATAGCGACGCCGGGAAATTTTTTTTTTGAGCGTCGCTGTGTGAGCGTCGCTAATATGAAGAGCCTCTTGTAGTGATGATCTTAAGCATTTATCACCACACAATGATGTATACGCCCATTGCCAATATTTTCTTTGAGGAGGTAGGAAGGTCTTAGGTGGTGTGGAATGTTTTGTGAAGGGATTCCTACCCATTCATTATTATGTCATGACATGTACTGTTTTAAGATGTAGGAGCTATCAATTTGACTTCACTCAAAAAAGATTTCTTCTAATTGAAAACATGTGACAAGACATGTATACAATACTAGCGTACAAACCCTTAAAACTCTATTCCAATATAATGCTGAGAAAAACACTTTCTAGTATTGGCTCACAAAGGGATTGCAACATTCACCAAAACATTGCTTGATACTCACTCACAAATCCTTTACAACTCCTACTAGAGTACAATGTTCATAGAACCATTGTTTGTTTTAGGTTTAGAGAGAAACTAAGAAACATTGTCAGTAAGGTTTTTATTAAGGATAACCGCTAGCCTAACACAAGTCTCTACTTATATATTCATCTGGGTTGCATTTATTTGTCCATTTTAAAAAATATATTCGTATAAAGGCCATTATATGCCATATTCTTGAATAATGATCGTATACCCGCTTTTTTTCCTTTTGATCGAATTCTATTTCAATTGAAGAATACTGCGATCAAAGAAAGAACTTAAAAAAGAAACAGTTACAGATTTCGATCCAAATCAACGACAGCTACTTCAATTGCCAGATTTCTAGAGACTGCCTATAGGAGTGGTCACCTAGCTGCAGTGTAGTCACCGACGTGCAAAGCACTACTGAGGTATATTTTTTCACTTATTTTTGCATGCTAACTTGTTTTTATCTGTTGTGTCAAACTCATGTGGTGCAGTAGTTTCTCTCTCACCACAGAGTTGGCTTGCAGTGAGTTAGAATTTAGTGATCGACTCATGGAGTGCAGTAGGCATGATGCTACACCTCTCACTTCATAGTGACCTATAGGATTCTTGATTTTAGATCAAGAAACATCATTGTTTGTACACAGAAACGCAAGAGAGAATCTTATCAAAGAGGCAGTGGCGAAATGCATACTTCATGCCCTTTTCATCTTTGTGTGACGCATTGTTTACCCTTGTGCTTCAAACTCCATACACACATCATTGTTCATCACTAGATGACTTGGTGTTGTCTTGGATGTAGATATATACGATATTTGGCTTGTATCTAAGGAACTTTGGCCCTTAGTTAAGAGATTGGTAGGTAAATTACACTGTCATTGTGCTAGGCTATGGTCATATGTGGCTAACTCACTTCAATATTCTTTATCCTCATATATGGTTAGCAATAATAATCAAAGCCTATTAGTATTCCTCTACCCTAACTCATGTGCTATTCTGGTATGCAAAGATGACAGTATTGTACAATTGGTCTCATAGGTGTAAAGCATGCAAGGAAATTGAACAACAAATAGTCCACTTTGGGCCATCTTCAATTTTTATTGGTAGAGTAGTTTATTGGCTTGGACATCTTGGTTACAAAATTGTGTTAGTCAATCTACCAAAGAGGCTGAGTATGTTGCTACATGTTGTTGGAGCTATATATACCAACCCCTATGCTATATATACCTAGGAGTCCCCACTATATATGTGTCCTCAGTGTGTGCTCTCTAAACACTTTGGGGTTTGCATATGATGGTGTCGTCTCTCTCTCTCTCTCTCTCTCTCTCTCTCTCTCTCTCTCTCTCTCTCTCTCTTCTTGTCTACCTGCGCTCTCTCCCTTTGGTTCAACATAGTATGAGGGTTGCGGAGAGCACGACCATAAGAAGACCATAAAGAGGAAATGTTTGGTCTCAACAAATCATGAAGATAAGTTAATACTTGTACAAATTATCGTTCAATATTCTGTCTAAAATTGATGTTGTAGTGCTCAATTTTATCTCTATTTTGGGTTCGAAACTTATGAGCGACCACGAGATCATACAATTCTGTTGTGGGCTCTCCAAAGTAGTGTTGTGGGTGATGGTAATCTCCAGATGATACAAAACCGGAAAAAACGGGCTCTACATAAAGATAATTTGATTGAAAACCAAAAGCAGTATATAGAAAAACTCCAAATCATACTTATGGGCTAGCGCAAAATTAAGCAGACAACACCACGTTCGAAACTTATAAGCGACCAGGAGCAGGTGTCTATGTGTGGAAGCGCTTGCAAGAGTGTGTGTAGCTCTGAACATGAGCAGACATCTATGTTTGCAAGTTGTTGCAAGAGAGTGTTGGAGCACCGATAAGCTCACAAACTCATAGTCCTATTCTAGGGGAAGCAGATGGAACCCAAGGAGTGTGGCGACGCAAGAAAAAGAATTTAGAACAAACGAGCAGTTTGAGAGTTTGTAGGAGCAAGTAGAGGTGGTGGTCAAAATAGAAATAGTATGTCCCTATTCTGAGCGTGCACCCCTATTTTTGAGAGTTGGGAGCAATGAGCAAGGGTAGAAACAGTACGCCCCTATTTTTAGTGTGCGCTCCTATTTTATTTTCAATGTGTGTCCCTATTTTCAACAAAGGCAAGTTTAGTTAAAGTGTTTGGCCATTTCTTTTGCCATGGTTTGGATGTGATGATACGCCTGCTATGTTTAGGGTCGTCTCTTGTGGAGGCAATTGGAGTTGTGTAACTTTGTGATTTGTCTTCTGCTAGATATAGCTTTTAGGAAACAATGTGCTTCAACAAACAAAACTTGTGGCCATAGCCCCGTGCTGCTTTTCTTATTAAAAGAGGGACTCAAGAAACCTGCACTACCTCGTTTTGATAGTGATGGACTGTGTTTTATTCAGTTGAAGACCTACCCACCTTTGATCATGGCATGTTTGCGTCGTATTGTCACATAGAGGAAATTTGGCCTTTAGGTGAAAGTCCACCGTCATTGTGCTAGGCCAAGGAGGATCCCATATGTTGTTTGAGACTACTACTGCCCACTTTGCCTCATGCCACTGTAGCATCCAATGTTTGTTAACAAGCATCCAAGCCACAAGGCATTACCAACTAATGCAAGCTCACTCTTCATTTGTAAAGTTCTTGAGAATAACTACATCCAGGTTTCCAGATTTATATGAGGGACAACCCATGGATCTTTTCACAAGGGGTACTCTATCCTTTGAGTATTTTTCATCCTGCATGCCTCCCTCTATGATCATGGCATATTTGCGTAATATTGTCACGTACAAGAACTTTGGCCTTGAGGTAAGAGATTAGTAGGTAAAGTCCACTGCCATTGTGCTAGGCCAAGGAGGATCCCATATGCTGTTGTGAGAACCAATCCGCATTAATTGTAGCTTTGCATTTGATGTGTTATTAATTGTAGATTTCTGGGTGGAAACTGATAAATGCAACGTTGAGTTTTTGAAGGTGAAAAACTCTACCAAAACTCTTGCCTTTGAAAACCAGCTACGCCACTAGATGATTCCCGATGGCCTTAATAACGTGCCGGGTACGTTTCAGGACTGCGTGTGCTTTTCTAGCCCTAAGCGCGTGCTTTTCTGCTTGATTACGGGAGCTATATAAATGTAAAGAAATGGGGTTTAGCTCCACAAGGACGTCGTCGACAAGGCCCTGCGTAAGCTGTGGACAGATCACTGTCGTCCGGATTTAGCGCAACTTGCTGCTGCTGCTGAAGCTGAAGGCCACCATCGCCACATCATGGACCGTCTCCAAGTCATCGTGCTGCATGGGCTCCTCATGTGGTTGGGCATGGGACTATGCATGCCTCTTGGCGTCATTCTCATCCGATTCCTGAGGAACGCTCGCCAAGAAGGTAATGCGTTGTTGAGCGGACGCATAGCTAAAGGCCACATCGTTGTGCAAAGTTTGGGGTTGCTTCTGGCGGTGGGGGGCGGAGGGCTGGCCTTGGCCGAGTTTGGGGCGGTGGGGCTTGCTCACACACATGGGAGGTTGGGCTTGGCTCTGCTGTTGGCGCCTTTGGTGGTGGCGTTTCTGGGGGTGGTGCGGCCGGATGTGGGAGCTGGGTGGAAGAGGGGTATGTGGTATGCCGCCCATTGGATCCTTGGCACCGGGACCATCCTGTTGGCACTTGTAAATATCTTCATTGGCTTGCATGTGCTGGAGCTCATCAGCGGCCGCACCCTATTTCGTGTGAACGTGGCCTTTAGCGTACAGGTGGCGTTGATGGCACTAGTATACCTGGCCCAGGACCGGTGGGCCTACCTTCGCCAGGTGCAGTGGGCCCTCCCTCAGGCTGCTGCTTCTACAGCGGCGCCATTGATGGCCGATTATGAAGAAACAGGTATAAGCAAAGGAGATCAGCTGGCCGTGCAGGAAGTGAGCATATCATGCGGCTCAGGATCTGCGCCAGCTGCTGCATACTGAAGAACTGTGCATGCTGCCTCCAACATTAATAATATTTAAATTTATTCTCTATTAATAACCCTGTACTAGCTAGCCATGGCGACAGCAGCCAGCTTAAATTTTGCGTACAAACATCATCGTTGGTGGCTCGTAGCTTGTAAAAACTCATGATGAAGCAATATACAACGCTGATTTTTGTGGCAGCAATTTTGTCATCCCCCTTAATTATTGACATTATACTGAGAATTGAGTTTTGAACACAATCTATGTATTGCAGCTTTACTTGTAGATTGTCTCCGTGGGTCCTTGTGAGAGAGAGAGAGAGAGAGAGAGAGAGAGAGAGAGAGAGAGAGAGGGGGGTAACTATTGTCAAGTTGTCGATGGTTACCCTTGTATTGTCAAAAGTGCCATCACCATTAGCTAAAGAGAGCCTCTTGATTAGACAAACAAGTTGCAGCACCAAGATTGCCTTCTTCCTACATGGGCTAGGCGAGAGGCACAAGGACAATGGATGTAGGATAGACGGAGATTCTGTGGCTGATGAGTAGATAAGCGATGAAAGTAAGTTGTTGAAATTTTCAAATTAATGCACGATTATAAGTGAATGTCTCAAAATTCATCTTGAATTACCACCAAAGGAAACTAATCTCATGGACTAGTAGCCACCAACCATAGTACTAATGGCATGTCATATGGCTTTAGTATCGCAAGAATGATTCTAGGAATAATCGTTTAAAATTTTCCTGGAGAGAGCTACACATGAACCCCTACCGGCCTCGGGTTAATTACAACTTAATTGTTGATTGTCTCCTTGCATCACACACACACACACACAACTAATTTCAAGTTGTGATGCATTGAGCATGCATTGGCACTCATGTATGTGTGCCTCATTGGGACTTACATCTGTACTCCCACCATTAAACAAAGTCAATGATGTATCATACACATTCTTTGAGCTCACATCTGTTTCCATGGTGTATGCTAATAAAGATTGAACTGCATCTTCCAACCAAATCTTGTCAAATCACTTTCCCCTTAGTTTGCAAATGATACAAACTCTATCCTTTTCTTTCTGAACAATAACCAATAAAACTATATTGCATTGGCTTAACATCCAATTTTTTGGCTATGAATTTATCATGCATTAAACCATAAGCCACACAGCCAAAGACGTACTATAGTTGGCTTCTTGCCTGCATGTCAAGATCTAAATGGAATGTCCTCATGGAATACTATATTGCTTCATTGCACACCTGTTTAATACATATCAATATACATCTAATATCCTCAAGCCAAAACACATCTAGCTTTTGACCATGCATTTTATAATCTCTATGACATGTTTTTCTCCTCATTAATGTCATTTTTATGAGGGGTGTGTGGCACTACACATCGGTGCTTTTTTCAATCACTCACCAAAATGAATTTCTCCATTCATAACATAGACTCGGGCCCTCCTCAAACAGAATAGAGAATATGAACACTTTTGACTCAACCCTCAACACTAGATACACACATACATACCTTGAGAGATTCTTACTACATTTAAAAATCTTAAAAAATTGCTCCCAAAATATGATGTATACCCACATTGGACCACAAACATCACTTTAGACACGCTATAATTAGTGAGCATAGCCATAGCACACAAAACCATTCTTAAGAGACTTAGGACATTGCATGTGTCATTGTTTCCTCAAGTTGAAAGAGCAAGGAATAAGCCATATCACATTTAATTTGAAAGTGCAACAAACTAGCAAAAGAGATCCATCATCAATAGCTAAAGAGAGCCTCTTTTGATAGACAAGCTGCAGCACTAAAAGAACTATCACTTGCTATCTTACCAAGTCCTTAATTGGATGAGAAGCATTGCTTGCACATGTGACATTAATCCCTCAATAAATCGTCACAAAAACAAGTAACAAAACATGAAAAGATGTAATGTGCATGGTTGCACCATTTTCAAAGTATCACACATGCTCCACAAACTTTATTCTACATTCATCATGAACATTTATTGTGAAAACATGTACAAAAACCCCATTCTGCATACTATATAACATTGTCCAAATTTTCATTAAAGCAAGCATCTAGTAGGTCCACACAATTTTGAAAATATCAGAAACCTTGCAAAGCATCGAGATTCCAAAAGAGAATAGTCAAAATCCTTCAAAGGTGGTGAGGCTTTGAAAAGAATAATGAAAATGAAAAGTCTACAAAGGGTCAAGAAGAGAGATCACATATGAGCCACATCTTCGACATCATCATCTACATGCACCATTAGTACTAACACCTAGCAAATGTGCATCCAAAAGGCATGGAAGGAAAATCCTTCTCTTTCTTTGTGATTGAGCGGGTCATGGAATTGCAAAGTTGCATGACACTACCAAGTGTTCTTTTTCTTCCTCCATGATATTGCTCAGGTTGTTGATGGTTACCCTTGTAGTGTCAAAAGTGCCATCACCATTAGCGAAAGAGAGCCTCTTGAGATGAACAAGTTGCAACACCAAGATTGCCTTCTTCCTACATGGGCTAGGCGAGAGGCACAATGACAGTGGATGTAGGGTACACGACGATTCTATTGCCGATGAGTAGATAAGCGATGAAAGTAAGTTTTTGAAGTCTTGAACTTAATGCATGATTAGTGAATGTCTCAAAATTCATCTTGAATTACCACAAAAGGAAATTAATCTCATGGAGTAGTAGCCACACCACAAACGTCACTTTGGATGCGCTATAATTAGTGAGGAGAGCAAGCACATAGAACCATTCTTAAGAAACTTAGAACATTGCATTTAGTCCCAATCATAGCCTTTCCATACATGTGTCATTGTTTCCTCAAGCAAGAGCAAGCACGAAACCATATCACAATTTTGAAAGTGCAACAAACTAGAAAAATTTAGATGAACAAATTTTGCATGCCTAAGTTTTGCATCAAAAATAGCCTTAGAATTAAGAACACACATGCCAAAATTTTGACATATTTATTATAAGAATTGAGCTTATACAAACTATCAAATTAAGTATTGGCCAACATCGTAGTATCATGCATATATTACATCTATTATCCCCAAATCTCACTATAAGGTCAATTTTTGCAAGTGTATATTTAGACTAAAGATTCTTCTTGATCCTTAATACATAAAAAGTATTAGGAAATCTAAAGGGATTGATCCCTGATACATATAAAGTATTAGTAAGTCTGAAAGAACTATCACTTGTTATCTTACCAAGTCCTTAATTGGGTGAGAAGCATTGCTTGCATACATGACATTATTCCCCCTACAAATTGTGTCAAAACAAGCAACAAATCATGAAAAGATATAATGTGTTGGGCTGCACCATTTTCAAAGTAGCGTTCCATAGACTCTGTACTACATTCACCGTCAACACTTATTGAAACTAAGCACAAAGAGCCCATTTTGAATATTATACAACATTCTCCAAATTTTCATTTGAAGAAGCATCTACTAGGTCCCCACAATTTTGATAAAAATGGAGAAGCCTAGCAAAAGAATTGCAATTCCAAAAGAAAATAATGAATAATCTTCAAACACGGTGAGGCTTCAAAGAGAATGATGAAAATGGAAAGTCTTCAAGGGTAGAGAAGAGAAGAGAGAGCACATGAGCCACATCATCATCTACATGCACCATTACTAGTACCACCTAGCCAATGTGCATCGGTAAGGCATGCAAGCAAAATCCTTCTCTCTGTTTTTGATCAAGCGGGTCATGAGATGGCGAAGGCATAACTGCCCTACTCTGCTTATGCCACGTGTTATTTTGCTTCCTCCATGTTTCTCGACTTGTCGATGGTTTCCCTTGTAGCATCAGAAGTGCCATCACCAATAGCTAAAGAGAGACTCTTTAGATAGAAAAGTTATAGCAATGAAATAACTATCACTTGTTGGGTGATAGCATGTTTAGGTGGTACCAAAAAGGAGTGTCTTGGAAACTCCTTTGGGAGGAGATGAAATGGGTGGTGGGTTGTTCATTTGAATTTTATGTAAAGGAAAGATAAAATCTTTTTGGCTAAGAGGTTGGTAGGCGGGTTGGAAATTCCATTTCACTTTAATACTAAATTTTGAAGTAGCAAACTGCCTGCACATTTAAATTACCTCTTGCCGCCACGCCTCTGGGCTCTCTGCAGCGTTTCCTCAATGGGTCCTTCCGCCTCTTGTGCCCATTCTCTTTCTCCCCCCCTCTCTCTCTCCATAGCCTCCGTTGTCGGGCTCGTGCAGCATCTGTAGGGTTGCGGGGGTTGCGGGCTCGGTGCTCTCTCTCTCTCTCTCTCTCGGTGCTCTCTCTCTCTCTCTCTCTCTCTCTCTCTCTCCTTCTCTCTCTCTCTCTCTCCTCCATAGCCGCTATAGGTGCTTGCGGGTGTAGCACAAAGCCATATCAACCAGCTCCTCATTGCCAACCATATTCGGCTTCAATGAAGCCTCTCTCTCTCTCTCTCTCTCTCTCTCTCTCACACACACACACACACACACACAGAGTACTATGACATTGTTTTGAATGTCTTCATTGTTGTGTCAATAGAATCCTCTCACGTTCCACATGGAGTCACATAATACTGATACTGGCAGTACAAACCCACTTTACCTTCCTCCATTATCTGCTACACAGCATATCCCAAGGGATCTTCTATCGAGTGTACAAAACTACTGGGCTGCAATGAAGAGGGGACAAAGAAACTTGCGAAAAAGGATGGCACTAGTGCAAGAGGATGGTGACATTGATGAGCAGGAGGCTTTTCCAGGGTCTTCAATGGAGCATTCTACAGCAACTTCTCAGTCATGCAACGTTCTCAGTGTTGCAAACCCATATCGGAGATAGTTGGGAAGTTAATTTTCTCTAACATTTTTCATACATTGTTTGAGGTGAAGACTCCTCATTCAAACAATGAGCTATTTTTGAAACGGGCTACTATCATGACATGCCTCAATGGAGTCAATGGAGCTGACAATGTAATGAGCAATGAAACTAGCAAAGAATACTGAAACTAGCAGGAAAATGAAATCAGCCCGATTGGAGCTCTGTGGAGAATAAATAATGAGATGTTGTATTTGCAAAATATGAGGAAGAAGTAGACAACCTGCCACAATGAGATAGGCTAATAGAGAGTAGAAACCAAAGAAGGCCCACCAAATCTAGCCAATTTTCTTCAAGGCGACCTCCCAGCTAGCTTGGAATTTTTGCTTTTCTTCCTTGGAAAATACACTAAAGCCGATCCTATGTGACCATTGGAGGGTAGGGATGAGAGGGTGTGAGGGTAGGGGCGAGGGATGGTGAGGGGGTGGGTAGGGGTAGGGCAAAAGTGGGTAGGGATTAGGGGTGAGGGGGGGTGGGTACGGTCGAGGAAAGGGTGGGTAGGGACGAGGGATGAGCGGGGTGGGTAGGGGCAAGAGATGAGGGGGGTGGATAGGAACAAGAGACGGTAGTGAGGGGCGAGGGATGAGGAGGGGAGAGCTAGGGGGTGGGGGAAGGGACATCATAGGATGCACATAGTGCAGTGGTGCAAAAAGCTGACTTTTTCCAGATTTTGAATAAAACACACCATTTGTGGTATGCCTATCCTAGACAAGCCAAGATAGCCGTACACTTACTAGTCTTCCTAAAGGTTTGAGGAAACAGTCTCTTTCAAAGTCATGAGTGCTTGAATTTGCTCTAACTTTGAGTGAGTCTATCCTATCTTATGTGACACAGACCATGAAATATAAGACTTTTTTATATGCATCTTGTCTAGCAGTGTGGGGTAGGCATCAGAAACACCAAAGTTTGATCCCTTTTTTGGGTCTCTAGATGGCGTTGCTGAATATTTCACTGCTGATGAAGAAGTTTCCACGTCTAGGAGTAGAGAAACATCATGGGACAGGTCCTATACTTTGAAATCAACATCTTTTTGCGCTAAACCTCCTTGAAGAAGCTTGGTGAAGGGTAGTACACCAGGCACAGAGAAGAATTTTGGATTGATCAAAAAGTCTAACACAGATGGGACTGAGGTTGAGTTGTGTATGGACTCTAGTAGATCCTCCACAATTGTTGTTGGCTCACGTGGCTCATTGGGCTCAGGTATTGTTTCCTTGGGCAAAGATTGAATAGAGACTCCATAACAAGGCATACACTTGGTAGCTTCCAACCACTACAATAGGTCTTCTTCTGACCTTTCAAGTGGAGTAGGCTGTTCTAATTCAAGGTGGGTTTCCATTGTCAAAGAACTATGTTGCACTACGGGATCCATGCCTCCTTCTAGGCAAATGGGTTGCATTGGGGTGCCAGGAGTGCGTATCCACATTGCGTCATCTGCCCAATCATGCAGTGCTTTAGTGTGTCGTAGACATGGTCTACCGATGAGTAAAGGAAATATTCCCCCAACCTGGGGAAGACGAACCACAAAAAAATCCAAGCTAAAGGTGAAGTCTTTACCTGCAGAGGCACCTTGTCCACTATGACCAATGGATAGACTGTCCAATGGTCGCCCAACGTCACTGTGAAGAGAGCAGGTCATGTAGGGTGCAAACCTAAATCCAACATAGTGAACTTAGGCATCAAGATGATGCCAGATCCACCATCCACTATCACTCCTGAGAATTTCCACCCCAAGATGGACACAGTGAGATGAGGGCTTATATAGTCAATGAGGCGAGCAGCAGGATGTGATATCATATAGGACTTTGATGGTTGCACTGGGAGGTGCCCGCCATTAGTACCTACTCTAGGGTAAAGCAATTGAATAACTGCATATCTACAGCACCCGGTGCACGGAGGTGGAGGTGTAGGCGAAGAAGCTTTGAGGGGCTGAGGGAGCATTTGCATGATAAAAGCTCTGAGAGGGAAAAGTGCTCTACATATCTTGGATAGGAGGGGTTGTCAGAAATGGTGGCCTCTGGTTTGGATGGCCATAGGAGGAAACCATGTTGGATGCAGGTGCTAACCATTGCTGAAGAGTAGGACCTGTTCGGGGTCCGTTTGAGGTCATCTAAAAGGCCAAGGTGACCAACTAATAAAGCTAAGTGTGGGAACTGAAAAAATAGAGAGAAGATGTCATAATAATCAATATCTAATTCTCCTAAATGATTTTCTCATATTAAACTGATCATTTAATGTGGGGAAGGCCAGGGGAGAAAAAGCTAGAATATTGGTTAAGCTAGCAGACCGGCCACAGTAGGGATCCAAAAGAGGGAAAATAGGGATCCAAAGAAGGGGCCATGTGCAACAATGGGCTAAAAAGACCGTAAGGTTCAGCCCATTAAGACTTCCAAAATGCTAAGGTTCCAAAATTCAAAGGTTGTGTCCAAAGGTCAACCCTAGGGAAAATTGGATGCTTTGTGTGTGCCCTAAAAGTCTTTGCACATCCCTACATGGGAGGGGGCGAGCCCTAAAGGTAGGGGATGAGAGAGAAAGCCACACACACACACACAAGCTCCCTTTACACAAAGGGAATGAGGGACACATGTCAGCTCCCTAGGCCAGATGCCCACAAGGTGTGCCCAATTTCTATTGGATGACCCTTGAAGTGGACCAATGAAAATTAAGCTAGAGTAAATCTAGTTTAATTAATTTAAAAACATTTAATAAAAGAAACCAATGAGAATTAAGTCTCCTAGAAGACTATTGGGCAGTCTCCCAAGGGGTCCAATGAGCATTCAGGAGCCCCATGGCTTGCCTGATTCCTATTGGCCAGGAGGCAAAGGGGTCCAATGAGAGTTTATTTTAATTATTTAATTACCTAAAGCTCTCACAAAAAGGGAAAGGGGGACACATGTCAGAAGGCTATCACTTATCCTACTTAATTGTAATTGGCTTGACTTGGGGAGGGCCAATGAGGCTTCAGGAAGAGCATTTAGCAAGAGGGCTCGCCCAAGCGAGAGAGGGGGCTGATTTTTGCAAGGCATTATCACACACACACACACTCACACAAGCTCATGTGTGAAGAAAGAGAAGACTATCTCTTCCCAAGCTTTAATGGAGAACTCATCACCTACTCCAAGCTTGTGAGATAGAAGCCTACATCAACACTCTCTTGGCATGTGGATGCAAATCCAACCAAGATCCAAGCTTCAATGCATGCTCATCTCCTCTACCAAGCTAATTACTAAGCTAAGCTATGCTACATATGAGTGATTATGTGAGGAGATGTACATCTTTCTCGTAAGATACTCCTTCTTCCTCTCAATCTACTCTCATACCCTGCTAGCTCTCACCATCTTCGAAGGTGTGTGAGGTCTTGGGTCTGAGAACGGGGATAATTCAAGTTGTGTTTGTCAAGTGTTTTGCTTAGTGCATGAAGTTTCCATCTTCATTGCACTAGCTAGTCTTGAAGGAACACAAAGAATTGTATTGTACAATGTCTCTCTTGATGGGAGAAACCATAATACAAAGCCTTTTGGAGGGGGGACCGGCTCCATGAAAATCCGGTCCTCAACTGTTGTCAATAGCTTAATTGCTCTCTCTTTTGAAAGTATTGTCGATGCTATCTAACTAGGTGTCATGATTTTTGTTGCTCTCTCCACCCAAGCACTCTTGTAATTCTCATTAGGAATCTACTCTAATGAAATGCCCACTATGTTCATGCTAATTTCCGCTACACATAAGTTATTAGGCCATTAAATGTTACATTGGTATCAGAGCTCAAGGTTTCTCTTTTCTTGCTCAAGAAGGGAGGTCCTCAAGCTAGCTAAAATGGCTGGTATTATTAATTGCCTGTGAGTAAGTAGAATAGGGATTTTTCAGCCTTGCAGTGCGCCTGCCTTTGTGCTATTAACGGGGCATCACCGTCGAGAGCTATGGTCTTAATAGTGGACTCCTACGGGGCTTGCCTACGGCTTAACCACTATTGAGCTATTAGAAGCTTGACAAGAGCCGGTGCTGTTTTGGTGTCGAAAGACCCTCTCTTCTATTCCTTGCAATTAATGGTATTCAAGCCGCGGGTACAGTAGCTTGAGTGCTTTTTCTAAAGGGGTAAAGAGGAGTAGCAACTATGGCTTGAAGTGCCAAAGTACACCTAAAAGTTGTTAGAATGGCTGACAATAGTGAAGAGAGTGAAATTAATGTTGATAACTTTGATTTTGCTCATGAGCAAGCTACTAATGATGCTTCAATGCTTGTTAACTATCTTGTTTCTAGGCTTCAACAAGCCATGGGCAATCCATCTCTCCAAAGTGAAGTGCAACGGCAGCTCCGTGCTCACGGGATTCTCCAAGCTCATCACCATGACGAGAGAACACCTAGGAAGCCTCCTTGTGAGACTACCAACAGAGGTCTCTCTCCGATTCGGGAAGAAGAAGAGAATCCATATGAAGGGCTCAAGAATTTACTTCTTGATGATGCATCTCCTTCCCAAAGGAGAACTCAAGAGCCTCCACCGAAGAAACGAGTCTCCCGCCACCTCGGCGGAGATGGCTCCACGAAGACGGCGGGCTAAACGCTCTCCATCACCACCAAAGCGGAGAAGACCATCACACTCTTCTCCACGCCATAATTCAAAGAGGGATGATAAAAAGCAAGAGAAGAAAAAGGCGAGAAAGAGGACACCCTCTTCTCCATCTTCTTCATCCTCTTCCTCTTATGAAAGCTATGGTGAAGACGACAAAGATCAAGACAAGAAAAAGGCGAGAAAGAGGTCACCCTCTTCTCCACCTTCTTCAAATTTTTCACCTTCTGAAGAAAGTGATGGTGCAACCTTTGAACCATCAAAAAGAAGAGGTCATAGGAAATCCTATGCCGCATGGAAGAGGTCGTCCAAGTTGAAGAAATTCAAAGAGGGAGGGAAGAGCATCTCTTTCCTTACCTATGATGGTACCTTTGGTGCTACGGACAAAGTCTTGGCCTTTATCCAACAATTCGATGCGGCGTTTGGAGATGAGGGCTTCACGGAGTCCTCTAAGCTACGCCATGTAGCTATGCACTTTCAAAAGTCCGCCAGACAATGGTGGTCTAGCCTACGAGCCAACGGTGAAGCTCCACGAACATGGAAAGCTTTAAGAGCTTCCATTATGAAGCAGTTTTTGGCCACCGATGCCAAAGACAAAGTACTCACCGAATGGCGAAGCTTAAAGCTCTCTCCCAATGAATCTATCCACAAATATGTAGACAAGTTTTGGGACCTACAACTCAAAGCCACTGTCTTCAAAAAGTTGGATTTTGGAGAGCAAAAGCAACAATTTGTGCGGGCTTAACCGAAGAAATGGCGGAGTATGTCAACTCCCAAAGACCACGTACCATATCGGCGGTAATACACCACACTATGGTGCCTCTCGAATCAATTTCCAAACGGGGGCAAAAAGAAATAATAAGCCCCCGGAAAATAAGGGTTCCAATGAGCCTAAGGGGAAGGACAATGTCCAAAAGTCTCCTAAGGGCAACTCCAACAAAGCTAAAGAGAAGGGAGTTTACAAAGTAAGAATAAACTCTCTCCTGAAGAGCTTGAGCGTTATCGTAAGGATAACCGGTGTTTCAAGTGCGGCGAACAAGGGCATGCGTACCGCGCTTGTCCCCAAAAGAACAACCGCCAAGATCCTCCTAGAGCTTCCTTAGTTGAAATCCAAGAGGAGGAGACTCACCAAACTCACCACAAAGGATCTCCTCTATGCCATGCTTGGGGAAAGGTAAGAGAACATGATGCTTTTATTCTCTTTGACCTTGGTTCTACTCACAATTTTATATCTATAGAGTTGGCCACCAAGCTAGGAATACAATCCTACGAGATGGGAGATGTCCTACCCGCAGATAGTGCCTTCAAGGGGCAAGAAGCTTCAATCACTCCCTTAATTTGGAAATTGAGGCTTCATGTCCAAGGCTATGAGGACAAAGAGGACTTCTTTATCTCTCCTCTCAAGCATGAGGATGTAATCCTAGGGGCACCATGGTTTGACCGCCTGGCTGCCGATGTTAAATTTGCTGAAAGGAGAATCTCCTTTAAGTTCAGGGAAAAAGACATGTATATAGATGCTAAGGAAATGGGTAACACCATCCCCATTGTACATACACCAGCTTTCAACAAGTCAATAAAGAGCTCTATTTCCGTGTACATGATTTTTGTTAAAGACTCTCAAAATGAACCTAATGCTTTAGCAAAAGAAAATAAAAGCAACCAAAAGGAATTAGAGTTATCCAATTTTCTCAAGGGGTTTCAAGATGTTTTTATTGACGACATCCCTTGTGAGCTACCTCCTAAACGAGGCAATGATGACCATGCAATTGAACTTCTTCCAGGAAGTTCACTGCCTAATAAACCTCCTTATAGATTTTCTCAAGCTCAACAAGAGGAGATTATGCGGCAAGTGCATGAGTTAGTTGAGAAGGGTATGGTTAGGCCAAGCTCATCTCCATTTTGCTCACCTCTGCTATTAGTGCAAAAGAAAGACGGCACATATCGTATGTGTGTCGACTATAGAGCACTAAATAGGATCACTATCAAGAATAGGTTTCCCGTTCCATGGGTAGAAGACCTATTTGATAAGCTACAAGGATCGACCTACTTCAGTAGGGTTGACCTAAAAAGTGGCTATCATCAAATAAGGATAGTTGATCAAGACATTGTAAAGACCGCATTTCGTACTACATTTGGTCTTTACGAATACATTGTCATGCCTTTTGGCTTGACCAATGCACCAGCCACATTCAACCGCTTGATGGAGAAGCTGTTCAGGCCTCATCGAACCTTCACTGGAGTGTTCTTTGATGATATTATCATCTACTCTAATTCATTGGAGGAACACAAGCAACACCTCCAGGTAATATTTCAAGTTTTAAGAGAGAATAAACTTTATGTTAATCGAAAGAAAAGTGAATTTTCTTGCAAGAGATTCAGTATTTAGGTCACATTATCTCTCAAGATGGCATCCAAATGGATCCATCCAAGTTAGAGGTAATAAAAGGATGGCCTAAACCAAGGAATCTTCATGAACTAAGAAGCTTCATAGGTATGTGTGCATACTATAGACGCTTCATAGAAAAGTTCTCACAAATTGCGGGACCATTACATGACCTAACAAAGAAAAGCGTTAGGTATACATGGTCTGCTAAGGAGAACAATGCTTTCAAAAGCTAAAGAAAAGCTTATCTCTCAACCTGTGCTTACACTACCGGATCTCTCAAAACCATTTGAGGTCCAATGCGATGCTTGTGGTGATTGCCTTGGAGCTGTTTTGCTCCAAGAAGGGCACGCCATAGGCTATGAGAGTCGAAGGCTCGACCCTGTTGAGCAAGCTCTAGGCATATACGAAAAAGAACTCCTTGCAGTTCTACATGCCTTAGACTCATGGAAGCACTATTTATTGGGGACTCCTTTCATTCTGCGAACGGATCACCAAAGTCTTAAGTACTTCATGACGCAGACCAAGCTCTCCGACAAACAAATGAGGTGGGCAAATTTCCTTTCGCAATTTCATTTTCATATTGCTCACATTGCTGGCAAGCATAATCAAGTCGTGATGCACTCTCAAGACACGAGAGTGAATGCGGTTTCCATAGCAACTCACAATGATCTATCTTCAATGATAGATGAGTATGCTATTGATCCCGATTTTAGAGATGTGATTTCAGCCCTTGCATTAGGAAGAAAGAAGAACCATTTACTTTACAAGATGGTTATCTTCTCTATGGCAATAGACTATGCGTTACTAACTCACTACGTGAGAAAGTAATGTATGAATCTCATGCTCCACCTTATGCGGGGCATAGAGGGATTCAGTCTACCTTAAAGGGAATTGAAACATATTTCTATTGGCCTACCATGAAAGTGAACATACAAGATTATGTTTCCAAATGTGTGGTATGCCAAAAGACAAAATTTGATAGAGGGAAGCAACTTATATTGCTCCAACCCTTGCCAATCCCTAATTCACCATGGGAGAGCATATCCATGGATTTTATCTTTGGATTGCCTAAGTCTATCCATGGGAATACGGGAATATGGACGATAGTAGACAGGTTTAGTAAACAAGCTCATTTTATACCTGTCAAAAATACTATCAAAGCCCATCAAATTGCAACCCTCTTTATTTCACAAATTTTCAAGTACCATGGCCAGTAATTTCTGGAAAGGTCTCTTTGAGAATTTAGGAACAAGGCTAAACTTCTCTTCGGCCTATCATCCACAAACTGATGGCCAAAGTGAAATAGCTAACCTAACCATTCTCGATCTACTAAAAGCCTATGTAACAGAAGTAGATCAAAGATCCCAATGGGAGAAGTACTTACCCTTAGTAGAGTATGCTTACAATAACACTGTACATACTTCCACAGGAAAAGCACCTTTCGAGGTAATTGAGGGAAGATCAAAAAGTCCCTTGCTACTTAAGGTACATGGGAAGATCTTCGCTGCAGATGAGTATAGCCGAGACCTACAAGAATCTTTCCAAAATATTAGGATGCTATCTCTATCTCACAGCAAAGGCAAAAAGGCTGCTGCTGACAAGCACAGAAGAGCCCAAGCCTTTAAAGAAAACGATTGGGTCTTGTTAAAGTTTCCCAAGGCTCGATTAAGGCACACAACGGGCAAGAATCCTACGGGCCACCAAAAGTACTATGCTAAACTAGAAAAAGGTACTATGGTCCCTTTCAGATTCTTAGGCCAATCAATGAGATGGCCTATCAACTCAAGTTGCCCAATCATTGGCTCATACACAATGCTTTTCATGTGAGCCTATTAAAGCCTTACAAAGGAGAGCCACCTCAAGAACCAACTATTGAAGACCCACCGGAGATCGAGGACCAAGAGAGGTGCTGCAGCCCGAGTCCATTCTCCGACATGAAGACAAGGTACTAAGAGGCGGTAAGACTATCCGACGATATCTTATTAAGTTTAAGAATTATCCTTTTGAAGATGCTAGATGGATGCAAGGCATACAATTAAAGGATAACCTAAACCTTGTCAATGCTTACAATGCTTCCCAAGAGTAAGCAAATGTACAAAATGTTAAAAATGAACAAAATTTTTGTCTTATAAGACTCTCTTTTTCTTTATTTGTGCACAAAAATGAAGTAGTATGCATGCTTAGATCAAGTTTGCGGAGACGACGTCTCCCAAACACCAAGTAGAGCTTGTCACTCTACTATGGAAGATTGATAGGACTAATGTGCATACATGCTTGCGGCAGCCTCAGGCTCTCAAGCGCCAAATGGACTAGTCATCCATTGTGGAATGATGTCGTAGGGTAACATAGGGATCCTCTACCCGCTAACAAAAGGACTCATGAACATGCTTTATCTTCTCTACACCATAGTCGAGGACGACTATGATTTCAAGAGAGAGGTAATGTCATAATAATCAATATCTAATTCTCCTAGAATGATTTTCTCATATTAAACTAATCATTTAATGTGGGAAGGCCAGGGGAGAAAAAGCTAGAATATTGGTTAAGCTAGCAGACCGGCCACAGTAGGGATCCAAAGGAGGGAAAATAGGGATCCAAAGGGGGGGCCAATCTGCAAAAGATCCATGTGCAACAATGGGCTAAAAAGACCCTAAGGTTCAGCCCATTAAGACTTCCAAAATGCTAAGGTTCCAAATTCAAAGGTTGTGTCCAAAGGTCAACCCTAGGGAAAATTGGATGCTTTGTGTGTGCCCTAAAAGTCTTTGCACATCCCTACATGGGAGGGGGCGAGCCCTAAAGGTAGGGGATGAGAGAGAAAGCCACACACACACACACACAGGCTCCCTTTACACAAAGGGAATGAGGGACACATGTCAGCTCCCTAGGCCAGATGCCCACAAGGTGTGCCCAATTTCTATTGGATGACCCTTGAAGTGGACCAATGAAAATTAAGCTAGAGTAAATCTAGTTTAATTAATTTGAAAACATTTAATAAAAGAAACCAATGAGAATTAAGTCTCCTAGAAGACTATTGGGCAGTCTCCCAAGGGGTCCAATGAGCATTCAGGAGCCCCATGGCTTGCCTGATTCCTATTGGCCAGGAGGCAAAGGGGTCCAATGAGAGTTTAGTTTAATTATTTAATTACCTAAAGCTCTCACAAAAGGGGAAAGGGGGACACATGTCAGAAGGCTATCACTTATGCTGCTTAATTGTAATTGGCTTGACTTGGGGAGGGCCAATGAGGCTTCAGGAAGAGCATTTAGCAAGAGGGCTCGCCCAAGAGAGAGAGGGGGCTGATTTTTGCAAGGCATTATCACACACACACACACACAAGCTCATGTGTGAAGAAAGAGAAGACTATCTCTTCCCAATTTAATGGAGAACTCATCACCTACTCCAAGCTTGTGAGATAGAAGCCTACATCAACACTCTCTTGGCATGTGGATGCAAATCCAACCAAGAGCCAAGCTTCAATGCATGCTCATCTCCTCTACCAAGCTAATTACTAAGCTAAGCTATGCTAATATGAGTGATTATGTGAGGAGATGTACATCTTTCTCGTAAGATACTCCTTCTTCCTCTCAATCTACTCTCATACCCTGCTAGCTCTCACCATCTTCGAAGGTGTGTGAGGTCTTGGGTCTGAGAATGGGGATAATTCAAGTTGTGTTTGTCAAGTGTTTTGCTTAGTGCATGAAGTTTCCATCTTCATTGCACTAGCTAGTCTTGAAGGAACACAAAGAATTGTATTGTACAATGTCTCTCTTGATGGGAGAAACCATAATACAAAGCCTTTTGGAGGGGGGACCGGCTCCATGAAAATCCGGTCCTCAACTATTGTCAATAGCTTAATTGCTCTCTCTTTTGAAAGTATTTTCGATGCTATCTAACTAGGTGTTATGATTTTTGTTGCTCTCTCCACCCAAGCACTCTTGTAATTCTCATTAGGAATCTACTCTAATGAAATGCCCACTATGTTCATGCTAATTTCCGCTACACATAAGTTATGAGGCCATTAAATGTTACATTGGTATCAGAGCTCAAGGTTTCTCTTTTCTTGCTCAAGAAGGGAGGTCCTCAAGCTAGCTACAAATGGTTGGTATTATTAATTGCCTGTGAGTAAGTAGAATAGGGATTTTTCAGCCTTGCAGTGCGCCTGCCTTTGTGCAGTTAACGGGGCATCACCGTCGAGAGCTATGGTCTTAATAGTGGACTCCTACGGGGCTTGCCTACGGCTTAACCACTATTGAGCTATTAGAAGCTTGACAAGAGCCGGTGCTGTTTTGGTGTCGAAAGACCCTCTTTTCTATTCCTTGCAATTAATGGTATTCGAGCCGCGGGTACAGTAGCTTGAGTGCTTTTTCTAAAGGGGTAAAGAGGAGTAGCAACTATGGCTTGAAGTGCCAAAGTACACCTAAAAGTTGTTAGAATGGCTGACAATAGTAAAGAAAGTGAAATTAATTTTGATAACTTTGATTTTGCTCATGAGCAAGCTACTAATGATGCTTCAATGCTTGTTAACTATCTTTTTTCTAGGCTTCAACAAGCCATGGGCAATCCATCTCTCCAAAGTGAAGTGCAACGGCAGCTCCGTGCTCACGGGATTCTTCAAGCTCATCACCATGACGAGAGAACACCTAGGAAGCCTCCTTGTGAGACTACCAACAGAGGTCTCTCTCCGATTCGGGAAGAAGAAGAGAATCCATATGAAGGGCTCAAGAATTTACTTCTTGATGATGCATCTCCTTCCCAAAGGAGAACTCAAGAGCCTCCACCGAAGAAACGAGTCTCCCGCCACCTCGGCAGAGATGGCTCCACAAAGACGGCGGGCTAAACGCTCTCCATCACCACCAAAGCGGAGAAGACCATCACACTCTTCTCCACGCCATAATTCAAAGAGGGGTGATAAAAAGCAAGAGAAGAAAAAGGCGAGAAAGAGGACACCCTCTTCTCCATCTTCTTCATCCTCTTCCTCTTATGAAAGCTATGGTGAAGACGACAAAGATCAAGACAAGAAAAAGGCGAGAAAGAGGTCACCCTCTTCTCCACCTTCTTCAAATTTTTCACCTTCTGAAGAAAGTGATGGTACAACCTTTGAACCATCAAAAAGAAGAGGTCATAGGAAATCCTATGCCGCATGGAAGAGGTCGTCCAAGTTGAAGAAATTCAAAGAGGGAGGGAAGAGCATCTCTTTCCTTACCTATGATGGTACCTTTGGTGCTACGGAAAAAGTCTTGGCCTTTATCCAACAATTCGATGCGGCGTTTGGAGATGAGGGCTTCACGGAGTCCTCTAAGCTACGCCATGTAGCTATGCACTTTCAAAAGTCCGCCAGACAATGGTGGTCTAGCCTACGAGCCAACGGTGAAGCTCCACGAACATGGAAAGCTTTAAGAGCTTCCATTATGAAGCAGTTTTTGGCCACCGATGCCAAAGACAAAGTACTCACCGAATGGCGAAGCTTAAAGCTCTCTCCCAATGAATCTATCCACAAATATGTAGACAACTTTTGGGACCTACAACTCAAAGCCACTGTCTTCAAAAAGTTGGATTTTGGAGAGCAAAAGCAACAATTTGTGCGGGCTTAACCGAAGAAATGGCGGAGTATGTCAACTCCCAAAGACCACGTACCATATCGGCGGTAATACACCACACTATGGTCGCCTCTCGAATCACTTTCCAAACGGGGCAAAAAGAAATAATAAGCCCCCGGAAAATAAGGGTTCCAATAAGCCTTAGGGGAAGGACAATGTCCAAAAGTCTCCTAAGGGCAACTCCAACAAAGCTAAAGAGAAGGGAGTTTACAAAGGTAAGAATAAACTCTCTCCTGAAGAGCTTGAGCGTTATCGTAAGGATAACCGGTGTTTCAAGTGCAGCGAACAAGGGCATGCATACCGCGCTTGTCCCCAAAAGAACAACCGCCAAGATCCTCCTAGAGCTTCCTTGGTTTAAATCCAAGAGGAGGAGACTCACCAAACTCACCACAAAGGATCTCCTCTATGCCATGCTTGGGGAAAGGTAAGAGAACATGATGCTTTTATTCTCTTTGACCCTGGTTCTACTCACAATTTTATATCTATAGAGTTGGCCACCAAGCTAGGAATACAATCCTACGAGATGGGAGATGTCCTACCCGCAGACAGTGCCTTCAAGGGGCAAGAAGCTTCAGTCACTCCCTTAATTGGGAAATTGAGGCTTCATGTCCAAGGCTATGTGGACAAAGAGGACTTCTTTATCTCTCCTCTCAAGCATGAGGATGTAATCCTAGGGGCACCATGGTTTGACCGCCTGGCTGCCGATGTTAAATTTGCTGAAAGGAGAATCTCCTTTAAGTTCAGGGAAAAAGACATGTATATAGATGCTAAGGAAATGGGTAACACCATCCCCATTGTACATACACCAGCTTTCAACAAGTCAATAAAGAGATCTATTTCCTGTGTACATGATTTTTGTTAAAGACTCTCAAAATGAACCTAATGCTTTAGCAAAAGAAAATAAAAGCAACCAAAAGGAATTAGAGTTATCCAATTTTCTCAAGGGGTTTCAAGATGTTTTTATTGACGACATCCCTTGTGAGCTACCTCCTAAACGAGGTAATGATGACCATGCAATTGAACTTCTTCCAGGAAGTTCACCGCCTAATAAACCTCCTTATAGAGTTTCTCAAGCTCAACAAGAGGAGATTATGCGGCAAGTGCATGAGTTAGTTGAGAAGGGTATGGTTAGGCCAAGCTCATCTCCATTTTGCTCACCTCTGCTATTAGTGCAAAAGAAAGACGGCACATATCGTATGTGTGTCGACTATAGAGCACTAATTAGGATCACTATCAAGAATAGGTTTCCCGTTCCACGGGTGGAAGACCTATTTCATAAGCTACAAGGATCGACCTACTTCAGTAGGGTTGACCTAAAAAGTGGCTATCATCAAATAAGGATAGTTGATCAAGACATTGTAAAGACCGCATTTTGTACTACATTTGGTCTTTACGAATACATTGTCATGCCTTTTGGATTGACCAATGCACCAGCCACATTCAACCGCTTGATGGAGAAGCTGTTCAGGCCTCATCGAACCTTCACTGGAGTGTTCTTTGATGATATTATCATCTACTCTAATTCGTTGGAGGAACACAAGCAACACCTCCAGGTAATATTTCAAGTTTTAAGAGAGACTAAACTTTATGTTAATCGAAAGAAAAGTGAATTTCTCTTGCAAGAGATTCAGTATTTAGGTCACATTATCTCTCAAGATGGCATCCAAATGGAGCCATGCAAGTTAGAGGTAATAAAAGGATGGCCTAAACCAAGGAATCTGCATGAACTAAGAAGCTTCATAGGTATGTGTGCATACTATCGATGCTTCATAGAAAAGTTCTCACAAATTGCGGGACCATTAAATGACCTAACAAAGAAAAGCGTTAGGTATACATGGTCTGCTAAGGAGAACAATGCTTTCAAAAAGTCTAAAGAAAAGCTTATCTCTCAATCTGTGCTTACACTACCGGATCTCTCAAAACCATTTGAGGTCCAATGCGATGCTTGTGGTGATTGCCTTGGAGCTGTTTTGCTCCAAGAAGGGCACGCCATAGGCTATGAGAGTTGAAGGCTCGACCCTATTGAGCAAGCTCTAGGCATATACGAAAAAGAACTCCTTGCAGTTCTACATGCCTTAGACTCATGGAAGCACTATTTATTGGGGACTCCTTTCATTCTGCGAACGGATCACCAAAGTCTTAAGTACTTCATGACACAGACCAAGCTCTCCGACAAACAAATGAGGTGGGCAAATTTCCTTTCGCAATTTCATTTTCATATTGCTCACATTGCGGGAAGCATAATCAAGTCGTTGATGCACTCTCAAGACAGTCGAGAGTGAATGCGGTTTCCATAGCAACTCACAATGATCTATCTTCAATGATAGATGAGTATGCTATTGATCCCGATTTTAGAGATGTGATTTCAGCCCTTGCATTAAGGAAGAAAGAAGAACCATTTACTTTACAAGATGGTTATCTTCTCTATGGCAATAGACTATGCGTTACTAACTCACTACGTGAGAAAGTAATGTATGAATCTCATGCTCCACCTTATGCGGGGCATTGAGGGATTCAGTCTACCTTAAAGGGAATTGAAACATATTTCTATTGGCCTACCATGAAAGTGAGCATACAAGAGTATGTTTCCAAATGTGTGGTATGCCAAAAGACAAAATTTGATAGAGGGAAGCAACTTGGATTGCTTCAACCCTTGCCAATCCCTAATTCACCATGGGAGAGCATATCCATGGATTTTATCTTTGGATTGCCTAAGTCTATCCATGGGAATACGGGAATATGGACGATAGTAGACAGGTTTAGTAAACAAGCTCATTTTATACCTGTCAAAAAGACTATCAAAGCCCATCAAATGGCAACCCTCTTTATTTCACAAATTTTCAAGTACCATGGCTTGCCCATGCCCATGACCAGTAATTTCTGGAAGGGTCTCTTTGGGAATTTAGGAACAAGGCTAAACTTCTCTTCGGCCTATCATCCACAAACTGATGGCCAAAGTGAAATAGCTAACCTAACCATTCTCGATCTACTAAAAGCCTATGTAATGGAAGTAGATCAAAGATCCCAATGGGAGAATAACTTACCCTTAGTGGAGTATGCTTACAATAACACTATACATACTTCCACAGGAAAAGCACCTTTCGAGGTAATTGAGGGAAGATCAAAAAGTCCCTTGCTACTTAAGGTACATGGGAAGATCTTCGCTGCAGATGAGTATAGCCGAGACCTACAAGAATCTTTCCAAAATATTAGGGATGCTATCTCTATCTCATAGCAAAGGAAAAAGGCTGCTGCTGACAAGCACAGAAGAGCCCAAGCCTTTAAAGAAAACGATTGGGTCTTGTTATAGTTTCCCAAGGCTCGATTAAGGCACACAACGGGCAAGAATCCTATGGGTCACCAAAAGTACTATGCTAAACTAGAAAAAAGGTACTATGGTCCCTTTCAGATTCTTAGGCCAATCAATGAGATGGACTATCAACTCAAGTTGCCCGATCATTGGCTCATACACAATTCTTTTCATGTGAGCTTTTTAAAGCCTTACAAAGGAGAGCCACCTCAAGAACCAACTATTGAAGACCCACCGGAGATCGAGGACCAAGAAGAGGTGCTGCAGCCCGAGTCCATTCTCCGACATGAAGACAAGGTACTAAGAGGCGGTAAGACTATCCGACGATATCTTATTAAGTTTAAGAATTATCCTTTTGAAGATGCTAGATGGACGCAAGGCATATAATTAAAGGATAACCTAAACCTTGTCAATGCTTACAATGATTCCCAAGAGTAAGCAAATGTACAAAATGTTAAAAATGAACAAAATTTTTGTCTTATAAGACTCTCTTTTTCTTTATTTGTGCACAAAAATGAAGTAGTATGCATACTTAGATCAAGTTTGCGGAGACGACGTCTCCCAAACACCAAGTAGAGCTTGTCACTCTACTATGGAAGATTGATAGGACTAATATGCATACATGCTTGCGGCAGTCTGAGGCTCTCAAGCGCCAAATGGACTAGTCATCCATTGTGGAATGATGTCGTAGGGTAACATAGGGATCCTCTACCCGCTAACAAAAGGACTCATGAACATGCTTTATCTTCTCTACACCATAGTCGAGGACGACTATGATTTCAAGAGAGAGGTAATGTCATAATAATCAGTATCTAATTCTCCTAGATGATTTTTTGATATTAAACTAATCATTTAATGTAGGGAAGGCCAGGGGAGAAAAAGCTAGAATATTGGTTAAGCTAGCAGACCGGCCACAGTAGGGATCCAAAGGAGGGAAAATAGGGATCCAAAGGGGGGGCAATCTGCAAAAGATCCATGTGCAACAATGGGCTAAAAAGACCCTAAGGTTCAGCCCATTAAGACTTCCAAAATGCTAGGGTTTCAAAATCCAAAGGTTGTGTCCAAAGGTCAACCCTAGGGAAAATTGGATGCTTTGTGTGTGCCCTAAAAGTCTTTGCACATCCCTACATGGGAGGGGGCGAGCCCTAAAGGTAGGGGATGAGAGAGAAAGCCACACACACACACACACAGGCTCCCTTTACACAAAGGGAATGAGGGACACATGTCAGCTCCCTAGGCCAGATGCCCACAAGGTGTGCCCAATTTCTATTGGATGACCCTTGAAGTGGACCAATGAAAATTAAGCTAGAGTAAATCTAGTTTAATTAATTTGAAAACATTTAATAAAAGAAACCAATGAGAATTAAGTCTCCTAGAAGACTATTGGGCAGTCTCCCAAGGGGTCCAATGAGCATTCAGGAGCCCCATGGCTTGCCTGATTCCTATTGGCCAGGAGGCAAAGGGGTCCAATGAGAGTTTAGTTTAATTATTTAATTACCTTAATCTCTCACAAAAGGGGAAAGGGGGACACATGTGAGAAGGCTATCACTTATGCTGCTTAATTGTAATTGGCTTGACTTGGGGAGGGCAATTGAGGCTTCAGGAAGAGCATTTAGCAAGAGGGCTCGCCCAAGCGAGAGAGGGGGCTGATTTTTGCAAGGCATTATCACACACACACACACACAAGCTCATGTGTGAAGAAAGAGAAGACTATCTCTTCCCAATCTTTAATGGAGAACTCATCACCTACTCCAAGCTTGTGAGATAGAAGCCTACATCAACACTCTCTTGGCATGTGGATGCAAATCCAACCAAGAGCCAAGCTTCAATGCATGCTCATCTCCTCTACCAAGCTAATTACTAAGCTAAGCTATGCTACATATGAGTGATTATGTGAGGAGATGTACATCTTTCTCGTAAGATACTCCTTCTTCCTCTCAATCTACTCTCATACCCTGCTAGCTCTCACCATCTTCGAAGGTGTGTGAGGTCTTGGGTCTGAGAATGGGGATAATTCAAGTTGTGTTTGTCAAGTGTTTTGCTTAGTGCATGAAGTTTCCATCTTCATTGCACTAGCTAGTCTTGAAGGAACACAAAGAATTGTATTGTACAATGTCTCTCTTGATGGGAGAAACCATAATACAAAGCCTTTTGGAGGGGGGACCGGCTCCATGAAAATCCGGTCCTCAACTGTTGTCAATAGCTTAATTGCTCTCTCTTTTGAAAGTATTTTCGATGCTATCTAACTAGGTGTTATGATTTTGTTGCTCTCTCCACCCAAGCACTCTTGTAATTCTCATTAGGAATCTACTCTAATGAAATGCCCACTATGTTCATGCTAATTTCCGCTACACATAAGTTATGAGGCCATTAAATGTTACATTGGTATCAGAGCTCAAGGTTTCTCTTTTCTTGCTCAAGAAGGGAGGTCCTCAAGCTAGCTACAAATGGTTGGTATTATTAATTGCCTGTGAGTAAGTAGAATAGGGATTTTTCAGCCTTGCAGTGCGCCTGCCTTTGTGCAGTTAACGGGGCATCACCGTCGAGAGCTATGGTCTTAATAGTGGACTCCTACGGGGCTTGCCTACGGCTTAACCACTATTGAGCTATTAGAAGCTTGACAAGAGCCGGTGCTGTTTTGGTGTCGAAAGACCCTCTTTTCTATTCCTTGCAATTAATGGTATTCGAGCCGCGGGTACAGTAGCTTGAGTGCTTTTTCTAAAGGGGTAAAGAGGAGTAGCAACTATGGCTTGAAGTGCCAAAGTACACCTAAAAGTTGTTAGAATGGCTGACAATAGTAAAGAAAGTGAAATTAATTTGATAACTTTGATTTTGCTCATGAGCAAGCTACTAATGATGCTTCAATGCTTGTTAACTATCTTTTTCTAGGCTTCAACAAGCCATGGGCAATCCATCTCTCCAAAGTGAAGTGCAACGGCAGCTCCGTGCTCACGGGATTCTTCAAGCTCATCACCATGACGAGAGAACACCTAGGAAGCCTCCTTGTGAGACTACCAACAGAGGTCTCTCTCCGATTCGGGAAGAAGAAGAGAATCCATATGAAGGGCTCAAGAATTTACTTCTTGATGATGCATCTCCTTCCCAAAGGAGAACTCAAGAGCCTCCACCGAAGAAACGAGTCTCCCGCCACCTCGGCAGAGATGGCTCCACAAAGACGGCGGGCTAAACGCTCTCCATCACCACCAAAGCGGAGAAGACCATCACACTCTTCTCCACGCCATAATTCAAAGAGGGGTGATAAAAAGCAAGAGAAGAAAAAGGCGAGAAAGAGGACACCCTCTTCTCCATCTTCTTCATCCTCTTCCTCTTATGAAAGCTATGGTGAAGACGACAAAGATCAAGACAAGAAAAAGGCGAGAAAGAGGTCACCCTCTTCTCCACCTTCTTCAAATTTTTCACCTTCTGAAGAAAGTGATGGTGCAACCTTTGAACCATCAAAAAGAAGAGGTCATAGGAAATCCTATGCCGCATGGAAGAGGTCGTCCAAGTTGAAGAAATTCAAAGAGGGAGGGAAGAGCATCTCTTTCCTTACCTATGATGGTACCTTTGGTGCTACGGAAAAAGTCTTGGCCTTTATCCAACAATTCGATGCGGCGTTTGGAGATGAGGGCTTCACGGAGTCCTCTAAGCTACGCCATGTAGCTATGCACTTTCAAAAGTCCGCCAGACAATGGTGGTCTAGCCTACGAGCCAACGGTGAAGCTCCACGAACATGGAAAGCTTTAAGAGCTTCCATTATGAAGCAGTTTTTGGCCACCGATGCCAAAGACAAAGTACTCACCGAATGGCGAAGCTTAAAGCTCTCTCCCAATGAATCTATCCACAAATATGTAGACAACTTTTGGGACCTACAACTCAAAGCCACTGTCTTCAAAAAGTTGGATTTTGGAGAGCAAAAGCAACAATTTGTGCGGGCTTAACCGAAGAAATGGCGGAGTATGTCAACTCCCAAAGACCACGTACCATATCGGCGGTAATACACCACACTATGGTCGCCTCTCGAATCACTTTCCAAACGGGGGCAAAAAGAAATAATAAGCCCCCGGAAAATAAGGGTTCCAATAAGCCTTAGGGGAAGGACAATGTCCAAAAGTCTCCTAAGGGCAACTCCAACAAAGCTAAAGAGAAGGGAGTTTACAAAGGTAAGAATAAACTCTCTCCTGAAGAGCTTGAGCGTTATCGTAAGGATAACCGGTGTTTCAAGTGCAGCGAACAAGGGCATGCATACCGCGCTTGTCCCCAAAAGAACAACCGCCAAGATCCTCCTAGAGCTTCCTTGGTTTAAATCCAAGAGGAGGAGACTCACCAAACTCACCACAAAGGATCTCCTCTATGCCATGCTTGGGGAAAGGTAAGAGAACATGATGCTTTTATTCTCTTTGACCCTGGTTCTACTCACAATTTTATATCTATAGAGTTGGCCACCAAGCTAGGAATACAATCCTACGAGATGGGAGATGTCCTACCCGCAGACAGTGCCTTCAAGGGGCAAGAAGCTTCAGTCACTCCCTTAATTGGGAAATTGAGGCTTCATGTCCAAGGCTATGTGGACAAAGAGGACTTCTTTATCTCTCCTCTCAAGCATGAGGATGTAATCCTAGGGGCACCATGGTTTGACCGCCTGGCTGCCGATGCTAAATTTGCTGAAAGGAGAATTTCCTTTAAGTTCAGGGAAAAAGACATGTATATAGATGCTAAGGAAATGGGTAACACCATCCCCATTGTACATACACCAGCTTTCAACAAGTCAATAAAGAGATCTATTTCCGTGTACATGATTTTTGTTAAAGACTCTCAAAATGAACCTAATGCTTTAGCAAAAGAAAATAAAAGCAACCAAAAGGAATTAGAGTTATCCAATTTTCTCAAGGGGTTTCAAGATGTTTTTATTGACGACATCCCTTGTGAGATACCTCCCAAACGAGGTAATGATGACCATGCAATTGAACTTCTTCCAGGAAGTTCACCGCCTAATAAACCTCCTTATAGAGTTTCTCAAGCTCAACAAGAGGAGATTATGCGGCAAGTGCATGAGTTAGTTGAGAAGGGTATGGTTAGGCCAAGCTCATCTCCATTTTTCTCACCTCTGCTATTAGTGCAAAAGAAAGACGGTACATATCGTATGTGTGTCGACTATAGAGCACTAAATAGGATCACTATCAAGAATAGGTTTCCCGTTCCACGGGTAGAAGACCTATTTGATAAGCTACAAGGATCGACCTACTTCAGTAGGGTTGACCTAAAAAGTGGCTATCATCAAATAAGGATAGCTGATCAAGACATTGTAAAGACCGCATTTCGTACGACATTTGGTCTTTACGAATACATTGTCATGCCTTTTGGATTGACCAATGCACCAGCCACATTCAACCGCTTGATGGAGAAGCTGTTCAGGCCTCATCGAACCTTCACTGGAGTGTTCTTTGATGATATTATCATCTACTCTAATTCATTGGAGGAACACAAGCAACACCTCCAGGTAATATTTCAAGTTTTAAGAGAGACTAAACTTTATGTTAATCGAAAGAAAAGTGAATTTCTCTTGCAAGAGATTCAGTATTTAGGTCACATTATCTCTCAAGATGGCATCCAAATGGAGCCATGCAAGTTAGAGGTAATAAAAGGATGGCCTAAACCAAGGAATCTGCATGAACTAAGAAGCTTCATAGGTATGTGTGCATACTATCGATGCTTCATAGAAAAGTTCTCACAAATTGCGGGACCATTAAATGACCTAACAAAGAAAAGCGTTAGGTATACATGGTCTGCTAAGGAGAACAATGCTTTCAAAAAGTCTAAAGAAAAGCTTATCTCTCAATCTGTGCTTACACTACCGGATCTCTCAAAACCATTTGAGGTCCAATGCGATGCTTGTGGTGATTGCCTTGGAGCTGTTTTGCTCCAAGAAGGGCACGCCATAGGCTATGAGAGTTGAAGGCTCGACCCTATTGAGCAAGCTCTAGGCATATACGAAAAAGAACTCCTTGAAGTTCTACATGCCTTAGACTCATGGAAGCACTATTTATTGGGGACTCCTTTCATTCTGCGAACGGATCACCAAAGTCTTAAGTAATTCATGACCCAGACCAAGCTCTCCGACAAACAAATGAGGTGGGCAAATTTCCTTTCGCAATTTCATTTTCATATTGCTGACATTGCTGGCAAGCATAATCAAGTAGCTGATGCACTCTCAAGACGGACAAGAGTGAATGCGGTTTCCATAGCAACTCACAATGATCTATCTTCAATGATAGATGAGTATGCTATTGATCGCGATTTTAGAGATGTGATTTCAGCCCTTGCATTAGGGAAGAAAGAAGAACCATTTACTTTACAAGATGGTTATCTTCTCTATGGCAATAGACTATGGGTTACTAACTCACTACGTGAGAAAGTAATGTATGAATCTCATGCTCCACCTTATGCGGGGCATTGAGGGATTCAGTCTACCTTAAAGGGAATTGAAACATATTTCTATTGGCATACCATGAAAGTGAGCATACAAGAGTATGTTTCCAAATGTGTGGTATGCCAAAAGACAAAATTTGATAGAGGGAAGCAAATTGGATTGCTTCAACCCTTGCCAATGCCTAATTCACCATGGGAGAGCATATCCATGGATTTTATCTTTGGATTGCCTAAGTCTATCCATGGGAATACGGGAATATGGACGATAGTAGACAGGTTTAGTAAACAAGCTCATTTTATACCTATCAAAAAGACTATCAAAGCCCATCAAATGCCAACCCTCTTTATTTCACAAATTTTCAAGTACCATGGCTTGCCCATGTCTATAGTGTCGGATAGAGATCCTAGAATGACCAGTAATTTCTGGAAGGGTCTCTTTGAGAATTTAGGAACAAGGCTAAACTTCTCTTAGGCCAATCATCCACAAACTGATGGCCAAAGTGAAATAGCTAACCTAACCATTCTCGATCTACTAAAAGCCTATGTAACGGAAGTAGATCAAAGATCCCAATGGGAGAAGTACTTACCCTTAGTGGAGTATGCTTACAATAACACTGTACATACTTCCACAGGAAAAGCACCTTTCGAGGTAATTGAGGGAAGATCAAAAAGTCCCTTGCTACTTAAGGTACATGGGAAGATCTTCGCTGCAGATGAGTATAGCCGAGACCTACAAGAATCTTTCCAAAATATTAGGGATGCTATCTCTATCTCATAGCAAAGGAAAAAGGCTGCTGCTGACAAGCACAGAAGAGCCCAAGCCTTTAAAGAAAACGATTGGGTCTTGTTAAAGTTTCCCAAGGCTCGATTAAGTCACACAACGGGCAAGAATCCTACGGGTCACCAAAAGTACTATGCTAAACTAGCAAAATGGTACTATGGTCCCTTTCAGATTCTTAGGCCAATCAATGAGATGGCCTATCAACTCAAGTTGCCCAATCATTGGCTCATACACAATGCTTTTCATGTGAGCCTATTAAAGCCTTACAAAGGAGAGCCACCTCAAGAACCAACTATTGAAGACCCACCGGAGATCGAGGACCAAGAAGAAGTGCTGCAGCCCGAGTCCATTCTCCGACATGAAGACAAGGTACTAAGAGGCGGTAAGACTATCCGATGATATCTTATTAAGTTTAAGAATTAACCTTTTGTAGATGCTAGATGGATGCAAGGCATACAATTAAAGGATAACCTAAACCTTGTCAATGCTTACAATGCTTCCCAAGAGTAAGAAAATGTACAAAATGTACAAAATGAACAAAATTTTTGTCTTATAAGACTCTCTTTTTCTTTATTTGTGCGCAAAAATGAAGTAGTATGCATGCTTAGATCAAGTTTGCGGAGACGACGTCTCCCAAACACCAAGTAGAGCTTGTCACTCTACTATGGAAGATTGATAGGACTAATGTGCAGACATGCTTGCGGCAGCCTCAGGCTCTCAAGCGCCAAATGGACTAGTCATCCATTGTGGAATGATGTCGTAGGGTAACATAGGGATCCTCTACCCGCTAAGAAAAGGACTCATGAACATGCTTTATCTTCTCTACACCATAGTCGAGGACGACTATGATTTCAAGAGAGAGGTAATGTCATAATAATCAATATCTAATTCTCCTAGATGATTTTCTGATATTAAACTAATCATTTAATGTGGGGAAGGCCAGGGGAGAAAAAGCTAGAATATTGGTTAAGCTAGCAGACCGGCCACAGTAGGGATCCAAAGGAGGGAAAATAGGGATCCAAAGGGGGGGCCATCTGCAAAAGATCCATGTGCAACAATGGACTAAAAAGACCCTAAGGTTCAGCGCATTAAGACTTCCAAAATGCTAAGGTTTCAAAATTCAAAGGTTGTGTCCAAAGGTCAACCCTAGGGAAAATTGGATGCTTTGTGTGTGCCCTAAAAGTCTTTGCACATCCCTACATGGGAGGGGGCGAGCCCTTAAGGTAGGGGATGAGAGAGAAAGCCACACAAACACACACAGGCTCCCTTTACACAAAGGGAATGAGGGACACATGTCAGCTCCCTAGGCCAGATGCCCACAAGGTGTGCCCAATTTCTATTGGATGACCCTTGAAGTGGACCAATGAAAATTAAGCTAGAGTAAATCTAGTTTAATTAATTTAAAAACATTTAATAAAAGAAACCAATGAGAATTAAGTCTCCTAGAAGACTATTGGGCAGTCTCCCAAGGGGTCCAATGAGAATTCAAGAGCCCCATGGCTTGCCTGATTCCTATTGGCCAGGAGGCAAAGGGGTCCAATAAGAGTTTAGTTTAATTATTTAATTACCTAAATCTCTCACAAAAGGGGAAAGGGGGACACATGTGAGAAGGCTATCACTTATGCTGCTTAATTGTAATTGGCTTGACTTGGGGAGGGCGAATGAGGCTTCAGGAAGAGCATTTAGCAAGAGGGCTCGCCCAGGAGAGAGAGGGGGCTGATTTTTTCAAGGCATTATCACACACACTCACACAAGCTCAAGTGTGAAGAAAGAGAAGACTATCTCTTCCCAATCTTTAATGGAGAACTCATCACCTACTCCAAGCTTGTGAGATAGAAGCCTACATCAACACTCTCTTGGCATGTGGATGCAAATCCAACCAAGAGCCAAGCTTCAATGCATGCTCATCTCCTCTACCAAGCTAATTACTAAGCTAAGCTATGCTACATATGAGTGATTATGTGAGGAGATGTACATCTTTCTCGTAAGATACTCCTTCTTCCTCTCAATCTACTCTCACACCCTGCTAGCTCTCACCATCTTCGAAGGTGTGTGAGGTCTTGGGTCTGAGAATGGGGATAATTCAAGTTGTGTTTGTTAAGTGTTTTGCGTAGTGCATGGAGTTTCCATCTTCATTGCACTAGCTAGTCTTGAAGGAACACAAAGAATTGTATTGTACAATGTCTCTCTTGATGGGAGAAACCATAATACAAAGCCTTTTGGAGGGGGGACCGGCTCCATGAAAATCCGGTCCTCAACTGTTGTCAATAGCTAAATTGCTCTCTCTTTTGAAAGTATTGTCGATGCTATCTAACTAGGTGTTATGATTTTTGTTGCTCTCTCCACCCAAGCACTCTTGTAATTCTCATTAGGAATCTACTCTAATGAAATGCCCACTATGTTCATGCTAATTTCCGCTACACATAAGTTATTAGGCCATCAAATGTTACAGAAGACTAGAAAAAACGTGGAGAAGAGAGGAGGAACAGCCGCAGGTGTGTTTTTGCTCATTTTGGAGCTTGTTTTGGTCGTAAACTGCTCATGCGAGGTCGGATTTGAGCACTTTGACATTGTAGACTGGGGTTTTGGGCCGTTCGAGACATGATGGCGCTGTTCATTTTTCCAGATTCCTCACTCTTTTCCTTCTATTTTTCTCTGTAAGTTTCTCCTATGAGCGAAGTTTCTTCTCTAGTTTGTGATTGTATCTGGCTTATTTTACCCATATTGTGTGAGCTATTTGCCCCATTGGTGTTGGGCCAAGCTCAATTGTATCTAAACATCAGAAATTCTCTTCTTTTGAGCTGAGTTTTTTGGGGGTGTGTGTGTGTGTGTGTGTGTGTGTGTGTGTGTGTGTGTGTGTGGAGTGGGCAAGTGGATAGTCTCTCTCCTCTCACTCCAGAGGTGTGTTCCCTGTCTCGGCCAGGTGTGTTGTGTAAGCCGAGTGGTTCCCCATAGTGTGTGTGTGTATCTTCCCAAGAGTGTGTGGCGGGTCGATATAGAGGCGTTGTGTGTGTTTTCATCCTGCTCACAGCGTGAAGAAAAATCACTCGCCGGAAACCAAAAATGTTAACGTCCAATCAGCCGACCGGTCGGTTGGCCTGTGGTTGGGGAAGTCAATGGCCGGTGGCCGGTGGTCGAATTCAATGGCCGATGGCCAAATTCAAAAGCAGACTTGTCTTCTCAAGGGTGGCCACACATGGGCAGATTGGAGGGTCCGATTTGGACTAATCTACACAAGGGCGGCTACACATGACTGCCTCTCATTAGAGAGGGTAGCCCTTTTGGCCTATAAAAGGAGGTCATTTCTACACACATTTCATAGTGTCAAGTTGATGCAACAAGGTGGGTGTGAGGTGGTGAGAGTGAAGCAAGGAAAGAGCTCCAAAAGGGTATAATCCCTTTGTAACCTAATTCTTGTTTTGAAGTACTAAAGCCATTGAGTGGATGCTTTCCTGTGGACATAGCCCACATTGGGTGAACCACGTATATCCTGTGTACTCTCTCTCTCTCTACTCTATAATCTCTTGTGTGTGTAAATTATCTCTCTCCATAGAGTAATCTACTCAATTACCTACTTAGCTACGTCATATTTCGTAACAACTGGTATCAGAGCAAGATTTGCTCGTAGGTAAAGTATCTCAAGGAAAGGATTCCTTGAATTGAGTGGGAGTTATGGCGGAGGAAGGGAAGCTCAAGATTGAGAAGTTCAATGGAAAAAACTACCAACATTGGAAGATGCAAATTGAAGACCTCTATTTGCCACTAGGTGGTCTTGTGAAGAAGCCCGCAACAATCGTAGATGAAGCATGGATTGGCCTTGATCGAAAGGCACTAGGAACATTTCTCTTGGAGCAAGTAGCTATGGATCTAGCCTCTTCAACTTCTTCATCTCTTGCTTCTTCATTATTCACTCTAGCTACGAGCCTAAAATTTTGATCAGGTTTTGGTGGTAGATTTTCTACCATGCTGACACCGTAGCAAGTTCTTCTAGTCAAAATTTTTGGAGCTCCAATGTACTAAACTCCATTCTTTTCTTTGTGATCTTGAGAGTGTTTAACAAGTCTGATGCATGATCAATCTACATTGGTTTATTTGTCTTTAGTGTGGTGGTGAATGCTAAAGCTACTGCATCGTTAGGTGTTTTGTATTAGCATACTTGTAATGCGCACCTGCCAGTTTTTTCCACCATCATGTATCTTGCATGTTTGTAAGGCCCCCACATGAGAAGAAGCCAATAGTGCACATATATTTGGTGGATTCCTTACAGATTTGTATGTTACTAAATAAAGTGTTGGGGCAAAATGGTGCCGACCAGAGCCTACTCCAACAACTAATCCAAAAATCCAAGTCTTGTCATTCCTCCAAATGCTATTCTTCCACATGCTTGTAAGAGAAGGAATGAAGATGCGATGTGCACCATTTCCATGTGTGTAAGTGATTTTGTTCTCACTTTGATTCAGTAGTGAGCACATCACTAAAGCACATGAAGCATGGATCATATTGGCTCACCAATATGAGATACACAATCACACCAAAAGTTGAAATTTGAAAAACCAGCTTTCTATTAAGAAACTTGCTAATGGCAATAAGGTTGAGTCCTTTATTAACAAAATTAAGGATGTATGAGATCAGTTAGATGTTATTGGTGTGTTCATTTATTCAAAAGAGCTAGCTTGGTGTTGCATTTTGCATACTTTCAGCTAAATATGATGGTCTTGTTACAACACTCAGCATTGAGGTTCATCCAACCCCTCTTACATTTGAAGAATTGAGTGCAATATTGCTTGGAGAGGAGGTATGATTCAAGACTAGCGATGGTGGTGGTGATGCTACTTTCATGGGGCCAACACAAAAAGAAAGGGGGATCCGTAATACATCATACCTCTAAGAGAATCCCAAGAATATGAAATATATAGGTAGCTATTTTCATTGTGATAGGAAATGTCACGTTGTTAAAGATTACAGAAAGAAGAAATCAGATGAGAAGAATGGCACCATGAAAGCTTCTTGGAAGGAAAGAGAATCCACCAACAATGTGCAAATAGAGCTTGAACTATGGGCTGCCATAGAAGACGTACACTCATCAGCTCAAACCCCATTTGTTGATTGTTCTTGGATTCTAAATAGTGGAACATCTTGACATATCACTATTAATAAAGATTCGTATAGTTCCCAAAGGGTCTTGAAATGTTTCTTTTTTAGCAGCTACAGGTCAAACTAGGAGACTCTTTAATGTATTGTATGTGCCACAAATCAAGAAGAATCTACTCTTGATTGTTGCAATCATTGATCGTGGCATTGAAGTTTGTGTCATACAAATTGGAGTAAAAGACTTGGCGAAGGCAATACAATGGAAAAGGGAGTAAGATACAATAAGGTTTACAAGGTCTCTACCCTTACAAAAACTACAATATAGGTATAACTTAGTTATGGCATGAGAGATTTGGTACTTTGGGCCATGTCATTTTCTATGGCATTGACATGAATACACTAAATTGTTATTGTGACTTTGATTGGACATGAAAATATGATTCTAGAACATTGATTTCTAGATATTGTTTCTGGAGTGTTTTCTTGGATTAGCACAAGGCAACCAGCCATTGCTCTTTATTTAACAAAAGTGGATTACAAAGCTCCTTGTTTTGTAGCTTGTGAAATAGTTTGGGTTAGGAGAGATCTCATGGACTTAGAGCTCTCGTTAACTCAAAAACAACACTTCAAGATCCTTGTTTTGTAGCTTGTGAAATAGTTTGGGTTAGGAGAGATCTCATGGACTTAGAGATCTCATTAACTCAAAAAAAACACTTCAATGTGACAACCAGAGTTACATAGAATCCTCACTTCCATGCTTACACAAAGCATATTGAGGTTCAATATCATCATGTTTGAGAGATTCTTGAGGATGAGATTGTGGAGCTATGCAGATATCTTCACCAGATGTATTGGGAAGACCAACTACTTTGACACCTTCATTGACTAAGAGTTGGTGCATGGCCAACATAAAGCATCTTTGGGTGTTGATTGAGGGGGGAGTATACTTGCAATGCACACATATCAATTTTTTCCATCATCATATATATATGTTGCACAATTTGTAAGAGCCCCATATGAAGGAGAAGCAAATAATGCACATATATTTGGTGGCTTCTAGCTTATGAACTGATGAGGTCTTTATTTGTGACCATGGATAGTACAGAGCTAATTTGAGAGCTCAACCTTGGGGTCCAAGGCATATTGAGCAGGCCCAACTGAGGGGGTGTAAGGGGCTAACAACATCTGAGGTAGGGGGTCTTGAAGGAGCATTCCTAGAATATTTCTTGCAATACTACAACCATATGACATGCCATGAGTAATATGGATGGTGTCTAGTGGTTGATGGGATTAGTTTCCTTTTGGGTTAATTCAAGATGGCTTTTGAGACATTTAGTAATTGTGCATCAATTTCAAAATTTCAACAAATTACTTTCATCGCTTACCTACTCATCGGCCACCGAATCATTTTCTACCCTACAGTCATTGTCCTTGTGCCTCTCGCCTAGCCCATGTTGGGAGAGAAGGAAATCTTGGTGCTGCAGCTTTTCTATCTAAAGACGCTCTCTATAGCTCTCGGGGGGGGGGGCGGGACACCTAAGAATTTTATGACTATAAGAGTTCGAAAGTTGATCCAAGTCAACACCGGGTTGCTGGCTGTGGAAAAATTGAGAGCGAAAAATTGTCGCACTGCACAATACAACAGCAATTAATTACTTGGTAATGCTATCGACGCACAAAACTTGCTCGAAAATTGGTAACACCGACGAAACTGATACGCAATCAAGACTCAATTGTTGTTAACGACACAATTAAATAATGCTAATGACAGTTTAACAGCTTAAACTCCCATTACAGATCACTCCAGGCCGTTAGCGGCTCCGCAATTCATCAAAAAGAAATAATCAAACTAGGTTGCCTGCTGACGAGGAAATTCCTGTTGTCTCGGTTCCCTCTGCTCTAGACTTTCCAATTTTCCTTCATGCTGGGCTTGCTCCGAGCTCTCAAAAATTGTGTTGCTTGCTATGCCGAAGCTTGGCCTTCTTCTCCGAAGACTGCTTACGAGCCTTGGTTGGTCTCTCCTTGCCTAAGCCGAAAGAGAGAGAGTATCCTCTTGTTTGCCTTGGTTGCAAAGCCCTTGCTTAAGCCGAAAGAGAGAGAGTATCCCCTTGGTTAGCAAAGGCCGAGAGTGAGCCTTGTGCTTTGGTTAGCGAAGGACGATAGCCAGAAAGAGAGAGAACCTCCTCCTCTTTGCTTGCTTTGCCTTGCCGAGATCTGCCTTGGTTAGCGAAGGATGATAGCGAGAAAGAGAGAGAGAGAAAAAATCCCTCCTTTTCCCTTGATGCTCTCCTCCTCTTTTTTTTAATGAACTTATTTTTGCCCTACCCATCACTCATGGTGCCGTGACTGACGTGGCATGGGAATCAAGGTAATGGCGTGGCAGCCCGGTCGTTGCTTCGATGCAAAATCCGCCCAATTCGGTCCCGAAACGGTGCGCCATGGCCCCCTCAGCGTTTTTCGTCTTTGCCACGAGCTCATCCGAGTGCTTCCCTGCTCTGTGCGTCTCTTTGTTTCCTTCCACGCTGCCTGCTCATCGCCTGTTGCTGCACGCTTTCTTTCTTTCCTCCTTTCATTCACACTTAAACAAAAAACCCCTTTCCATAGTGGGCGGGCCGTCTCCCTTTGGTTTCCTTTGGGCGGGCATAGGTTGAGGCGATTGGTCTTGTTTCTTTATTCATAATCATCTCATCGGTGCTCCCTCCGGATAACACAGATAACTGCTCTGCTACAACATTGTGAGTGTGGTCTTAGTTATGGCCCTTGGCCAATATATGATGGGCACCACATTTGGTATACATGGGTCGATTGGGCGGCCAAAATCATTTGGCTTCTTCCTCCAAGAGTCCGTGACTAACAATATCATTGTGAATTTTTTTACCATTTTCCCCGACACAGCCTTCAAGATGTTACTATAGGTGATTGCATTTTGAGAGAGGACCTCGACTTCGTATCTGTTTAAGCCATAGCCGTGCTGGGATTTTTCTGCCATTAGTTTTCTCCAATAACTAATGTTATTGTCGGGCACAACATATCAACCAACGCATTCTTGCATGATGTTCCAAAACTTGGTCGAAGTAAAAAATTCCCAAATGGCACATCGATCGAGCGGACTGGACTGGTATGGAACTGGCCACCGGTGAATCTTTATCGGCCAATATCTTGGCGACCGGGACTCTGATCATTGATCTGAAAAGATGACGCGCCCCAAAAATTGAGCACTTCAGCCCGATGCATTCATTTCAATTCTGTCACCTCAGCTACAGTTTCCCAATCCGGTACGGATCTACAATTGACTTGAACTTCAAACTGCCATAACTTCTTCATCGTAGCTCCAACCAACGAGCCGTAAAGACAAGCCGGTAGAGCACTTCAAGCACTGCAGTTTTAGGTCATAATATCCCATTTGTGCTCACTTCAAGCATACTCATTTTTGGCATCATTAAGGCATGTTTTGGCCCTTTTGGCTGCATTTGACATACAGTCAATATTAAACTTGACCTGTTACTAGGCCTTAATCAGTGCTCATTAATCATGTAAGCTTCAAAAAAACTTGATGTGCATTTTTTTGTCATCTTTCTTTGCATGGGAGCGGAGCTACACGACATCGAACCCCTCTGAACCTGCACAACCTCCAGTCTGTGCCAACCGTACTTATAAAGCATCTTCAAGAGCATCATCAGACTCATCGTCTGATGCATACATAACATTGTCTTCAGGAGGTTGATCTATGTTGAAGTCTCCAATATTAATCTCACCATCTCATTGCGTAAACAACTTAACTCTTTTCCCTGCAATAGGCACCTTGAGCTCAGTGCCATCAAGCTCACACAACTTGTAGGTTGCATTATCATAAACATGAAGTACTACATATGGTCCAAACCATCGTTTAACCATTTTCTGCATAGCAGTGTACTCGTTCTCCAGGCTACTGTCATATACAAGGACCCAATCCCCATCTTTAATAGCACGAGGTCGTAGTCTGTGCTTACCATCAAACGCTATTTTGTTCTTCAACCTTGCTTCCTTAAGCATTACTTTAGCCTATTCAATATCTTCCTGACGCCTCTCAAGTTGGCGAATGCGCAATGCAAGAAAATCTTTTGTAGACATACATTCTTCCCATGGCATTACGGTCCAAGAAATAACCGCTTCCTCTGTAGGCATAATGGGTTTTTGCCCGTACATTAGCTCAAATGGCATAAAACCTGTAACAGAACTATGTGTAGTTCGATTAGCCCATAAAGCAAATGGTAGGAGTTTAGGCCAATCACCAATATGTCCCTGGCATGCCTTTGCTAAAGCTTTAACAATAGGCGGATGCCCTCTTTCACTTTTACCATTACCCTCTGGATTGTATGATGTAGTGAGAGCCAATTTAATGCCCATGCGAGCAAAGAAATCCCGAGCTTCATCTGCATCTAGCTCTATCATCAGTAATTCTACCAACACATCCATACCTGGAAACAAAATCCTCAACCAAGAACTTGCATACGGAACTGGTAGCTTTGGTATGCAATGATCTGCCTTCCACCTGATAGTAAGATCCTCTCTGGCAAGAACAATATACCGCATCTGCCAGACGCCTACTGGCATGGTAATCAGGTCCATCACCCACATGTATTGCATAGCCAGTGGATAGGTGGGATGCAATCCATCTCGATGTCGTACGTTAGAATACTGTTGGCATATTAGGCATGTCTCCACAAACTGAGCCACATCTTTATACATACCTCTCCACCAGTAAAGATCCTTAATCTTGACAAAAGTTACCCAGACCACTCTGTGTCTAGCCCATAAACTTTCATGAAACTCTTTGATAACCTCCTGTTGAGTCGCTTTATCACAAACAACCCGCTGCGGTACTCATTTAGAGCGTTTTGGCTGCTTCCATAATGCCCATCCTTTAGAAAATAGCCGTAAGCTTTCTTCCTGATCTTTTTGTACTCTTGATCCGTCCACCCTTCATGCTTAGTAAGAGTGCTAAGGTAGCGACCAATCAAAATCCATTCTCCTTCATAGAACTCTTTAGAAAATACCTCAAAAGTATGAGCAATATTTCCACAATTTGCATGCAGATAAGAAGACGAATAGAGCTTCAAGCCAACATCATCACTTGTGGTCAGCATCTCTTCTTCATCTTCAAATCTAGCTCTTGATAACATATCTGCAACAGGATTATCTCTACCTGCAATATGACAAAATTCAGGATTAAGAGATTTAATATAGGCTATCCATTGTAGCATAGCAATATCCGGAGTAGAGAAATTTGCAATCATCCCTATCAGTGGCAAGCAATCTGTCTCTACCATGAGTGAAGCTCCAATAAAGTATTATTTATCAGACCTTAGAGCAGTAGCAACGCCCCAAAGTTCTCTCTTAACCTGTGGGTAGCCTCTTTGGCGAGCATTGAGCACTTTTGCTCCAAATCGAACCGCATACCCGTTCCCTTCTTCATCATCTTGACCTATAGCCCATCCAATACCTGTCGGGCTAGTGTCAATTATTAAGATTACTGGCCTTCTGCATTTGTAGTGGACTTTCCTCAAGGTCGGAGCCTCAAGGAGCATCTTCTTTAATTTACTCATAGCTCGTGTGTGAACTTCTTCCCAAACAAATCTTTTACCTTTTCTCAATAGTTGGTAAAGCACTTCTGCAACATGAGCAAAATGTGGCAGCCAAATAAGATAGAATACGCATGCACCCAGAAATCGACAAACTTCAGTAACCGAAGAGCACGTTTCTTTCATCTTTTGAATAGCTTCAACTTTAGCCAGACTTGGCCTTCTTCCTTCTAAATTGCACATGTGCCTTACAATTCAAACCTCTTTGACACCAAAAGTTAATTTTTGCCCTAAAAGTGTTAAGTTAACTTCTTCAAGCCTGGATGAAATAGCATCACAGTCAGCAATATGTTGAGCAACAAACTGTTGGCACCCCTCTGATCTTTTACTTCATCTTTTGAGCCTTCCTCACAGCCCTTAATCGGTAGATCATCAATGAAAGGCACAGTAACATGTGGGATAAAGTCCCTTAATACCTTATTCATGCCGTTCATCATATGAGCTACAAAATTTGTAGCACCCTCTGGTAGAGTGCACATCCTTACCAATCCGAGAGGTGTACGCATCATAGTAAGATCCTTACTCTCCAAAGCTAACTGAAATTGATCATATCCAAAATAAAAATCACCCATAGAGTAAATTAACCTACCTGCAAAAGCCTCAACAAATTCATCCACAATTGGGCCGATACCCACATTGCGGATTGTTACCTTATTAACAGGTTGCATATCCTGTATGAACCTTGAAGTACCATTTTTCTTCAAAACAGTGAACCATCGGTTAGAGTATGTTGCACATGATGGTTCCAAGATTCCCATTTGTATCTTCTCATTAAGAAAATTGATAAGCTTTGGCAAGTGAGCTTTAGGAACTGGAATAGGATGTAAGCTCCATGGCATGTGAGGAACAATGAATATAACCATAGGTGCAACAACACTTGGATCCACACACCCAATCTCACTTGGGTCAAAGGCAAAAGCTTTACCATGTTTTTCGAGCATACCTTGAAAACACTTGATTTCCTCTTCGTTGAGAAAACCATCTTCTCCCACCTTCAGCTGTTGCAATGTCTCTTTAGTGAATTTGTGCCCAATGTTCTTAGGATTTCTGAGCATAGGCTGTCGAGAAGCTTCTGTAATTACTCCATCACTTCCCTCTGGTAGAGGTGTAGCCACAGGTCTCACTTTCTTTGCAACTGTTTTGTACTTCGTCTCTACCTTTGCTTCAACTTCTTTATCCAAGTCATCCTCAATATGCATAAGTGCCTCGTATATGTCCAGCTCTTCGAGTTCCAATTTTAACCTATTCTGCTTGATATCCTAAAGATCTGACATAATATCAACATAAGAGATCTCTTCGAAGATTCCCAAAATCACATCATCCGGTTCTAGCACATCACATCCCTGCAAGTCACTTTGAATGCTTGAAACATATTGTTTCTCCCACTTAGTTAAATCATTAAATTTCCTGTAAAATACTGAACCCTCATATGTCAACCCCAAAAATCCTGAAGAGAAGGTTTCTCTTTGCGAGAACTTCTCCTCACTTGCACCACCATAGTCCCACTTTATAGTGGTACCCCAAGAAAATCCTTAGCAAATCTTTGTTCTTTAAACTCCTTGCGTATCTTTGGCATTGGACGGTCACGTAAACCGTTTTGTTTCTAGCATGATCAACACATACAGTTAGAAATTGAACCGCTTTCTTACCATCTCAGCTTCAAACCCTGGCATAGGCCAAGCCATCATCTAGCACCTTAGTTTCCATCCGCACAGCCGTAATGTAGGGTTGTCGGTAGAATCAATGGGTAGGAGGAATGCTCCTATATAAAAAAGTTTTGCTCGTCACAGACATCCCCAATAGTTACCTTAACATTTGCACATGCACCGTAAAGATCTCCAGGAAGCATGTTGGTAGCTTGAATTGGCCACCCGTGATCCACATCAATAGGCCACTTCCCCTTTTGGTGCAAATTTTTTGCCATGAGATTGATTTCTGAACCATGGTCTATGAGGGCTAAGACCGGCTCCTCAATGTTGCCAAGCTTTACCATTGTTTCTCTCGTTGCTCTTGCCCAATGAGTCCTCGAAAAGTGACTCTTGGGTATAACTTCTTCATCTTCACCGTCATTAAAATGCATATTTCTTACCTTAGGTACAATCGGGCTTAAAACCACTATAGGCTTTGGCTCTTCTTCTTCAAGATCTACTAAATACTCTTCATAATCTTCCAAAATTGCTTCAATGTGATGAACCACTTGGCTTTTAACTGGATCTGACTCTTGATCACATGGTACTTGCCGCTTTGTTTTTATAATGTCGATGATCTCTTCGTGGAACTCACGCTTAGCAATTCCAAGAATATCCCCCAAGGTGAGCTCCACTTTACTATTTAGGATACGTTCTTCAAAAACTTTCTTCAAATCTGTAGCCAGTCCAATATCAGACTTGAGTTTATACGAGGGCCCTTTAGGCTTACCTTGCTTCTTGTCCTTCGGAGCCTCTTCCATAACCACCTCAGGAGCAGGTTTAGGAGCATGCCCTTCTTCTTTCTTGTTGCCGGATCTCGTTGGCCTTTTTGACGCCCCAGCCACCTCTTCATCTCTTTTCCGCTTCTCTTCCACCATAGCTTCATTGGCTTGAGGTTTTGCAATGTAAGCATATACCGAAAGAGAATCCACTAGATCGGTCCACCCAGACGTAGTTTCTCGAATTAAATTCCCCACCTGTCATAACTTTTCGTATGTTACCTTACCTGCTTCTGCTGTCTTTAGAGCATATGGCCACAACTGGCCCTTTGCACCTGTACCATCATCATCTTCCTTACCACAAACTTGCAGGCCATATGTAGCTGCTTCCACAAGGGCAACATTATGTTGTATTTCCTCCACTATCTTCTTCATTCCACCTCTGCCAAAGTTCGAGGGGAGCATTTCCCTTGTTGCCCTGAGATGAATCTTCTTGTCTTTCCAGAAAACCACATTCTTCTTATAAGATTCATCAAACTCATTACACTCTCTCACATACCTGTGGTCTTCACTATCGCACCACATGCATCGATCCCAATTTTTACGTGGTGGCTGCTGCTGCTTAGGTTCAGAAGTAGACGCCTTTGCCGCTAACCCTTTAAATTTAACAGTTTTAAAATTCAAATTCAGTTCTTGAATACCTTTAACCAGATTTTCAAGAATAGGCCCCTCCACTTTGGGTACTGCAGAGGGAGGCTTCTCTTTAGTCTCTTCTTCATCATCATCTAGTACCTCACTTAGGATTTTCTTATCAACTCGCTTCTGTTGTTTTACGATCATGTTCACCACTTCAGTTAATATTTTCCAATATGATGTCAATCCCAATTCTCTCGCTGGATCCTCCAATAATTGCACCAAATTCTTTTGTAGTCGCGGATCAGCAACTTGAACAAGCAATTCCACCTTTTGATCCCTTAAGGAACGTTGTTCTGCTGATGATAGCTGATCAAACTCTCGCAACAATTCTCATGCAGACAAATTTTTACCCTTCTTCTGCACCCACTTCGTAAAACTCTGTCTAGTAACCGTTGAGAATCCTCCAGAAAATATTCCTCTTGCAATGCCTTCTCAAAATCCTGCCAGTTCGGTCCTTCAACCACTTGAATTTCTTTGATCGAGGCCCTAAGTTCTAGCACTCCAATCAAGTGAAATCCTTCCACTGAATCCTGGTCTTCAATACCATTATCTTCCATAGACTAATGGACATGAAGCATGGATCATATTGGCTCACCAATATGAGATACACAATCACACCAAAATTTGAAATTTGAAAAACCAGCTTTCTATTAAGAAACTTGCTATTGTCAATAAGGTTGAGTCCTTTATTAATAAAATTAAGGATGTATGAGATCAATTAGATGTTATTGGTGTGTTCATTTATTCAAAAGAGCTAGCTTGGTGTTTCATTTTGCATACTTTCAGCTAAATATGATGGTCTTGTTACAACACTCAACATTGAGGTTCATCCAACCCCTCTTACATTTGAAGAACTGAGTGCAATATTTCTTGGAGAGGAGGTATGATTCAAGACTAGCGATGGTGGTGGTGATGCTACTTTCATGGGGCCAACACAAAAAGAAAGGGGGATTCGTAATACATCATACCTCTAAGAGAATCCCAAGAATACGAAATTTATAGGTAGCTATTTTCATTGTGATAAGAAATGTCACGTTGTTAAAGATCACAGAAAGAAGAAAGCAGATGAGAAGAATGGCACCATGAAAGCTTCTTGGAAGGAAAGAGAATCCACCAACAATGCCAAAATAGAGCTTGAACTATGGGCTACCATAGAAGAGGTATGCTCATCAGCTCAAACCCCATTTGTTGATGGTTCTTGCATTCTAAATAGTGGAACATCTTGACATATCACTATTAATAAAGATTCGTATAGTTCCCAAAGGGTCTTGAAATTTTTCTTTCTTAGCAGCTACAGGTCAAACTAGGAAACTCTTTAATGTGTTGTATGTGCCACAAATTAAGAAGAATCTACTCTTGATTGTTGCAATCACTGATCGTGGCATTGAAGTTTGTGTCATACAAATTGGAGTAAAAGACTTGGTGAAGGCAATACAATGGAAAAGGGAGTAAGATACAATAAGGTTTACAAGGTCTCTACACTTACAGTAACTACAATATAGGTATAACTTAGTTATGGCATGAGAGATTTGGTACTTTGGGCCATGGCATTTTCTATGGCATTGACATGAATACACTAAAGTGTTATTGTGACTTTGATTGGACATGAAAATATGATTCTAGAACGTTGATTTCTAGATATTTTTTTTGGAGTGTTTTCTTGGATTAGCACAAGGCAGCAAGCCATTGCTCTTTATTTAACAAAAGTGGAGTACAAAGTTCCTTGTTTTGTAACTTGTGAAATAGTTTGGGTTAGGAGAGATCTCATGGACTTAGAGCTCTCATTAACTCAAAAACAACACTTCAAGCTCCTCGTTTTGTAGCTTGTGAAATAGTTTGGGTTAGGAGATATCTCATGGACTTAGAGCTCTCATTAACTCAAAAACAACACTTCAATGTGACAACCATAGTTACATCAGCATCCTTGCTTCCATGCATCCACAAAGCATATTGAGATTCAATATCATCATGTTTGAGAGATTCTTGAGGATGAGATTGTGGAGCTAGAGTATTGTCCTACTGAAGATAGCTATGCAGATATCTTCACCAGAGTTATTGGGAAGACCAACTACTTTGACACCTTCATTGACTAAGAGTTGGTGCATGGCCAACATAAAGCATCTTTGGGTGTTGATTGAGGGGGGAGTATACCTGCAATGCACACATATCAATTTTTTCCATCATCATATATATATGTTGCACAATTTGTAAGAGCCCCATATGAAGGAGAAGCAAATAATGCACATATATTTGGTGGCTTCTAGCTTATGAACTGATGAGGTCTTTATTTGTGACCATGGCCAGTACAGAGCTAATTTGAGAGCTCAACCTTGGGGTCCAAGGCATATTGAGCAGGTCCAACTGAGGGGGTGTAAGGGGCTAACAACATCTGAGGTAGGGGGTCTTGAAGGAGCATTCCTAGAATATTTCTTGCAATACTACAACCATATGACATGCCATTAGTAATCGTGCATCAATTTCAAAATTTCAATAAGTTACTTTCATCGCTTACCTACTCATCGTCCAGCGAATTGTTTTCTACCCTATAGTCACTGTCCTTGTGCCTCTTGCCTAGCCCATGTTGGGAGAGAAGGAAATCTTGGTGCTGCAGCTTTTCTATCTAAAGAGGCACTCTATAGCTCTCGGGGGGGGGGGGGCACACCTAAGAATTTTAAGACTATACGTGAGTGCAAGAAAAGGGATTATTATAAAATTTCAAATTTTTTTTCACATTTTCACGTTAAGAGGGGTGTCGTTGTCGGGGGATAAGTGTTCGAAACATGAGCCAGGTCAGCACTGGGCTGCTGGCTGTGGAAAAATTGAGAGTGAAAAATTGTCGCACCGCATAATACAACAGCAATTAATTACTTGGTAATGCTATCGACGCACAAAACTTGCTGAACAATTGGTAACACCGACGAAACTGATACGCAATCAAGAAGAAGTTTCGTTAAGGACACCATTAAATAATGCTAATGAAAATTTAGGAGCTTAAAATCCCATTACAGATCACTCCGGGCCGTTAGCGGCTCTGCAATTCATCAAAAAGAAATAATCAAACTAGGTTGCCTGTTGACGAGGAAATTCCTGTTGTCTCGGTTCCATCTGTTTAATTTGTCTTCAAACACTATCTTGCCTTTTCTTTAGCTCTAGACTTTCCAATTTCCCTTCATGCTTGGCTTGCTCCGAGCTCTCAAAACTTGTGTTGCTTGCCATGCCGAATCTTGGCCTTCTTCTCCGAAGACTACTTACGAGCCTTGGTTGGTCTCTCCTTGCCTAAGCCGAAAGAGAGAGAGTATCCCCTTGTTTGCCTTGGTTGCAAAGCCCTTGCTTAAGCCGAAAGAGAGAGAGTATCCCCTTGGTTAGCAAAGGCCGAGAGCAAGCCTTGTGCTTTGGTTAGCGAAGGACGATAGCGAGAAAGAGAGAGAACCTCCTCCTCTTTTCTTGCTCCGCCTTGCCGAGATCTGCCTTGGTTAGCGAAGGATGATAGAGAGAAAGAGAGAGAGAGAAAAAAATCCCTCCTTTTCCCCTGACGCTCTCCTCCTCTTTTTTTTTATAAACTTATTTTTTCCCTACCCATAAGTCACGGCGCCGTGACTATCGTGGTGCGGGAATCAAGGTAATGATGTGGCAGCCCGGCCGTTGCTTCGATGCAAATCCGCCTAATTCAGTCCCAAAACGGTGCGCCATGGCCCCCTCAGTGTTTTTTCGTCTCTGCCACGAGCTCGTCCGAGCGCTTCCCCGCCCTGTGCGTCTCTTTGTTTGCTTCCACTCTGCCTGCTCCTCGCTTACTGCTGCACGCTTTCTTTGTTTCCTCCTTTGATTCACACTTAAATAAAAAACCCCTTTCCATAGTGGGCGGGGGGCCTCCCTTTGGTTGCCTTTGGGCGGCCATAGGTTAAGTCCATTAGGCTTCTTTCTTTATTCATAATCATCTCATTGGTGCTCCCTCCGGATAACACAGAGAACTGCTCTGCTACAACATTGTGAGTGTTCTTAGTTATGGCCCTTGGCCAATATTTGATGGGCACCACATTTGGTATGCATGGGTCGATTGGGCGGCCAAAATCATTTGGCTTCTTCCTCCAAGAGTCCTTGACTAACAATATCATTGTGAATTTTTTTACCATTTTCCCCGACACAGCCTTCAAGATGTTACTATAGGTGATTGCATTTTGAGAGAGAACCTCGACTTCGTATCTGTTTAAGCCATAGCCGTGTTGGGATTTTCCTGCCATTAGCAATCTCCAATAACTAATATTATTGTCAGGCACAACATATCAACCAACGCATTCTTGCATGATGTTCCAAAACTTGGTCGAAGTCAAAAATTCCCAAATGGCACATCGATCGAGCGGGCTGGGCTGGTACGGAACCGGCCCCCGGTGAATCTTTATCGGCCAATATCTTGGCGATTGGGACTCCAATCACTGATCTGAAAAGACCGATGCGCCCCAAAAATTGAGCACTTCAGCTTGATGCATTCATTTCAATTTTGTCACCTTAGATGCTGTTGCCCACTCCGATACGGATCTACAATCCACTTGAACTTCAAACTGCCATAACTTCTTCATCGTAGCTCCAATCAACGAGCCGTAAAGACAGTCTGATAGAGCACTTCAAGCACTGCATTTTTAGGTCATAATATCCCATTTGTGCTCATTTCAAGCATACTTATTTTTGGCATCATTAAGGCATGTTTTGGCCCTTTCTGCCGCATTTGACATACATTCAGCATTAGACTTGATATGTTACCAGGCCTTAATCACTGCTCATTAATCATGTAAACTTCAAACACACTTGATGTGAATTTTTTTGGCATCTTTCTTTGCATGGGAGCGAAGCTGCACGACATCGTAAAATGAAATTGGGAAAAAAAATAACAAATTGAGTAGGAAAAGGGTGTATTTTATTTGTCAAAAATTCACACATAAGGAGTTTTTAAAATAGTCCTTGAATGCACATGATAAACACAATTTATACATAGTGACCCCCTGGAGCTTTAGCTATTTGTGATGGCACTTTTGATAGTACAAGGGTAACAAACGACAACTCGAGCATCATACATGAATCAAAAGAACACTTGGGTATAAACAAGGTAATTTGGTGCACCTTTGCCATCCCATGACCTACTCGTCCCAAAGAGAAATAAGTATTTTCCTTGCATGCCTTCTGGATGCACAACCGCTAGGTGTTGTTACAAATGGTCCATGCAAATGATGATGATGATGTGGTGCATGGGATCTTTCTTATTGACCCTTGTAGACTTTCCATTTTCATTATTCTCTTTGAAGCCTCACTACCTTTGAAGATTTTTCATTATTCTCTTTTGGCATCTCCATGCTTTTGCAAGGTTTCCCATTTTTAAAAAAATTGTGTGGACCTACTAGATGCTTGCTTGATTGAAAATTTGGAAAATGCTGTGTATTTTTTAGAATAGGTTCTTTGTGTACAGTGTCAATAAATGTTCATGATGAATGTAGTATAGAGTCTATGGAACAGGTGCGATACTTTGACAATGGTGCAACCAAGCACATTATATTTTTTTCATGATTTGCTACTTGTTTTGAGACAATTCGTACATGGAATAATGTCACATGTGCAAGCAAGGCTTCTCATCGAATTAAGGGCTTGGTAAGATAGCAAATGATAGTTCTTTCAGTGATGCAACTTGTCTATCTAAAGAGGCTCTCTCTAGCTATTGATGATGGCACTTTGGATGCTACAATGGTAACCATTGATAACTTGAGCAACATGGAGAAAGCAAAAGAACACCACGTATAAGTAGGGTAGGGTAGCTATGCCTTTTCCATCCCATGCCCCTCCCATAAAAAATAGAGAGAATGATTTTGATTGCATGCCTATTGGATGCACATTGGCTAGGTGTTATTAATAATGGTGCATGCAGATGATGATGTGGCTCACGTGTTGTCCCTTCTCAACCTTTGAAGACTTTCCATTTTCATCATTCTCTTTGAAGACTCACTGTGTTTGAAGATTTTCTTTTGGAATCGCAATTCTTTTGAAAGGTTTCTCCTTTTTCTTTCCAAAATTGTGGGGACCTATCAGACGCTTCTTCAAATGAAAATTTGGAAAATGCTATTGACAAGCGCAGGCACAAAACGAACCCTAGCGACCTCTATGCCAGGACCGTGCACGCAGAACTCGGCACGGGGAGTGAACAAGGGGGGCACCACCTAGATTTTAGCAATAGGACGCGGACAATAGCGATTCAAATAACATTAACACAACACACCGCACACACACACACACACACACACACACACACACACACACACAGAGAGAGAGAGAGAGAGAGAGAGAGAGAGCCCATAGTGCATTCTCTAGGGAAATTTCATGTGTGCAGAGATCCTACTCCTCTGCATAATGACCCTTGGAGTTAGTGTATATGCATGACCTCTCTTTCAAGTGTGTTGACTCCCCATAGTGACCTCTCAGTGATCTTTTATAAGTGCAAGCTACTTAGTTTAATACAGAATAACTAGGTTTAGGGCCCTACGTTAGAGAGACAAAGCAGGTAGCCAGGTCCCGAATGGTTGACTAGTGCTTTGTTTTGGGAGAAATAAGAAAATGATATTCTCCTAGGTAGGCCTTTGTGACCATCACCTAGAGAGAGGTGGGATATACAAATGGTTTTTTACAAAGTTTGGCTTGGAAAACGGAAAATAATTACCCTACAGCTATTATTAAGAAAGTGCGTCGTGGATGAGATGACGGAAAATCGCAGGCTTGATTGGTGCGTTGGTGTAGAGCGCTCATCCATTTTGGTGCCAGTTAGGACATGCTTTCAGCCTCATTCTTTGATTCGTTGTTGCCATCGCGTGTTTTTGGTCCTTCTTTGTTTGTCGATGCGTCGATATCCGTTTTCTTTGCTTCTTTTTCCTTCTTGTGCGTGCCGTGTGTGTGCGTTGTTTGTGCGTATGCTTATGCTTGTAGTGTATGTATGTGTGTGTACATGTATGTGTTTGTGAGTGTGAGTGTGTGTTTGTGGAGAGAGAGAGAGAGAGAGAGAGAGAGAGAGAGAGAGATGGAGAGAGAGGTCTGAGGATGAGTGTGTGTGTGTGTGTGTGTGTATGGAAAAAGAGAGTGAGAAATATATTTGCATTGATTGTGCTGACACACACACACACACACACACACACACACACACACAGAGTGGCGGCCCCTCTGTGCGCGCAAGGACAAGGAGGGGGGTTGGTGGCAGCAACCTGCAACAATAGAAAATTCTGTTTATTATATTTTTTAACTTATAATGCTCCCCTTCTTCGGGTTATTACCCACGGTTAAGGCCTTCAAAAATCGGCTATCATTAGCCCTCTCCTTCTAGCTAGAGGCATTCATGCCTCCAGCTCTGCTTCTGATTCTCTAGGGGTAGAGTTGGAGGGTTCTCCCTCCTCTGGAATATCTACCATGAACTCTGGATCAAACCTTAAAAGAAGTACCTTTTGAGCCTCCATCCATTGACTCTGGTCTTGTGAATTTGACCATCTGCTTTTATCAATTTGTAGCTTCCATTGGCATATCGCCTTTTGACAATGAATGGCCCTTCCCATCTGCGTTGAAACTTCTTATCTTTCCTAGTGTCCAATCTGTTGTCGTATCTCAATACTAACATGCCTTTATTCATACCTTTTTCCTTACGCCCTTGATTGAATGTGAGCCGGCGTCATTCTACTTGCGCAGCATAGTAGTTGATGGCATCTTCCATGTCTAGCTGAAGCCTTTCTAGATCCAAGCATTTCTGTAATTGGCTAGCCATGACTCGCTAGCTGGCTATTTGCACCTCAATGGGTAAAATGGCCTCTTTTCCATATACCGGATGGAAAGTGATGAAACCTAGTCATGTACGGAATGTCGTGCGGTAGGCCCAAAGAGCGGCCATGAGATGCTTATCCCCATCAATGGTGTGGTTATTCACCTGTTTTGTGATGATTTTACAGATCATGTCGTTTACCTTTTCCATTAGACCATTGCATTGTGGATAGTATAGAGTTGAATGTCAACATGTGATGCCTAGATTTTTCATCAGTTCTCCCACCAAGTCGCCTCTGAAACCTGGCCCTCTATCAGATATTATCTCAGAGGTGTGCCAAAGCGGCAACAGATGTGCTCAAATATGAACTTCACCACTTCTTGGGCTGTAATGCGTGTGGTGGTTGCTGCTTCCTCCCATTGGGTCATGTAGTCTAACCAACGAGAATGTACAGTTTACTTGACTAGGCCCTTGGTAAAGGACCAACTGCATCTATTCCCCACTTCTCAAATGAGCCATATGAGATGATAGAAGTCTATGGCTCATAGGTTAGCGTTTGATCACTGGATACTTGACAAGCTGTGCATTTTTTACACCAATGATGCACATCCCTCTTCATATTAGGCCAAGAGAATCCTACGTGTAGAATCTTCTTACTAGTAATATCTAGAGCAAAGTGGTAACCACAAACACCATCATGGCAACTTGAGATCACCTTCGTGATTTCTATAGAGATTGGGACTCGTCTGAGAATCTGGTCTTTGCCCTTGCAGTACAAGGTGTTGTTTAAGGTGGTGTCTTGTTGCCTTTCAGACAAGCCATTGTTTTTGGTCATTGGTATACCCTTCATGAAATTCTCCTGTATCTAAGAAGCTGATGATATCAGGCACAACATCGCTACCCTGAAATAGGGCTAGCTTCAATTTGATTGCTCCTATGGGAACATCTCGTATTTTATCCTTGGCTAGAGCATCTACTTCTTGATTTTCTGCCCTAGGGACATGAAATATCTGCACTGCTTCAAACTTTCTTAAAAGATCCTTAACTTGGCATAATTGCCAAGAAAAACTTGATTTTTACAAACCCAAGTGCCATTTATCTGCTTTATCAAGAGCATGGCATCCCCAAACACATTTAGGCGCTTAACCCCTTGCAAAACACATTGTTCTAATCCAAGAATTAGGGCCACATACTCTGATTCATTGTTGGAGTGGGAGTGTAGTAATTGTCCAATAGAGAAGACCTTGTCCCTTTGCTCATTGAAAATGACAATGCCAGCTGTAGCCTGGTCCACTCTCCTTTTGTAAGATCCATCAAAGAAAAGAGAGTGAGCTCCTTCTAACTTAGGAGCTTCCACCATTGGTGTCACTCCTTTGCCTTCTGTGTTGACCTTTAGCTTCTTCTCATAGTGATGATGAGTAAGAATACATGCTAGACTAGCTCTGGTGGAGTTCTCCACTTGCATACTGTAATCAAACTCTTGTAATCTAACGAGCCACTTAGAGATCCTAGATGAGACATCCATGTTTTGCATTACATACGAAAAGACTTCTTACATTGTTAGAATTACAAAGGGCCTAGGCAATAGATAAGAGCATAACTTTGTAGTGGCAAACATTAATGCAAGCACCATGTGCTCTACTATGGTGAATCCTTTTTCTGATGGGGTCATGACACGACTAGAGAAGTAGATATGAAGCATGAAAGAGGTTTGGGGGTCCTTCTGCATTAGTACGGCCCCAAGTGTATCACTTCCTACACTGGGGTTAACATAAAATGGCTCGTACAATCTAGGGGATGCAATGGTGGGAAGTGAAGCCAGGATCTATTTCACTTAATTGTTGCTCATTTTCTTCACTCCATAGGAAGACATCTCTATGGGTGACTTGTTGTAAATGGAGAATCACATGAGAGAGCAAGTGAATGAACCTACTCAAATACCTTACCTTCTGAAGGAAAGAGACCAATTTCTTAGCTGCTATGGGTGATGACAAAGATAATCAAGCTTGAACCTTGCTTTGGTCAGTCTCAATTCCTTTGGATGAAATTACATGGCCGAGAAGAGTGACCTTGATTTCACCAATGTGACACTTATCTATGTTAAGTTGGTCACCCAAGGCCTACAGCCTAGCCAGGCCATCATAGACCTTTCTCAAATGGATAGAGCGAGAGCTGTAGATGCAGAAATCATCTATGAAAATCCATATTGACTTACCAAAGTATGGTTGGAAGACAAAAGTTACATAGCATTAAAATGTGGCCACAACATTGGTGAGGACAAAAGGCATCACTTTGTAAGAAAAACATCCCCTGAGGGTTGTCTTTTTCTGGTCTTCTTTTGCAATGCTAATCTAGAAGTAGCCTGAGTAGCCATCACATACTCTGTAGCGCTCATGACGTGCTACCTCATTGAGAATCTCGTCTTGGAATGGGAGGGGAAAATGATCCCTCTTTTTTGCTACATTGAGAGGTTTGTAGTCTACACAAACTCTCCATTTATCATTCTTCTTTGGCGTGACCACCACTGGAGAGACCCACTCTAAGTCTTCAACGGGGTAGATGAAACTTGAATGTAGCAAATTCCTTACCTCTTTGAGCAATGCCTCTTTCTGAACTACCCAAGCCTTATGAGCTTTTGCATCATAGGCTTACTTCCTTCCTTGAGTATTATGTGGTGTCGCACCACTATGATCCCATGATCTTGTCATAACCATCAATGAAAAGTGTGGTGAAGTTACCTAGCATAGAGATGTACTCTTCTCTCTCTTCACTAGCTAACTCATTGGAGAGTATCCAATGTAACTTACTTGTATCCACCAAGGGTTGCATACCTGATGGTTCCTCATGGTTCTTTGGTGGGGTATCAGACTGTGTCAATCTCTTTCGATCTCTAAGGATGACTCCCATCACTTCGATGCTAATGTCTCTCTCTTTAGTTGTTTTTGTTTCTTCTCCCGAGGTGCTCAAAGAGTCACTGGTAAATTCATCTTTTGATATCTCCAAGATTATGTTGCATTGCTTCCAAGTCTTCATGTTGTAGAATATGGGCTTCCCTTTAGCATTCTTCATCTGGATCATTCCGGTACTCCAGTACTGCTTTGCCTCCATAGCCATGGGCCATGGTCTTTTGAGAATGATAGGGTAGCCCTCCCATTTTGTGTGGCATGACAAAAGTCTCTACCTCCACTTCCGTGTTGAATGCCTTCACCTTGATTGAGTTCACTATGCCTATGCACTTCACTTTGACGTTATTTGCCATTTCATCTTGGCAGGGTGCCAGCCTACTTACTTCTAGGCCTAGATGGTGCATCATTTTCTTAATCATGACGCATATTTGTGTGCCACCATCTATGTATATGTTTAAGATGCATTGCCCCTTGATGTGGGCATCCATGATAGGTAAGGTGTTGTCAAGATTCCTCCCAAAGATAGCCCCAGCTATCCTTGGTCTTAACTTTCTAGTACTTACCATCTTTGTCCATTATCTCCTCATTCTTGGTGCAAGATGGAGTAATTGGGGCCAGGTTATTTTTGGACCCTGCATCAAAACAGCTTGAACTAGGTCATATGGTTTAACATACTCACCCAGCAAAAAAATCCACGATGTTGATCTTCCGTTGAGGCTTAGACGCATGCTGGCTAGGCTCTCCTTTTCCTTTCATCTTTTCGTGCCTTTGCGAGGCCTCTTCGTACCTAGCATGCTTCACTTCCATGGCATCCACTTATTCTACTTTTCCTTTTCCTTTGTCCTTCTCTTTCACACGATCTTCTACCTTCGTCTTTCCCTTAGCTTCAAGACTGATGACACTCACTACTTGGTTTCTAGAAAGTGGTGGAGGTAGAGGTGGAATTAGAGGTTGCGATGGTAGTGGTGGTTGTACGGGTGGTCGAGGGATTTGGATCGATGGAATCGGCTTTGGTTGCATGGGTGGTGTTGGCCTCGCCCTTGGTGGATATATTTGATTCTGCCTTACTCCCCTATTGAAGTTCTACCTTCTTGGATGAGGACAATAGTACATTCCATGGACGTCCTCTACACAGTTGTGACAATGGTAGTCTTGATTCTGTCTTCGTTGCCCTTTGTTGAGTATGGAGCCTGATTTACCCTTGTAATTTTTTGTCGTAAAAGCGCACATTTCTAAGGCCCCCATTATGAGGAGAAGCCATCGTGCGTGAAGGAAAATCACTCATCGGAAACCAAAATTTTCACGGACAAGAATTAGGGGCACCTTTAAAGGCCTCGGGGGCGGAGACCCCCTGAGACTTTTTTTTTCGCCGGAATATTCTTTTGCGCCGGAATATTATGGCCGGACGGCGGCCGGAAAGTGGTCGGAAAACAACCGGTCGGTTGGCCGGTGGCCGGTAGTCAATGGCCGATGGCCGGTGGTCAGAAGTCAATGGCCGGTGGCCGGTGGTCGGAAGTCAATGGCCGGTGGCCGGTGGCCGAATTCAAAAGCGGACTTGTCTTCTCAAGGGCGGCCACACATGGGCGGATTGGAGGGTCCGATTTGGACTTATTCGCACAAGGGCGGCTACACATGGCTGTCTCTCATAAGAGAGGGCAGCCCTTTTGGCCTATAAAAGGAGGCCATTTCTACACACATTTCATAGTGTGAAGTTGATGCAACAAGGTGAGTGTGAGGTGGTGAGAGTGAAGCAAGGCGGGAGCTCCATTAAGGGTATAATCCCTTTGTAAACTACTTCTTGTTTTGAAGTACTAAAGCCATTGAGTGGCTGCTTTCCCGTGGACGTAGCCTACATTGGGTGAACCACATATATCGTGTGTACTCTCTCTCTCTCTCTCTCTCTCTCTACTCTATAATCTCGTGTATATAAATCTGTCTCTCTCCATTAAGTAATCTACTCAATTATCTATTTAGCTACGTCTTATTTCCTAACAACTGGTATCAGAGCAAGGTTTGCTCGTAGCTAAATTATCTCAAGGAAAGGATTCCTTGAATTGAGTGGGAGTTATGGCGGAGGAAGGGAAGCTCAAGATTGAGAAGTTCAACGGCAAAAACTACCAACATTGGAAGATGCACATTGAAGACTATCTCTACCAGAAGGACCTCTATTTGCCACTAGGCGGTCTTGCGAAGAATCCCGCAACAATGGCAGATGAAGCATGGATTGTCCTTGATCGAAAGGCACTGGGAACAATCAAGTTAAGCTTGGCGTCAACGGTGGCCTTCAATGTTTCGGAGATGAAGACCACGGAGGACTTGATGAAGTCACTTGACAACTTCTACGAGAAACCATCGGCATCCAATAAGGTATTTCTTATGAAGCGCTTGTTCAATCTAAAGATGGCAGAGAATGGTTCAGTTTCAGAACACCTAAATGACTTTAACACAAACATAAGTCAACTTCGATCAGTGAAAATCAGTTTCGATGACGAAGTGCGAGCCCTCCTTATACTATCATCTCTACTGGATAGTTGGGACAGTCTTGTGATGGCTGTAAGTAATTCTATCTCTGGCACAAATACTCTTAAGTTTGATGATGTTGTGGGTGTTCTCCTAAGCGAGGAAATGCGAAGGAGAAGCACAGGAGAATCATCAAGTGCTGCACTATCAGTGGAAACAAGAGGAAGGCTTAAGGTGAGGTTCAAAAACCAAAAGGGTCGTGATCGCTCAAGGCGGAGCAAGTCACGCACAAAGTCAGTTCTTGAATGTTGGAATTGCGGCAAGAAGGGCCACGTCAAGAAGGATTGCTGGTCCAAGAAGAAGAAGGAGACAGAGTCTCAAGACAACAAGCCAACATCGGAGGCCAATGTGGCAGGTAAAGTAGAGCAAGATGCTCTAATTCTCTCATTAGACAATGTGTCTAATTCCTGGATAGTAGATTCCAGGGCTTCATTCCATGCGACACCACACAAGCAACATTTCCAAGACTACACCAAAGGTAATTTTGGGTATGTATACTTGGGAGATGATGAAGCTTGTGAGATTGTCGGCAAAGGTACAGTTTCTGTCAAAACTGCTAACAGAAATGAATGGAAGCTTAAATATGTTAGGCATGTTCCTTCTCTTCGCAAAAATTTGATCTCTACAGGACAATTGGACGATGAAGGTCACAACATTGCATTCGGAAACAAACGGTGGAAGATCTCAAAGGGATCTTTGGTGGTTGTCAAGGGTGAAAAAGTCGGTACACTTTACTTGGGTACTATTAACACGCAACCTTCAGCTTGTGCAGCAACTACAGAAGTTGACAGTGCGGTGTGGCACTACCGACTTGGGCATATTAGTGCCAAAGGAATGCAAATCCTTCAAAAAAAGAAGCTTCTACCAGGTTTGAAAGAAGTGGACTTAGAGTTCTGTGAAGATTGTGTTTATGGTAAACAAAAGAGGGTAAAATTTCAAAAATCAGGAAATGAAAGAAAAAATAAAAAACTTGAGCTGGTTCATTCTGATGTTTGGGGTCCTGCAAGTACACCATCACTTGGTGGCTCATTGTACTATGTAACATTCATAGACGATGCGACTAGAAAAACATGGGTTTATGTCATGAAGAATAAATCCGATGTATTTTCCATATTTCAAAGGTGGAAAGCCTTTGTGGAGAATGAAACAGGTACCAAGGTTAAATGCCTTAGATCCGACAATGGAGGCGAATATTGCAGCCAAGCTTTTGAAAGCTTTTGTGCTAGCAATGTCATTCGGAGGCAAAGGACAACCCCAAGGAAACCTCAACAAAATGGGATTTCGGAAAGGATGAACAGGACAATCATGGAACGAGCACGAAGCATGCGGCTACATGCAGGCCTACCGCTTGAGCTTTGGGCGGAAGCTGTAAGTACGTCTGTGTACTTAATCAATCGGTAACCCTCAACGGCATTGGATGGGGGAGTTCCAGAAGAGGCATGGACAGGTAAACCGGTGAATTATGCATTTCTCAAAGTGTTTGGGTGTGAGGCTTTCATGCACATAGATAGAAGCCTAAGATCAAAGTTAGATGCAAAGTCCAAAAAGTGTTTCTTCATTGGCTATGGAGAAGGAGACTTTGGGTATCGCCTATGGAATTCTGAAGATGGTAAAATCTTAAGGAGTAGGGATGTAATTTTTAACGAACAAAATATGTACAAAGATTACTTGGAAAGAAAACAAACAAAAGAAACAGGTGATGAGTACATGGAGGTTGAGGACGGTGAAGACGCAAGGACTGCAAACGGTGACAATGTGCAACAACGTCAACCAAATGAGGAGCCTCAACCTATTCCCCTAAGATCTACAAGAGCAAGTAGACCTCCAGAAAGGTTTGTTCCTTCCTTCAACCATCTCTTGATCTCAGATTCTGGAGAGCCGGAATCATATGAAGAAGCTATGCAACATGAATCCAAAGAAGAATGGACGAAGAGCATGCAAGTGGAGATGGACTCACTACATCGCAACCAAACATGGGAGTTTGTTGAGTTGCCTATGTTGAGCTTCTGTTGAGCTTATATAGAGAAGCCATATATTGAGTAGCTTCACATATAAGCTCAACAGCCTAAAGGTAAGTGGGAACTTCAAAACAAATGGGTGTACAAGCTAAAGGAAGAAGAAGGTGGGAAGAAAAGGTACAAGTCTAGGCTTGTGGCAAAAGGTTTTTCTCAAAAGAAAGGTATTGACTTCAATGAAATATTTTCTCCTGTTGTAAAAATGAACTCAATTAGGATTGTCTTAAGCCTTTGTGGCTACTCATGATCTAAATCTCGAGCAAATGGATGTAAATACGGCATTCCCTCACGGTGACTTAGAGGAGGAAATCTACATGCTTCAACCAAAGGGGTATGAAGTAAAAGGTAAGGAGAAAATGGTTTGCAGATTAAAGAAGAGATTGTATGGTTTAAAGCAAGCATCAAGACAATGGTACTTGAAGTTTGATCGATGGATGTTGGATCATGGATTCACAAGATGGAACTCGGATCACTGCGTCTATACGGAGAATTTGGGAGATGGGAAATTCATCATCCTAATGTTGTATGTTGATGACATGTTGATTGCAAGTGCTAACATGCAGGACATCAAAGACCTAAAAGAGGAGCTGTCCAAATCTTTAGGTGCTGCAAAGAGGATACTTGGTATGAAAATATCAAGGGACGGGACGAAGAAGACAATAAAGCTATCTCAAGAAGATTACATCAAGAAGGTACTAGAAAGGTTTGCAATGCAAAATGCAAAACCAGTTTCTACACCTTTGGCTGGTCATTTTAAACTAACGAAGGATATGTGTCCAAAGACACAAGAGGAGATAGCCTATATGTCTAAAGTTCCATATGCTGCAGCGGTAGGTTCTCTAATGTATGCTATGGTCTGGACAAGGCCAGACATTGCACATGCAGTGGGAGTTGTGAGTAGGTTCATGGACAACCCAGGTAAAGAGCATTGGAAAGCTGTGAAGTGGATACTTAGGTATCTAAAAGGGACAACAACAAATGCTTTGTATTTTGGAGGAACTGATATTTTTCTAGAAGGGTATGCTGATGCAGATATGGCAGGTGACAAAGATACTCGAAGGAGCACTACTAGCTATGTGTTCACGGTTGGAGGCACGACAGTAAGCTGGGCTTCAAAGCTGCAGAAAGTGGTTTCACTTTCTACTACGGAAGCAGAGTATGTAGCAATGACGGAGGCAAGCAAAGAAATTCTGTGGCTTCACAGATTCATAGAAGAGCTTGGATTCAAACAAGACAATTGTGTCTTGTACAGTGATAGCCAAAGCGCTATCCATCTTGCGAAGAACTCAGCCTTTCATTCAAGGACAAAGCACATTGAGGTGAGATATCACTTCATACGCACTCTTTTGGAAGAGGGACAACTAAAGCTAGGAAAGGTGCATACAAGTGAAAATCCTGCAGACATATTTACAAAGGTGGTCAACAAGGAGAAGTTGAGCTTTTGCTCATCTTCAATCGGCATTCAAAAATAAGAAGCCAGAATGGAAAGCAGTCACAATTTTGGTTTGGAGATCAGTCTCCAAGTGGGAGATTGTTAAGTATGGAGCCTACTTTACCCTTGTAATTTTCTGTGGTAAAAGCGCACATTTGTAAGGCCCCCATTATGAGGAGAAGCCATCGTGCGTGAAGGAAAATCACTCACCGGAAACCAAAATTTTCACGGATAAGAATTAGGGGCAACTTTAAAGGCCTCGGGGGCGGAGGCCCCCTGAGACTTTTTTTTTCTCCGGAGTATTCTTTTTTGCCGGAATATTATGGCCAGACGGCGGCCGGAAAGTGGTCGGAAAACAACCGGTCGGTTGGCCGGTGGCCGGTAGTCAATGGCCGATGGCCGGTGGTTGGAAGTCAATGGCCGGTGGCCGGTGGCCGAATTCAAAAGCGGACTTGTCTTCTCAAGGGCGGCCACACATGGGCGGATTGGAGGGTCCGATTTGGACTTATTCGCACAAGGGCGGCTACACATGGCTGTCTCTCATAAGAGAGGGCAGCCCTTTTGGCCTATAAAAGAAGGCCATTTCTACACACATTTCATAGTGTGAAGTTGATGCAACAAGGTGAGTGTGAGGTGGTGAGAGTGAAGCAAGGCGGGAGCTCCATTAAGGGTATAATCCCTTTGTAAACTACTTCTTGTTTTGAAGTACTAAAGCCATTGAGTGGCTGCTTTCCCGTGGACGTAGCCCACATTGGGTGAACCACGTATATCGTGTGTACTCTCTCTCTCTCTCTCTCTCTACTCTATAATCTCGTGTATATAAATCTGTCTCTCTCCATTAAGTAATCTACTCAATTATCTATTTAGCTACGTCTTATTTCCTAACACCCTCTTCCTTGCTCTGGATTTCTGGTAGGTGCATGCCCTTGCTGCACCAGATGTACTGAAAGATTCTCTAACTGGTTGGTGATTCGGTTGAGCAGGTCTTATTGATCTTCAGGCGGTTCCTGTGGCGGATGACTCCTCTAGACGGCTGTTGCAAATGCGGCTAGGTGTGGTTGGGACCTACCCAGTTCCTCTTCCTCGGTAGTCTTGGCTTGTAGACGCAATTTCATATCTTTAAGGCGGGCTACTTCAATTGCTACCTTATACATAGCAGGAAACCTTTCCTTCACCTTCGCCTTAAGAATTGGCCATAAACCATTTACAAACC